>NC_060271.1:134884161-135197188 GCF_021613505.1 Equus quagga
CTGCATGAGGAGGCCACTGCGTGAGGAGGTCACTGTGGGGAGGAGGTCACTGTGGGGAGGAGGCCGCTGCATGAGAAGGTTGCTGCATGAGGAGGCCTCTGCATGAGGAGGCTGCTGCATGAGGAGGCCGTGGTGGGGAGGAGGCCGCCACCCAGATAGTGAGGGGCACACGTTAGGGGAGAGGAGCAGGTGATGAGAAGTCGGAGGAGTGTGCTGAAAGCTTGACCGAGGTGGGGCTGGGAGCTGTGGGGATGCAGAGGAGGAACGCTGAGCCCAGATAGGGTGGGGACCAGAGAGGTCTCGGTGGGGCACGTAGTGATGCTTTGCGTACCGGGGGCATGAAAGGAGTGAATGGACAAGGGCAGGTGGCTAAGCAGTCAGCGCTGCATGAAAACAGCCCGAAGGCGAGCACCGCCCTGTGTGTGTGGTTGTGTGTGTGTGTGTGTACGCACGCAGAACTGCACGAAGGTCTTTCCTATTACAGTGGGAATTTTGAGGCAGAGAATGGCAAAAATGAGGCTTGAGAGGCAGGGCCAGGCCATAGAGGTGTCTATAGGCCCCACGAAGGGGCTTTGATTCTGTGTGAGAAGCAGAGGGCTTGGGAGTCTGCCCCCTGAACCCCCTGCCTGCCCCCTGAGCTTGAGCCTGAGCTCAGAGCTGGCTGCGGCTGTCCATGGGCCGGGGCTGGGCTGCACTCTCCAGCAAGTGCATGAAGGACCATCCTAATGTCCCAGGGGGCTGTTCCTGGACCGATCCTCAGCTGACAGTCATGGTGGGGACTCTCCTTGGAGGCTCTTGGATGGTCCTGAGGTCCCACCAGAGAGACCCCCGACGCCGATGTGCTCTGGCGCTCCCATGCCCTCTTCCAGGCTGATTAAAGGACCATGTCAACTGGACAGCATGGGCTCCTCATCCTTTGATCCACTTGTGGAGGAGAAGTTTCTATGCTATAGGAACCATTGGACGCACCCTGGCTGCACATTAGAATCATCTGGACACTAAATACCCATTACTGGTCCATTCCAGACCAATTCAGACCTCAGAGAAAGGGGTCCAGGGTCAGCATCCCACAGGGTGATTCCCATGTGCACACAGGGTTGAGAGCCCTTGCCATCTACTTGCCACCCTCCGTGCAGGACAGCAGCCCATCCACCCCAGGTCTCCCTGGCGGGTCCCCTCCCTGCCTACACCTGGCTCTGCTTCATCCAGGAGAGGAGCCCGGGGGGCCAGACCAGAGCTCCTCTACCTTCAGCATGCATGCAAGTCACGCAGGGACCTTCTTAGAACGTGGATTCTGGGTTAGGCCTGAGAATCTGCATTTCCAACTTGCTCCCAGGTGGTGCCCATCTGCTCATCCGAGGTCCACTCTTCAAGTAGTGGAACAACTGATTAGAGCAGCACTTTCCAAAAGTGGTTCCTAGTTACAGGTGTTCTGACATGGGGGTCCCCTCAGGCCCTGGCGGGCCACCCCACCCTGCAAGTAGCTTCTCCACGTACCCTACACGCATTACTACTTGATTTGTATGCAAGAATGTGGAGAAGGTGGGGCATCCTCAGGCCTATAAGGCACTTCAGGCTGAGAGGGAGAACGTGGGGAGTGGAAAATGGGGAGAAGGGGGTCAGGAGCCAATGTGTCTACAGGTGGGAGCACTCAGAGCGGAAGGCATGGTGAGGTGTTGGAGAAGATGGGCCCCTTGGAGCTGGAGAGGCAGGAAGACTTCCTGGAGAAGGTGTGATCTGGGAGGACCTGGGGAGAGGAAAGAGAGGCTCTGTGGGAGGTCAGAAGAGAAGTGTACCTGCTAGGGCTCAAACCCTGTTCCAATGGCTTTGCCACCTGCATTGTCTCCTTTGTGGCCCTTCCTCCGGGGTCGTAAGTTTTGTTACACTGCACAGATATTTGTATTTTTATTTCTAATTCTTACTGTGCTGCTACTGTACTATATACTTTTTTGTTCAGGTTTTTCTTGTGCAGGTTGCATAGTGTGAGATGTCCTTCTTTTACAGTCTGATGAACTCCTATTGGTCCTTCAAAACCCATCTTAAGTTATGTACTATCTCAATTCTGTTCCCTAACCCTCTACTTCAGGCAACAATTATGGTTTTCTCACGTACACTGTTGTATCAATCGATCCTCAGTTCTGTAATAGATTCCTCACTTTGCAGCATGAATGTGTTTCAGCGCTTCCAAATTCCCATCAGATGTAAATCTTTTGGATTCAGGAAAGAGATATTGGAGTTCCCAAGAATTCTAGGGTATTCTCGAAATCACAAATTACTCTGTATTTTTTTTTTTTGCAGGGTAAGATTTACCCTAAACTAACATCTGTTGCCAACCTTCCTCCCCTTTCTTCCTTTTTCACCAACAAAGCCCCAGCACACAGTTGTGTATAACTGTAAATTCTTCCAGCTCTTCCACGTGAGCCGCTGCCACAGCCTGGCTACTGAAAGACGAGTGGTGTAGTTCAGTGCCTGGGAAATGAACCCAGGCTGCTGAAGCAGAGCCCATGAAACCTGACCACTAGACCATCAGGGCTGGCTCTTCTCTGTATTTTTTATAACATTGTATTCATTTGGTTTTCAATAATGACTGACCAAAATAATAAATAGTCAATCATCTTTCTGTGATTGGGTTATATTAAAAAGGTTTTCTTCTAAAAATCTATATTATGGGGCCAGCCCGACAGTGCAGTGGCTAAGTTCACACGCTCTGCTTTGGAGGCCTGGGGTTCGCTGGTTCGGATCCTGGGCACAGACGTAGGCACTGCGTATCAAGCCATGCTGTGGCGGGGGTCCCACAAATAAAAAATAGAGGAATATGGGCATGGATGTTAGCTCAGGGCCAAGCTTAGTCAGCAAAAAGTGGAGGATTGGTGGTAGATGTTAGCTCAGGACTAATCTTCCAAAAAAAAATTTCTATATTATAATAAATACACGGTTCATTATTATGAACCCATATGATGTGACAAGGCTATATATTTCAATAAAAAGTAAAAATTGTCTCCACCTAATAGATATTTGATAATAAAATCATTAAAACAAGGGTATATTAACACAAAATAAATGCCTAATAAAAATTACTTTAAAAATGAAAGATATTATCATAAATATTTAGTATTTGAAATCGTTATTCTTAAAATGAAATTTTAAAGCAAGTGAAGTATTAATTCCCTTATCTTATAATCTCGATCTTAGTTGCATGGCAAATATTCTAGACATAGAAACACTTCTTTCATTTGTGTTAACATTAGTTAAATTGTTGTCAGTATATCCAAAAGCAGCTTCAAGTTAGATGTGACCACAGCATCTCTTCATATGAGCCCATTTCCTGTTCCAATGATGAAAATATTTTGTCTGCTTGTCCCGATTTTGGTTTTGCTTTCGGAAAAAGTACTGCCTTTGCATATTCTAATTTTAATGAGTTTCTGATTTTATAGCGAAGTGTATCACAAAAACATTCACAATGTCTCTTTGAATTTCCTCTTCACAATATTTACAAAAACTATAGCCCATAATGGATGCCCAAATAGTAAAAAACGCCAGCAACAAGAGTGTTGGGTTCATCTTTAATTCCTCCGCAGAAGCCTAATGCGCGACACACAGCAGCTTACTGTCAAAATGATGTGCTGTGTTTTCTTTTTGTGGTGCTTTCAAATGTTTGTTCTGTACACTAGGAAGTATCCTCAAAACTTAGAGGATTTACAGTAATTGTGCAAAGTGGAGGGAATAAATGAAGAGAGCTGCAGAATTCGGAGGAAGAAGAGACTGGAGTGTGAAGACAGCAGCTTCCCGGGGAAGTGGCAGGCTGGCCGAGAGCCCCGAGGAGGACGACGGATATTCCAGGTGAAGACCCAGAAGTGGGGCTCTGGGAAGAGAGGCCAGCCGCTGAGCAGAGGCCATGGGCAGGGAAGAGGGGACCGTAACTCAGACCAAAGCCTGCCAACCTCAGCACTGTCATTTGAGAGTCCTCCAGAACTGTCTTGTTTCTAACACACGACCTGGGCCCAAGGGCCCCCCTCGCACGGGACAGCCTCAGCCCCAAGCTCGTGGCTGGGAACCACTCCTGGAAGGTTTGCGCCCGGCCTTGATCCTTAAAAATGACTTCTCACTGACTCATTAACTCAGGTGAAAGTTCTCATTTAAAAGATGTCGCCCTGCCACCTTCCCTCACCTGAGCCCCTGGGTGCATTTAGCTGCTGGTTTAGAGGGCATTAACTGACCAGTGGAGGAAGTCAGGGCACCCAGGACTGAAGGGTGAGGAGAGAGAGTGAGAACAGGAAGTGCAGGAGCTGGGCAATGGTGAGACTCTGTGTCTGCTCTGCGCATGAGGGGCACCACTCGAATATTCTGGCAGCATAAATCCCGTCTCCCACCGCACAGCAACACCCAGACAGTAGAGGGCCTGCATAGCCCCTGGGCCCTTCTCCACCAGGGATGGAGCAGCACAGTGGGAAAAGACGCAGCTTGGAGGCTGGCTTCTGTCCTGGCTACGCCCCTAAGCAGCTGAGGGACCCACCTCATTGGTGAAGAGGTGAAAGCCGCTCCCTCTTTGTGAGGATGACGGACAAGCAATGCTCCAGGAAGCCCCTTGATGGTAACAGACAGGCTGAATGAGTTATGGAGCATTTGAATCTGAATTTCTCCTTCCGAATAAAGTAGAAACCCAAAGGGAATAGACAAGGTTAAGTTTTCTCCTGTGTGAAAAATTTTAGGAATGCTCTTTGATTTCCCTCTTTCCCTAAACAAGCCGACACTTGCCACCCCAGGCCTCCAGCCCCGTCCAATCCATCAGCAAGTCCTGTGGACTCCAAAACACATCCGTCCCAGCCACTCCTCCCTCTAGCTCAGGGCACCATGGGTTCCTGTCGGGTCCTCTGAAACACCTCCTTCTTGGTCTCCCTGCCTCCATCCCTGTCCCCATCAAATCCATGCTTCCCCAGAAGCCAGCATGATCTTGTTCAAAACACGAATCAGGTCACATCACTGTGCAGCTGTAAAACCTCTCAGTACACTTTTAATAAAACACAAATTCCTTACTGTCCCTGCCTTTCCCTGACCCCTGTCTGGATGGCAGTCTCCTTTACTTAGCCTCAGCCATACAGCCGGCCTTCTTTCTGCTCTGCAAACAAGCCCTGCACAGTCGACCCCAGGACCTTTGCACTAACTCTCCCCTCAGCTTTGGGTCGCTCCCATTCCTGAGGCTTCCTCCCGTTCACAGCTCAGCCTAGTGTTCACACCCTAAGTAGCCTCTCCCGACAACTTAGTCCAAATCGACACTCGCCAGTCCTCATCAGAGCTCTCCCTTTTCATTCCCTGCTCGGTATTCATCGCTATCTATTTTCCATTTTCCTTTATTGCTTTGTCTGTTTTCTGTCCGGCCTCCCCTGCATAGCCCAGGAGCCCGTGAGAGCACAGCCCTCATCTTTTCATGGCTTGTCTTCGGTATTTAAGAACAGTGCCTGACACAGAGCAGACAAGCCATAAGTATTTGTTAAATGAATGAAAACCTGGAGGCAGAAGCAACACCTGTAACTCCCCCCACGCACTGCCTTATACAGAAGGACGTGCATTTTCAGAGTATTTGCCGCCTTTACACAATTTAGAAAAATGCATTTTTGCTGCCCCCCGTTAGTAACTCTCTCCTACCTGCCATGTGGGTCAGGTGGAAGGACCCTGTCTCCTTCGAGCTTCAGGCAGTTTCCACCCTTGGGGGGACATTTCACTCAGCTAAGACCTGTCTCTCTCTAATACTCATCCATCAGTTCATGAAATCACCAAAAAAAAAAAAAACCCTTTTGTATGTCTGGCAGGTCCGTGAAGATGAAGCCCTAAATAAGAAAGGAGGGGCCAGGGGCAGAGGCCTGGACTCTCGGCCCAGTGCTGCTGCCCATCGAGGAGAATCCTGTCCCTTCTCTGGACCTGCGTTCACTCACCCATAAAAAGAAGGAATTGATCCTGGGGAAACGGCTGCCAAAATGTAGGGGAATGTGTCTGTTCACGCCAGGGAAGGACGGGCTGCCATCGAAGTAAATTTTAAAGAAAACTTGAATGACAAAGGAAATTGATTATGGTAAATTCAGGAATCCAAAATATAAATATGATTCAAATTATGTAGAAAAGTTTTAAATTACTTGGGAAAATTTTGAATGAATAGAGGTATTGTCTTTTTATTGGGGGATTATGTATGGCTTTTATTTTCATCTTTCCTTTCTCTTTATTCTCTAAATTGTAATCAATAAGCATATAAGACTTCACAGCCCCTCCTCCCCAAAATTAATAAACCAAAAATGAGAGAAGTTAACCAGGTGCTTGCTGAGCTCCCTCCTGGCCCTGACAGCCTGTGATCGCAAGTTGAGGGGCTCATGGTGGTTGGAGGATCTGCAAGTGCCTCTTGGTGTGGGAGTGAGGGTGGAGACGGAGGGGCAGATCTGAGAGGGCCCCTCTGCACATCGCGCTCCCTGGACCCCAGGGCTGCACTTAGCTGTGGGTTTGGCAGCCAAATGAGGCCAAACAAGGGACATTGGGATTTTGCTTGGACTCT
Source organism: Equus quagga (assembly GCF_021613505.1). Taxonomy (NCBI): domain Eukaryota; kingdom Metazoa; phylum Chordata; class Mammalia; order Perissodactyla; family Equidae; genus Equus; species Equus quagga. Next base: position 134,890,700 of record NC_060271.1, read on the forward strand.
GGGGGAAGAGGTCTTCTGTCATCATTGAGCTTGTTACGTGGAACTGTCAGAAGCACCATCTTTGCCACCCCACGGGGAGTGTATGTTTGTGAATAAAATCAACTGAAAAAAAAAACAGACCTGAGAGATAGAGAAAACCAACCAAACAAACAAACATGGATAACCAGTGATTTCTGTGGACTTTGTCGAACCCCTGGATCATGCTGGGTCAGAAGCACAATCATATTTTAATGCTCCTGCTTACCTGTCCCAATAAATTTCCTTTCTTGTCTAAACCAGTGTGAGATGCGTTTGTCACAATAGATCTGACTCATATGCACAGCTTGTCACCCAGATGTCCTGCTGTTGCCTTTCTCGGGAGCCCTCCACAAAGGACAGTGAAGTCCACCTGGACGGGACCATAGGGCCTTTTCTCGCGTGCACGGCTAAGTGGGGACAGGTCCCACAGGGATCGTCTACTCACTGTCCCCACGAGGGGCCCTCGGGCTTTGATTCTGGGAAAAAGTGAGAGACTTACAGGCCTCTCTGTGCAAATTATCCAGTCATGATTGCAATGAACTGTCCTGTGAGAGCAGAGCAATGCTGGAATGAGTCCTGGAAAAGATGCAACTTATTTCCACAGAGTGTGGGACTGACCGTCACTTCCCACCCTACAGCTCCATCTTAGCTTCAGTCTTTAGCTCAAGTCCTTGGCCTCGTCCCCGTGTAGTCCAGGGCAGACCAGGCTGGCAGTCATGGGGCCTAGAGGGACGCTCTTGGTGCGCTCACCAGGTGAACACTCTGCCTGCGGTGGGCCCGTGCACTTGTAATGCTCAGCTTTCTGAGCTGCAGCCGCCTGATTCCCTGAGTGCTGGTGTCAGGGCCCCAGATCCCTGCTTTGGTTCCCTGGTGTTTGTTTTGTCTCTCACAGGTTTCCAGTCCGGGGGAGGACCATGAAACTGTTGGAAGCATCTGAGCCTTCCCCAGGGGTGGATGCTCTTTCTTTCCACCTGCAGTTGGATGAGGTTCTCCCTCCTGTGCGCCAGATGCTGGGCGCACCCGCTGACAAAGCTATAGCCTTTGTGCTCCAGCACCAATTAGTGGGGGGTGAGGACAATTACAGTCCAATTCCGTGAGAGAAACAACACAGGGCGCTTTCAGGGCAAGAAGAGAAATACCTAAGTGAGCCTCAGGATGCTTTTTAGAGGAAACTACAGCTAAGCTTAGTCTTGAACAATGAGAACGGTAGTACAGGTTGCTGTAGCACGTGTTAGAGGCTGAGGGTCTGGACGAAGCAGAGGCATCATGATGACAACATCGGGAGCCAGCAGGAAAATACAAGCCCTGAGTATGTGCTGCGTGAAGCGTGGAGCAGGACTCTCTGGAAACAGGCCAGAGAGGCAAGGGAGAGCAAGAGAATGAAGGCCCCAGAGGCTGGGATCAGCCTAGGAGGTCATAGGAGGGACCCTGAACACAGCCCTGAAGGCAGAGACAAGGCAACACGGGGATTGGATCAGGAAAACAGTCCTATTTGCTTGTCCAAGAGTTCAGCTGGAGGTGCGATTTGGATGAATCTTCTGGTTACTGAAACCAGAGTATCTGCCTGATCCTGAGCATTTCTAATGCCAGACCCCACCCTGTGATCAGACATCTTGGAGGTTGGCCCCAACTTGGGTGTGGCTCAAGGCTATCATATGCATTCCGCCATTGTGACGGGATTTTATCCAGTCTGTTCCAAAAACGCCCTCATCCCAAAGTCCGGGGTTTACCCCTGTCTGCTCTCCATCCCTTGGACCTGTCACTGGGGTCTCACTTAACCCGAAGCTCAGGCCCGCGCTGCCGCAGTGCCCACACGAGCCTCGCAGTTGCACAGACCTTAACTAACGCAACCATCACAACACGAAATTTTGCTCTGTTCGTTTTGCAAATGCTCCAAAAGGTTAGCTAGCTTCTCTGAGACTACAGCCTGGGCTGTGGTCTTTCCAAGTTTACCCATTTTGTTGTCATTTTTTCTGTTCCAAGGCATTGAGTCCACAAGCAGTTTCTAAGCTTGCCGCACACCGGACCCTGTGCCCAGGCTCAGCACACAAAGGCAAATAGAACCCAATTCTGTCCCCCACGGAGCTGGGACCTATCGCAGCAAATATTCAACCAAGAACCAAAATGCCGAGAGGTTACGAGATTTTTTCCAACACCACACAGCTTCCTGGTCACCCCAGAACAGGCTCTGAATTAGAACTCAGCACTCCAGACCCCAGTCGTATTCTGTTGCCCCCATCCAGCATTCATCTGGAGGCACCGTGAGAAATCACCTCTGGGACGTGCATTCAGACTCCGCTCTGCTGCTGCCGCTGCAGCTGAGGGTCTGAGGCAGCATTCCTCATCAGCTAGATGCTCTTAGAAACCGGCTCCCTGATTTGAGAGGTGGCTTTCTGACCAAACTGCATGATGAGCCTGGCTCATGCTTTTTAAAAAGGAATTAGGGAAATGGCAAAAGGCATTCAGCAATCAATCTGTCTGATAGCAGCGTCCAGCCCCGGCAGACTGACTTTTCCCCAAACACACGGCAGAGACAGGACCACACAGCCAGCAGCCAAATCCCAGAGCCTCGTCTCACCTGAGCAGGGTCTCGCCTGGGCTGCCTTTGTTACAGCAGCAGTGGGCTCCCAGCCGGGAGAGTCCCGTGTTCCACCGTGGCTTGTCTGGGAAGCACCAGGGCAGCTCCTAGTATCCTTTCATGAGACAGTCGTCAAAGCATCCTCCGGGCTGCAGAAGGAAACCTGGATTTGGGAACCTTCTTCAGGGCTGGCAGGGTGGCTTGGCACCTCCTGGCACGACCAGCCACGTCCGAGCTCCAGCCAGACTGCTGACCTGGCACCGGCGCTGTGTGATATAACGCGCGCGCACAGGGAGACTTTAACTGTCTCGTCCCCAAGCTCGGAGCCCTTGAGTCTCTGTAAGATGCACGCTCCTGCGAGGCCACTGTTCTGACACCTCAGCTTCCCTCTGCCAGGGCGCTGGCCATTCCGGGGTTCACAAGCCAACCCTGCATGAGATGCCAGCCAGGAATGTATCCTTTTTAGCAAAGTAATTATTAATCCCAAGGCCTCTGTTTAAGTGCCTCTCTTTTATTAGTAAGCCAATTAAAATATGTTTTCAGCATTAAGATTATTTGTAAAGATTCTAGTGTTTTTCCATAAATACCTATCGATTGAAGTCATTTTATTCTTTAAAAAAAAAAATCCAGCAGCCATTCCTTCAGTCCTGGATAACATGTTGTTCTCATTTAATTTATATGACTTTAACCTCCATATGGAAAGGATATGGCTGACTGGGGAGACATGGAGATTTTAAAAAATGTAACTGCATAGGAAGTTAACGCACGTTAGAATACGGATTATGTTGTTGGAGGAACGCGAGAGACAGGGAAGGAGGGCACAGGATGGGGGCTGGGAGACCGGGGTTCCAGTTCCAGATTTGAAACTCACTTAGCTGGGCAGGTTTGTGCAAGTGGTTTGGTTCTCAGCTTCAATACCCTCCTGGGCTTGCAAGCAGTTAGACTAGGTTGATTGCCAAAGTCCCTTCCAGCAATCAGCGCTCGCGTAGTTTTTCTTTTCTGGAGCCAAGAAAAGAGAAGCTATCTACTTGCAGTTTTAGAGGCAGTGTGATCATTAGCTGGGGTGGCCATTAGAACCCCTGGAGAGTCATGGGCCTCGACTCATCACCTGCCCCTTCTGAGCTGTGTAACTTGGACAAATCTTGGAAAAGATGCGTGTATCTTGATCCACAAGATGAGAAACTATTACCTGCCACCTGGGCTGATACAGTTGCTGAAAGAATTAAATGAGTTGTTACAGGCGAAACCACCTCGAACAGTGCTCACTCCCTGGTCTGTGCTCGGTATATGGTCCCTGTGATTATTACCCTATTCTGTGGTCCTGAGTCCGCCACAGCTTTTGTGCTCTTGTACTAACTCTCCAGTACTGGATATGCAAATTCCTTGTTGTATACACTTAAGAGTCCTGGCCTTATTGACGTAGGATCTTGCTGATGCTTGTGCAGATAAGGCCACATCTTTGTGTTTAGGAGGCAGGACCATGCCTTAACAAAAACAAACAAACAAAAAGCATTTGTTGAGCATTTACTATATGCCAGGGCATTCCGTAAAGCACTTTTTCTATATTATCTTCTGTTTCAGGGCACCAAGTAAAACTTTTTCCCTTCAAAAATCCTTTAAAATATCTACAATCATAAAACAAGTTAATAGTAATGTAGAAAAGTTACATACTTTGACCAAAGTAGTAGATCTGGTTAGTGGTGAGTCCACGATAGGAACTCGGGAAGTCTGACTCAAAACCCTCCCAACGGTGAAGTCATTCATCATAGAAATTACCTGAGGAAAAGGAGGATTTCAACCAGAAAGCAGAACCCGAGACGAGGCTTTACGTTGGAGGGAGGGATGGCTTGGCCTTTTTCTCTTCAGTCTTTCTTTTTTCATGATCTCCGACATTTTATTGGTTCAGGGACCTTAGAAAAATTTTTTAAGTATGGATCCAGAAAATATTTATTGATATATTAATTAAATATATTTCATACTGAAGAATAATAATAAATAGTGATGACAACAATAACAAGTGAGGACCTGAACCGAGAAGGAAGGTGTCTTTCTGCCTCCAGCCCTTTTCGGGGTCCCTCCACTGACCTCTGTTGATGAAGCTTAGCATTCCTCCAGCCAGCAAAGGAGACGTGTTTACAGGGTACAGCTCCAGGAGCACAAAGCAGGGAACGAAGGGTAGACGTGGAGCTGAAAGACCATCCATGATTACCGGCACACGATCCAAAGATAAACGCTTGAGAAGGGGAAACGCAGAGGAGCCGCCTCTCCTTACAAGAAGAGTCCTGACCCATGGGCCACCTCGGAGGTTTTGTGTTTCAGGATGAAAAAAAAGAAAAAAAAAAACAGGAAAAAACAACGACAAAAGCCTCCTTCTCTCCGCTAACCTATCCGCCCTCTTCACTTTCATGAAATCAAAAAATTGTACTGACCTGTCCAACATGTCGGTCACGGTGCCAAACATATTTGATAGGTATTGGAAGACATCTTTATGTCCATCTTGAGTGTTCCTTCCCCAATGAAAGGGGCCTCAGAGTCCTTCTAGTCAGTTCCTACCAGTTCTGGGCATTATTAAATTTGTACGTTTCAGCCTAGGTTTTTTCATATAACTTGACACAAGCTTTTCCCCTTTCAGTGTGAGATTTTTGATGGGTCCAGGCCAGCTAATGACGTCCTACCCTGTTCCACTTCCATTTGTTCCACACACTTCCATTATTACACAGAAGTCATCCTGATACAATCGTTCATTTACACACACAGTTGCCCCCTTATCTGCTGCAGATCCCAGTGGATGCCTAAAACCGCAGATAGTACTGATCCCTATATGTACTATGATTTTTCCTATATATACATACCCATGATAAAGCTTAATTTATAAATTCGGCACGGTAAGAGATTAACAACAATAACTAATAATAAAATAGAGCAATTAGAACAATATATTGTAATAAAAGTTATGTGAATGTGGTCTCTCTCGCTCTCTCAAAATGTCTTTCTGTACTGCACTCGCCCTTCTTCCTGTGATGACGTGAGATGATATAATGCCTACCTGATGAGATGAAGGGAGGTGAATGATGTCGGCATTGCGTTGTAGCGTTGGGCTACTGTCGACCCTCTGAAGATACGTCAGGAGGAGGATCACTGGGTCCTGATGATGCAGGCGGTTGCATAGCAGCAGCAGACGATGCCAATGACTGGGGATCCAGCAAAGGGATGACTCACGTCCAGGGCAGGATGGAGTGGGACAGCGTGAGATTTCATCACACTACTCAGAACAGGGTGCAATTTAAAACTTATAGATTGTTTATTTCTGAAATTTTCCATTTAATATTTTTGGACAACAGTTGACCTCGGCTAACTGAAACCACAGAAAGTGAACCAGCAGAAAAGGAGGGACTACTGTATATTTTTTTGTGGGGCTGTTAGGGACAAAGGTTGTGCCTTGTTGATCTGTTTCCCTGAATTTTAGTCTCGTGTTTCCTGACCTCTGTGATACTGAAGTGTGGACTGGAGGATTCTCCTTTGTGGGGGGCTGTCCTGTGCACTGTTGATGTTTACACACATATCTGGCCTCCACTCACAAGATGCCAGGAGCATACTCTCAGTTGAGACAACCAGAAAAATCTCCAGACATTGCCAAATATCTCCTGGGGACAAAATCAACTCCTTTGGAAAACCACTACTCTAGTCTGATTACTGTGTCAAAGTTAATATTTGGAAAAAAGGGTTGTTGAAAATACCAAATTACAATAGAATTCATTAAATGTAGCATAAGATGCAGCCTTTGGACAATTAATATCCATCAATGTATTTCTCTGTGAAAAAGCAAACTACAAATTTATTCATTAATTTACTTAATCAGTAATTGAATGAATATACTGTGCACTTACTATGGTTTAAGTAATCTCCTAGCCCTAAATGCAGACTTGTAAGAAAAAAAAGTGTCTGTCCTCCTCACTGTGGTTATCTGACAAAGGAAAAAGTCTTTCAAAAGCACCTACACACACAAATGCACGTAGATTCCCGGCTAGCAGATGCAATCATCAATCCGTGCATTGATTAATTCCTTTCACAAGAACCTACTCTTGCTGCTCTGTGTCAGATGCTATCATGCCTGGTGCATGGATTATGAAGTTATATTAGACATAATTCTTGCCCTCAGGCAATAGCTGGTTGAGAAAATCTGGTACACAAATGAGTGCAATAATATATTATTTATTCATGCAATGAATTTTTAGGCAGAGTGTGGCATACTGGTGATATGATATTGAGCAAAATTAATACATCTAATGCAGCTAATAGTCTAGAAAAGATGAGACACAAAATGAGAAATAAGGCAGAATATTATACTGGGAGCAAGGAATCCCATGGGGGTCCAGGGTGTACCTCTCTTAGATTAGGGGAATATCTGTGATGATTTTAACACATGCTTCTAAGTTCTTTGACACTCTTGTCATAAAACATGGAGTCTAATTCACCTCCTCTTGAATATGAGTTGGCTTTACTGACTCACTTTTAATAGGATGTGGCAGAAGTGATGCCATGTGACCCATGAGACTAGGACATTAAAGATAATAGAGCTCTGCTTGCCTCTCTCTATCTTGGACCCTGCCCTGGGAAGCCAGCTGCCATATTGTGAGGAAGTTCAGGTGATACGGCTTGGCTGTATATAGGTATACAGGATGATAGCATCAATGTAGCCAATGGTCACATTAGTGACTAGTTACCAGACTTGTGAGTAGGTGAGTTTTTCAATGATTCCAGCCTTCAAGTTGCCCTGTCTGGGGCTTAATGGAGCAGAGAAGAGTTACCTGTATGAAGTTCTGATCAAACTGCAGATTTATGAGTGAAATAAATGTCATTGTTTGAAGCCACTAAGCTTTGATGTGGTTTGTTACAAAGTCACAGTAACCTTGACAATATCCTATGGATTTGATAAAAATTTACTCAGCTCAGAATGCACAAAGTCTACTTTGAGTAGTTCAGGCAAGATTTCTTGCAACATGAATGCACAGTCTGATAAATATTAGCCAGGCAGAGAGGCAGGTGGCATGGCTCACAGTTTTAGCACAGGGAGCAGCGTAAGCACAGAAATGAAGACAGGAGTTAGTGTGTCTGTTCTGTAAAGTGTGAGTGTTTGGCCTGGCCTGCCCACTGAGGACAGGGCTGGAATGGAAGAGTCAGAAAAAACAAAGCTACATCCAGATATGGAAAGCCTTTAAAACATTTTTTTGTTATTATGGAACAGTACACATAACATAAAAGTTATCATTTTAACAATTTTATAGTGTGCAATTCAGTGGCTTTTAGTACTTTCACAGTGTTGTGTAACCATCACCACAAAACATTTTTCACCCCCAGAATCCCTCATACCCAATAAACACTACTCCCCATTCCCTGCTCCTCTGCCCACCCAGTGCCCTTGGCAACCACTGGTCTATTTTCTGTCCGTGTGATTTGCCTATTCTAGATATTTCATTTAAATGAAATCGCATAATAGGTGGCCTTTTATGTCTGACTTCTTTCACTTGGCATAATGTTTTCAGGGTTCATCCACACTGCAGCACATACAAGTACTTCTTTTGCTTTTACGGCTGAATGATATTCTATTGTATGGGTATACCACATTTTGTTTACCTGTTTATCAATCCATGGTCATTTGTATCGTTTCCACCTTTTGGCTATTGCGAAGAGTGCTGCTAACGAGCATTCTTATACAAGTTTTTGTTTGAACGCCTGTTGTCAATTCTTTTGAGTATAGACCTAGGAGTGGAATTGCTAGATCATATGATATTCTGCATTCAACTTATTGAGGAAATGTCAAACTCCTTCCACGACAGCTTCAGTATTTTACATTCTCGTCAATAATGTATGAGGGCCTCAATTTCTCCACATCCTCACTTTTGTTATTCCTTATTATTACTGTTATTATTGTCATCCTAGTGGACGTGAAGTGGTATCTCATCGTGGTATGGATGCACTGTGACTTGCATTTCCCTAATCACTAATCATGGTGAGCGTCTTTTGATGTTCTCGTTGGTCGTCTGTATATCTTCTCTGGAGAAACTTCTAGTGGAAAACTTTTTGTGTCATGCCTGTGGTTGGGACTTCATCGTGTAAACAGTGGAGAACTCTTCACCACTGGCACATCGGGATCAGATTAAATGTCAGGAAAATCAAAATGGCTCCAAGACGGAGGACTACCTGTGGGGGATGAGACTGGAAGGGAAGGGTGGCCAGTCAGAAGATCCGCGTGACAATCCAAGCAGAGATTCCGGGAGGGGCGAAGAACAGAGTGAGTATGCTGTTGGCAGTGGTATTGTCCTTCCTGGTTTCTTCTTGGTTCCTGAAGCTCTGTAACCTTGCCGGTGATCGATTTCATGTGGTGGTGTTTAGGAAGATCATCAGGAGGAAATCTGGAAGCCTGACTGAAAAGGGGTGTTCCGCCGTTTAGGTCCCTCCCTGCAGGGGGTTCTCCTAAACAATCAGAGCTGAGCCTCAGTTTTCACTTTTCTGGTCAAATAATATGTGAACTTACACACTTAGAGTGAATAAACATGTCACAGTTAAAACCACAGTTAAATAAGAATGTCACATAGTCTGCTCGGAAAAACATTATCATTCTCTGCACAAATTATATGAAACAACAACAGAGATGCCCTCCCCTGTTGTGTGTCTACAGCGCTCATTACTCACTCTGCCTAAAAAAGCCAGGAGAAATTAATCTGCCGTTCTTCAGGAAAAACAGAATTTGGTCCTTGCCCTGTGCCGAAGACCACAAACGACAGCTCATCTCTTATCTATTACTCTTTCACACTCCTAATTTTTGAGACTCTTATACTAGTTTAAAACATGTCTATGTTCATCATTTTACAAAATAGCCTTATTTATTTATTGCAGTTATTAATAATAAATGTTTGTAGAGGAATTTTTAAACATTAAAACCATTGAAAAGCCTACCAGCCAGTAATAAACACTGCTAACGTTTTGATGTGTTTTCTCCAAGATAAATAGATAAAGAGAGAAGCAGATATGCATAGAAATATAGATGTATGGCTTTTAAATACAGAGATGTAGATATTAACCTCTGTGACTTTTGTGTCTCCCTCTCGCCTTCCCTTTTCTTTTTCCTTATTCATTGGTGTGTTTGGTTGTGTTCTCACAACACTAGAAGACTCTGACTCTCCTCCACATAGTTCCTTCCTGGATTCTCTTTTCAAACGCTCAAGTCACATGAGAGGGTGTGAGATATACCAAGTGTCTCCACAAGGTCTCTTGGCCAGAAACATGGATGAAGAATGATTTCCCCCAGAAGGTAAGAAAAAAAGAAGGAGGTAAGAAGAGGCAAGATCTGTGGGTTCTGATGTGACAACCCCACATCCACAGGGAAGTGTGGACCTAAGATGCGTCCAACCAGGACACCCAGGAACTTTGGTCCTGAGTGTGACTGCAGGCAGCAGAGGGCCCCACTGGTGTGAAGGTGCCGGGTGCTGGGGTATTTCACATCTCAGCAACAGCTTCTGTGGGTCAGTGATCCAATGCTCTGCTCTACACAACCCCTGAAACCTCGAAAAGGTGCTAAAACTGTGGACAATCTCAAAGAGGAGCAAACCTACAAAGGCCAGAGGCTGTGTACTATGACCCCAGGGAAGTGAATCTCAACTAGATAACAAGTTGTGGTGTAGACAACAAAGAAGTTAATATTTCACATACATCTGGATTTTTGCCTAAGAAGCATGGATGAAATATTGTAGATAATTGGATACAATTTATGTGTATCCAACTTTTGGGTCCCATTTCACTTTAATTTCCAATATAATAAATAGTACTTCAATTCGGTTTCAAAGGTTGTATAACATTCTACCATATAAAACTCCTCAAGTGCTATATATTTGATAATTGTTGTTTCTTTTGAAGATATTACAGGAGAATTTACTACCTTGATCCACTAACTGATATGTCAAATTGCCAACAGCAGTGATTGCTCAGACTTGATTCAGCCGAGGAAGCCTCTCCTCAAAGGATACCTAAGCAGAGACCCTGCATGTAAAGCAGGTAAAGAGGCAAAGGCATAAGCGCCATAAAATATGGTCACCAGATACCACAGGTCCTGGAAAATTGCCTGGCTGATCCCAGCCTTTGGATGGTTGTAGAGTGGAAGCTCCTGGAGAGCAAGAACAGCCTTAAGCACCTGCAACTCCCTTCACTCCGGAGCTGAACCCCGGTGACATCGAGAGCTCAGCAAAGTAGTCTTTGGCCACCAGGCGATAACCCCAAACTTCCCCGGCCTCTCTCCTCCCTCACGGCATCAGTCACAAAGCCACATGGGGAAGTCCGGCAAAGCACACATCTGGTGTACAGCTTCTCCCCCTTTTGCTGCTCCATGTTTTATTGTCTTCTCTGTTCCTCCAACTTTGCCCTGGAGCCTGAGGAAGGGAAGCAGGACAGAGAAGGGCACCAGGTCCCACTCAATCCAAATTCAGTGTTTTTGTCAATGAGAAGCAGCAAGACACAGTAATCACATTGTGACTGTCATCAACCTCAGGCAGTTTTGACAAGTTATTTTCTCTTTCAGGCCGGATATATTACCATGCCCACCCTGGGAGAAGATTTTTTTTTTCCAAGTAACTTGTATTGATGTGTAACCCAGTATCATTTAAAGAAAACCACACATGTAGCTAAAAAATTTGTTTAAACCCCAGCTCTATTACAAACCGATCATGCCGTCTTTGACAGATTGCTCAGACTATGCAAGCCTCAGCTTCCTCGTCTATGAAATGAAAAACAGTAACAGCCAGCACGCGGTGCTGTTAAAAGGATTAATACGAAATCACACGCCAAGCACCTGGCCCTGCGTCTACAGACAGGAGGTGCTCCCCTGCGCTTCTTGCCCTCATCTGAATGGGCTTCCTCACTGAAACATGACTGCCCTTCTGTCTTGCAAATATTATTTCAAGTCACTTTCTCACCAATCCCATCAGGAAAGCAAAATAATACTTTAACTTGAACGAAATGAAATAGCCCTTGTCAATGAGCTTTGTAAGGTATAAATCATTATGCAAGGCAAATAGTACAGATCTTTAGTCGTCAGGACTCCATCCTCCTCCTCCCATTACGGAATCCACCAGTATAAAACAGAAAGAAACCACTAAAAGGCAGCAACAATATTTCATTCTGGTGACTCTCTGTTTTATAAACACAAACGGTTTCTGTGTGGTTGAGGTTGTCTTTGTGAAGACAGGATAAGCTGATCTAGTATTTTTGAGAAACTGTAGCTATTCTGAGTGTAGGTGTGGCTCTCCCTTTTCCAGTGATACACCTGGGAGTGGGCTGCAGGAAAATCTCGAGTGCCCTCCTCGTGTTCCCTCCACGTGATCACGAAGACAGGGGCTCCTGGGGCGAGAAGCACCTTCCACCAAACTGGGAGCAAACCGAGCAGATTCTAGTGCTGGGCAGTAGGACAGGCCTCTTGCTGGCGTGGCTCAGAGGCTGAGTTCTGCCCTTGCAGTGACCTGCTCTTTTCCCAGCCTCCCTCATTTTTCATTCAGTCATCGCCTGCTCTTCGATTGCCCACCACCAGCATCCAAGCATGTCCGCTAGCTCAGGGTAACCTTTCAAAGGACACAGGATGTGCTTTTTCCTCCAGGGTTCCCAGGCAGATTCAGAGAGATGAACAATGCCCATGAATATTTGATGAAGAAATTAACGTGGCAAAGTAAAAATTGCTAGAATTTGGGGGCGAGGTCCCCACCAGCTGATTTTAATTTTCAGTGAAATGTATTTCTTTCAGGCTTCCCCCAATCTGAAGTCAGATGTGGATAAAAAATACCAAACACGGATCCTCTGGCCAGTTCTACACGAAGTATGCTGAGATAGTCTGCACAGTAACATTTTAGCAAGAGCCTGTGAGGCATTCATTACTATGTGTATGTTACAGATGAGTAAACCAAGACTCAAAGAGTTTAAGTAAATTGCCCAGTGTTGCACAGCCAGTAAGCACAAGAACTCGGATTGAGACCCAGGTTACCTGGCTGAGCCCCAGGGCCTTATGCCTGCAAGTTTACTGACACATTGGCTATTGCATATTCTGTGCATAATCTATTTAAAAACGGAGCTGCTTTCAGTTTGCCTCTTAATTAGTTCATAACCATTGACCTAACGTGCCGTCTCATTTCCTGCTCTGAATTAGAAATAAGAAGAAATTGAAACAACCTACTGTTATTCATTTTTACTATTCTATCATGGTCCTTGCAAATTTTCAATTAGCCAAATCGTTTGATGTTTTTAACTGCACAAGCCACTATCACAATGAGTTGGGTTATGGGTGTGTATATGTATGGCACCACGTGTTGTAACATCATTACTATCCTTTGCAGGTTGAGAGAAGAGCTCTCAAAATGATATTGCTTCCTTATACCTTTAAAGACATTACTTTGGATCCTTTCGGGCTTAGAGGTTCTTGGTGTGAAGTGAAGGTTTTGAATTCCACTTCTGTGGGAAGCGCCGTTGGTCCTCCAGAGCCATTGCTCACAGCCCGAGCTGCTGTGCGCAGCTTTCATTGCTGAATGAGGTGCCCACTGCACTTGCAAAATACCTCCTGACTGTTGGGCTGCAGCCCGCCCCTGTTCCAGCCCAGATTTAAGATGCTGGGTTTTGTATTATGTATTTTGTTGTCTGTTTTATATATTATGATGTGTTGTTTTCATCACTAGCCTTTTGTTCTAGGATTTAAAATTCTCTTCTAAAAAATCAGGAACATTCTGTTGATTCCCGTCACATCCCTGTGAAGGAGGATGGTTGTCCTTCCTGTTACGTATTTTCATTTCACAAGTGGACAGAGACTCTGTGAGAGAGTGGCAGTGAGTGTGTCAGCTTCTAGACCGCAACCTCCCCGGCAGCATCCATCATCTATCCTCCGGGTGAGGCAGCGATCAACATGTGCCCTCGACCATGGGTTCCTTCCTCCACGACGCCCCATAATTATTCTCCTTTTCACCTCTGGGTGTAACTGAAGCAGGGCATGATGAGTGTCTCTCTGGGCCCAGCTCTCAGATGGGATAAAAAGACTGCAGTGAAGCCCTACTTCATCCTGCCTTTCTGAAAATTCACAAAGTCCCATCCATTTACGTATTTATTCAGTTCTTCAAGAGCCGCTGCGTGTTTATTCTGTGCTGGGCATAGTGATGCTTACCTTCCATGGTCACAGTGTTCAGAGGAAGAAGGAGAAGTGGGTGGTTAATGGGGCTTAAACCTGGGTCCCACGGGTGCCCTGGGTGCCAGGGATGGGGAGGAGGCGCACGGCAGACCTGGCAGGAAAGCCTGGCAGCGCCGGCATTTAAGGAGCGGGTGGACTCTGTGAATAGGTTCAGAATGGGAGAAACATTCTGGGAAGGGAGGCAGGAAAGCATTTCAAAGAGCAAGAGGAAGTTGACAGCATCAATGCCTCCAGAAGATGGACAGTTCAGGCCATTAGCTGGGGTGGTTGGGAGGTCATGGGCAACCCTATCAATGTTAAGGAGGAGAAGAGAAAGTAGGATATTAAAGTAATAAAGAGAGCAGTGGTACGATCCCAGCTCTGGGGTGTCTGATATTGGAGTACAGCCCACCCTAATGACCTCATCTTAACTAATTGCATCTGCAACATCCTTATTTCCAAATAAGGTCACATTCTGAGGTGCTGGGAGTCAGGACTTCAATGTAAGAATTTTGGGGGACACAATGCAACACATGTCATTCCTCTAAAGGTTTCAGGAGGGGAGCATGACCCTCCCAACACCTTGATTTTGAACTTCCAGCTTCCAAAACTGTGAGAAAATAAATTTCTTTTGTTTTAGGCCACTCAATTTCTAATTCTTTATGATGGCAGCCCCAGAAAACTAGTACAGCTGCTAAAATAAAAGGAAAGAAAATGATAATTCGAGTGGGCTGTATATTGTGAGGGAAAGGCTTATTTTAAGGCAGTAAAGCAAGAGAATGAAGGATGCTTGAAGATATTGGAAACTGAGAGGCAGGGGCCTGTGATGCTAGGAAATACAGAATAACTAATGAGCCCCAGGCCTAGATGGGATCAGGGGCAAGGATGGAGGGGTGAGGATGGGCTTTTGGGATGGTTTTCTTCATGTGTTTATACAGCCATTTGCTTAAACACAGGCAGGAGAAGCTGAAACTGGTGGGAAATGATGGGGAATGTCAAGGTGGGCAGACACAAGGCCCTAGGGGACTCACTCCCTCCTTCCAGGGTGCGACCGTGTCCCCAGAGTGTCGGGACCCTTAGAGGATGTGCAATGCTGTTTTCACAGGGAGCAGAGTCACTTGCACAGGAAACAAGAGGTAGTCTTTCTCCTTTCTTTCTTTTTCCTCCTCCACCCGCCACCCCCAATCTGGACGGGTAACAAATTCAAACTAAAAGCAGTGGACCAAAGGAGAGTGACCCAAGGGAAGTTTCTACTTCAGTTTTGAATGACCTCATCAGTGCAAGGCGTCACTTACAATCTGGCATATTTCGTTTCATCAGTTTTAGAAAATTTTAGAGTCTGTTTGCAGAACACCCCAGGAGAAGACCGCCCCTCGCTACTTCACTTTCCTCTCCTTTCCGAGCCTGACCCGGAGCTGTCCCCAAGCCCAGCTTTGCTCCCTCCCAGCCCTCTCATCCCAGGGCTGCCTCCCCGAGAGGCCTGACTCCTGGACCGGCTCCTCATCCTCACCAGCACGGCTCCCCTCCTGCCTCTCCCTTCCAGGAACAGTCTGGAAAGTTGATAGCTCAATCACGCTAAGATCTGGAGTGGTTTTTCTCTTCTTTAATTATTTTGGTCACACTGCCTGTGCTTTGACTCATATTACAAAGAAAGCTCTGATGACCAGTCAGTCAGAGACATTTTTACATACCTTCATTAGCTCTCGGAACACACCAAGCCAAGCCAAGTTTTTCGCAGACATTGTTTCAGTATACATTTCAGCTAAAATCACTATGAGGTTTCAGTTTCAGCAGCTGGTTTTGCAAATTAATGTGGTTCCATTCAGTTCTGGGTTCACGGTTCGGGTCAGGGCAGGGCCCTTAAAGCATTCCTAGATAAGGTGGATGATATTAATTTCTTATAATAATAATGCTGAAGACAGATACGAAAATAACCCTTTGTCTGCGACCCCACACTGCTTGCAAAAGTACAAATGAAAGATCTCTGAGTGATTTTCTTAAATCAGCACGAAGCTGGGATGAGCGTGTACCACTTCTAGAATGAGGTGGGTTCCGGTCCCTGCCAACCATCAGGGCTGACACTCCTGCAGCTTTCTCTAGAGAAACCTGGCAGGTTACATTCAAAGAACTTATTTCAATTGCCTCACTTGGTGGAAAAGGTAAATTCAGGCGCAAGTGGGTACTCTGCCACGAGTCCTCTGAAAAGTTAAAAGTCTCTCATTGCTGTATCTAGTTGCTGAAACACACTTTGATCAACAATAGGATTTTTTTCATTGTCTTTGTTTTTACGGTAGCATTTAGTTGCCAACATACAGAATTCTTCCTAACAGCTCTGTGCACGTGCAGGAGACAGCTGTGTCCATCCCCATCACGACCCTGCAGACCTGTGGGCTCACCTCAGGCTGTGTCATGTTCCAGGACAAGGGCCGAACAACCACTGTTGTTAAAAGGGTGGCCGTTCTATTTCTGAACCTCCCAAAGAGCAAATACAGAGTCCCCGGTATGGATCTTTCTACTTTTCTTTCTTTTCCGTGTTTGTCTAAACCACAGAGCCATACCAATGCTGCTTCTAAAACGACTTCTCCTCACACTGGTCCACCCCTCCAGAAGCCTCTCTTCCTCCTCCCTGCCCCACCCCTCAGGACTCTGTGAGGCACAGCTCCATCTCGGGCCCAAGTCCTTTCTCCTTTTCAGTTGCCTCCTTCTCTCCATTTTTCTATTTCTTATCACAAAAGCTCAAAAAGCAAAGCAGAAAAGAAATTTGCTAGTGTCGGGAATTGGTGTATGAGTCTGTAAGGAGATGCTGGGGCTTCCAACACAGAAGAAGTAAGGGCGCTCCCCTAACTAACATGCATTCACACAGGCGATAGCACGCCGATGCAGGAATGGGCAGTGGGGCAGCTCCACCCTGAGCCTGGCCACAAATTTCTCCTGGGGGACTCCGAGCTGGGTCACACAGCCCTATTGTCACTCTCTCCCTACTGCACACAGCTGTTTACAATCCACCCAGGCCCGCACCGGGCAGCCTGGAAAATCCCTGTAATTTTAAACAGGGCTTGTCTCCAAGCCATCCCTCGCCCTGACCCCCCACGGGATGGGGAGACGTGACTCAGCCCGCCCCCGCCGCCCCGGTTGGTGCTTGTCTCTGTGGGCAATCCCGCCAGGAAACAGCTGAGGGCCTCAGTGGGAGTGTACAGTTGGGAGGGCTCTCAATTCTGAACTCTGGGTTCTGAGCAACAGGGGAGGGAAGGAGGACGTTCCTTGGGAGCACTCCAGGCTAAATCGATCCTTTCCCTTTCAGCTTAGAGATAAAAACCTTAAGCGTCATTCCAGCACTCAGCACCCAGGAATGTCCCCACACAGCTGACAGGCATTGGCTTCCATTTAGAGCGTGTGAGATTGCTGGCTGGCAGTCCCACCCCTGTGGTTTAGTGAATGCCAAGAAAGTCCTGGAAATGAATGAATTAAATAGCCGTGGTCCCAGCATGTATTCCTCACCCCGAGAGTTACTCAGCACCCTAACATAGCAGAGCCGGTTGTTTGGGTTACAATAATCCCTTATATTTATATAGCGCTTTTTAGTTTATAAAGCACTTTCAAGTCCATTAGTGCATGTGATCCTTGGGACGGCCCTCCGAAGCAGCGGGGAAGCTATTCTTAGTGTTTCCCCACTCTGCCCCCTCAATTCTTCCGGCATACCTCCTCTGAAACACTTCTCACTTTGCTGTGTAATGACCTGCTTACAGTGGGAAGAACAAGGGCTTTGCAATCAAGCAGACCTGTATGTGAAAGTTGGCTCTGCCACTTACCAATGGCCTCATCTTAGGCTGGGCACTTCCTCTCTCTAAGTCTTAGTTTTCTCATTTGTAGAAGTGGTGCTAAGAAGCTGGTGATCTCACCTGGTTAGGGTAAGGATTAAATGATGGAATGTATGAAAGCACCAAGGCCAGTGTCTAGAACTCAGTCGGTACTTGATAAATACTGGATTATCTCCTCCCCAAGGAGAATGTGAGTGACTCGAAGGCTGGCCCCAAGCTTTATTTTTATATCCCCAGAGCTTAGCACCGGATTTGGTACATGGGTGCATTGTTTAAAAATAAGACAGAACATAAGTGCTGCATGGATGAAGGAATCCTATTTTACAAGCAAGGAAACGGAAGCCCAGAGTGGTAAGAGCTCTATCTAGGGTGGAACTGGACTCCTGATATCTTATCTGCTGTTCCCCCCACTATGCAATGCGCTCAAAGATTATTGGTCAATCTTCCCATTAGTTAATTAAACTTCTCCAAATGCCGTCTTTGACTGTTCAGACACCTAATTGTCATTGTTCCTGGCTTTTTCCCACTGACCTCAAGTTTTCAAGGAAACTAAAGAGGCTCTTTTGCACAAGATGGCCAGGAAGTCCTGGTTGGCAGCATTCATTGGGTCTAAGCCATAGTGTGTAAATCAGTCCAGCCATTGGTATGCAGAGTAAGAACCCAGCAATGAAGATTTTTTGAGAATTGTCTACTGAGGGAGTATAAGTTAGAGGTGATTCAAAAGTTGTTTCTGTTTGGGTGTTTCTGGCTAAGCGCATACCAAATTGATGCTTTCAAATTCAAATCTAATTATGTTAACTTTTGGCTTAAAACCTTTAGTGTCTTCCGTCATCATTTAGGATCAAGAGCTAAATCTTCAACCTGGCTTCTGTGTCCCTAAGTAACTCCTGCACCAGGACACCTCCCCTCCCTCCCTCCCTCATCTTTCTCCTCTAGCCCACTAGCCTTCTTTTAGTAGTTTTAATGTCACATTCCTCCCCAGGGCATAGCTACTTCATCTCTCCAGAAACTCACGTCCCCCTTTCCTTAGTTAAATCCTCCTGTTCTTCAGATTTTGGCTCAAATATCGCTTCCTCCAAGAATCCTTCGCTGACTACCCAGCCTAAGTCAGGTTTCTGTATCATGTGGTGCACAGAATAGTGTTCTTTTCCTTCGACTTCTTATATCCACTCTTACATGTATACACTTTTATTGTTATTTGAGTAATATTTGTATCCCTCCTCTAAATTGTAAACTTTGTGAGAGCAAAGATGATGTTTGTTTTTCTCACTTTTGTGTCCTCTGTGGTTATCATCATGTGCCCGGCTCATAGTAGGGACCCAGTATTTGTTGAACGGAAATTTGTTAACTAGAAGAATGTTGATCTGAATGACTCAGAGGGCTGTTCCCTCCTAGGCCACTCATACACAAAGCAGGGTGCGATCTTGTCCATAGTGTTTGTTAGGGGTCTCTCATAGAATAATAGTCTCAGAGCTGAAAGAGATTATAGACATCCTCGAACTCAGAACTCCCTCTCTTCACAAACCTACTAGGGCATGCATTTTACTTGATAAATGGTTTTCCAGGCTTTGCTTGGCCTAATTCTGTGTAAGAGATCTTCATCAATAGATGATAGGATTACATCACTCAAAGAGTCCTTTAAGGACTGTGAAAAGACAAGAGGAAAATCACCCAGAAGAAATGTATCCACGTTTTAAAATGAGCTATTTTAAATCTAATAAACAAGGAAAAATGCAGGTCAGAAATTATAGAAGTAAACTGGTCTAATTGGTGTTTATGGAACAATGACAATAAGGTGTCTGAACAGTCAAAGACGGCATTTGGAGAAGTTTAATTAACTAATGGGAAGATTGACCAATAATCTTTGAGCGCATTGCATAGTGGGAGGAACAGCAGATAAGATATCAGGAGTCCAATTCTTCCCTACTAGGGAATCAATCTCTCCTTGAACCGGGTCATCTACACAAGGGTTTCTCTCCTGGTTTGCTTCACATGCTTCTACGGCCCCAGATCTATCTCTGACCCGCATTGTCTGTTGATCCATGGTGAACTGGACTGATCATTTCTTGTTTTCGCTACAGATATTCTGACCACCAATACCTGTCAACATCTCTCTCATTTGCTTAAAATTCAATACCTCAAACATAAAATCTCTTTTGCTTAAATTACAAAGGGTTCTATATGTGCATTTCTACTACTTTTGCAGAACTCCTGTGTTTCATTAATTCCATGTGTCGAGGATCTGGTGCTGCGACACTATTGAGTTTCACTGAATCGTTGCTATTTCTGGGTCTAATTTCTGCGGTTAGTCCCAGAAATAGGGTAAATCTGTGTCTTATGGGCACAGAGGTGCAAGAGGAGCACCCTTCCTCTGGTAGTTTCCTCGAGTGTTTGTGAATGTCCACCACGACCAGAGTAGGAGGTTTATAGTCTTCACAAGCAATTATTGTTAGGCTGAGGGTAGCCTGGAAGGGACTCTTCCAGTTTTCATACGCCTTTTTCTGTTTTGCTTTTTTTTTCTTATTCTTTGCTACACAAGTCCCTTGACAGTGTCCCCATGTTACAAAGACATGCTTGCCCCCAGGCCTTGAGTGAATTCGCTGTCTGTTTAATACCTACTCCATATGGGATAGATTAACACAAAAAGCTTTAGCCTTGTACAACACTCAGATGCTTTCATGTAATGGCCATGAGGATGGGGGTGGAACATGAACACATAAGTGGGTGCATGTACCAAGAACAGAAATCCATTGAGTTCCCCCAGACCAGACGTCTACATTCTCGAGGGCTCTCAGCAGCCAATAAATTTGACTTGAATTTTTTTATTTCATGCATTCTGCTGTTAAAGCAAACCCTCCTTTCTAAACTAAGCATAATTGCAAGATACTATTCTGAGTGCCAAAAATGTCAACTGTAAGTTGCAAACATGGACACATTTAAACAGAACCATATGTTAGATCGAAAGAAAAAATCAGAAACAAACCAATCATTTTACCTTTTGCTGAACAGATAAATTGCAAGGAAGCAACCATGTCAGAAAATAATTATGGAACCAATGATTGTTATGCAATACTATATTAATATATTTTTATCAGGAAAAAAAATGTGATCAGTGCTCTGTGAACATCATTGGAAAAATAGAGCCTTATAAAAACCTAACACTTTTGAAGGGAGAGTCACGATGTTAGTGAAGTTTATTCAGCACCTAATTAACATATTTCATTCTTCACCAAGGTCGTTGAACTGAGAATTAGGAAAGTTTTGTTTTGTTCATGGTGTGTCAATAACCCCTCTTGTGACCTTGGATGGTGGCCTCCTATATCACTCGAATAATACCCACAGTCTTGACCAGGTCACACATCATCTGTCATTATAACCCCCCCAACCACTAACCTTCCTCCTTGGCCTCATTTGATGCTCAGAAATATCTTACAACCTAGGTTAGTGGTTAAATTCAAGTTCTATATATGAGAAAACTGAGGTCCAGGGATTTTAAGTAACTTATCCGAAGAAGTACTGTAGCGAGAGAAGTTTGGATTATATCTCTGTACCTCCAGTTGTAGACTTGAGTTTGTTAGAGAGGTACACAAACCATTTTTAGGTGGTCATAGATGAACTTTAGGAAAAAATAGTTACACACACACATACACATATCTGTGTGCTACGTATGTTTGGAAAGCATAAAATTAGCTTATTCAATCCAGGATTTAATGGATATTGTTGCTTAAGTTGACGTTAAATTTATTTAACATAAAAACATATATATATATGAAGCTAATGCCCAAATACTTGAAAATTGTAAAACAATGAAGTGGAATAATGCCAAATAATTCTTCCAGCTCCGGTATCCATGATTTTCTTTATCCAGAAAGAAAACATAATTTTTTTAAAGTAAGCCCAAATGTAGAATAACTGAGTGATAGAAATGCAGGAAACTACTAATATGTACTAGTCAACAAGGTAATGCAATGGGGACTGACACTGAGCTTTAGAGGATTTCTAACAATTTATGTTTTCAAATAGGCTCATCCTGTCACTGTGACCATTTCTCTCCATGTGAGTGTCTTTAGGCTGCACATCCAGCTCCCACGCACGGAGTGCTTCACGTCAGGGCTATTTGCAATTCCACCAGCGTGAGACGTGGTCACCACGTAACTCAGGCCCAAAGTCTACTGACTGTATATTTGGAATCAACCTGACTCCAGGTGATGTTTGAGGTGGCAGCGTATGAGGCGTATTTTTCACTGAGGATTAGCTGGTTCTTAGGCATGAAGTTATGATAAAAAGAAGTGGAAGGAAGGTTATTGACAGATACACTACCTTTTCAGGAAAAAGTGGCTTTCTAATCTCTTTTAAAGTACCCACATAAATAACGTTAACTCAATTTAATGAAGCGTGCAAACTAATCTTAATGCAGCTCATAAAAAATAGGTGCTTTCGAGCATTTAAATTCTCTATTAATAATCAAATGGAAACTTTCCCTCTAGATAGGATATGAATAAGCGGAAGAGTGAGTTTGCAGAAAAATAATGCTTCAGCCACTCAACATGTGGTAGAAAGTTCTTCCCTATCCCCAAGAGTCATTTCCTTCACTCACATGTCTCTCTCTCAATCATTCTCTCTCATCATCATCATCGTCATCTGTTTCTAGAAAAAGAAATTTCTATCTGTTTCTATCGATCTATCTACCTATCTATCTATCCTCTATCTATAATCTATCTACACATACATTTAAACTGGTTACATAATTTGTAGGATCCAGTACAAAAAAAAAAAAATTGGGTCTTTTGTCAAAAAAATATTGAGAATTTCTTAACGGAGACAGCAGAGCATTAAATCAGTGGTGGGCCCCTGCTGAGCATGGGGCCAAGTGAGACTGCACCTGTTGCAAGCCCATGAAGCTGGCTTTGCATATACATGTGTGTTTTATTACCCTCATTGTTCCTATAAAATTCCATAAGCTCCAAAACTTTAACTTCATGTGTTTGGGTAGCATTTTATCCCAAACGTGTGAATAAAAGCCTGAGTCAAACGATCTTGTGAAAAAGGAAGCAGTCAGAGGAGCTCATCATATAGAAAGTCTTTTTTTGAGTACGAATTATAGTAGGCAAAATATTTTTACATCCAAACGTCTGTGTTATATTTTATTTCACCACGGACCCATGCAAAGTGATTGTAATATACGGTAGTTAATGTATTTATCTGAATTATTTGCCAAAATAGCTTCATATTGGCCTGTCTGAGCTTCTAATGATTCAGTTTACCTCCAAACTATGGTAAATAACTTGGGAACTTTAAGTTTCTCTGGGGTATAAGGGCAAACTTCCATGGAAGGTGGTTGGGAACACAAACCCGTGGAGCCACAACCAGGCAGCCACACTAGTTCTGTTGGGTCATCTCGGGGCATTTCTGATCTTCTCTTGGCCCAGCCATGTTGATTTCAGGGCTCCAGATCTGCATTGCTCTGGACAGCCCACGCCTGAACAACCTGCTCTGGTCTTCTGGCTTCTGTTTTTGGTTCCTTTTCAGTATTCCTCTGTTCTCAATGTGGAGTCAACTCAGCTCTGGTTCTGGGTCCTGGCTTCTGACTCAGCTCCCCACTTCCTCTGTGAAAAAGCACTTCTCGGGGTGGTAGGCTGCTTCTCTTGAGTTCAATAGGTTTGGTTCTCCTCAACCAATTATCTTGCGTGTTGATAAAGCCCTGAGTTAAAGAATTGTCTTCAAAATGATTAGGAAGGGACGAGAGGTGGGAAAAATGGGTAAAAGGGGTCAAAAGGTACACTCCAGTAATAAAATAAATAAGGCATGAGGATACAATGTACAGCATGACTATAGTTTATAATACTGTATTGCATATTCGAAAGTTGCTAAGAGAGTAAATCTTAAAAGTTCTCATCACATGAAAAAAATTTGTGTACCTATGTGTGGTGATGGATGGTAACTAGACTTCTGGTGGCGATCATTTCTCAGTGTACACAAATAACAAATCATTATGTTGTATACCTCAAACTAATATAATTACTATGTTAATTATACCTCAATAACAAGAACAAAGAAAAAACAAACAAAAAGGTGGTTAGGAAAAGAAGATGAAATGACTGAGCCAAACTGATAATTGCAGTTATTCACTAACCTGGTCTCAGATGAGGCAGACCTAATGACAAGAACACTATGCTAAGTGATATCCATGTAGGGTAAGCCAGCCTGCCCTCAGTCATAGATGGTGGATTGTAAAGAGACCTCAGAGGTCACCTGGGAATCTAACCCTTGACTTTATATGTAAGGGAAGCGAGGCTTGGGGAGATTGTGTCCATCTTTATAACGTACACGCAAGATAGAGTTGACCACAGAATATATTCATAAAGTCTTAGCCTGACCTTCAAAGGTTCTTATAATTCCCTCTCAACCTTACTCCTTAGCCATACTGGACTAACCATAGTTCTTAATCTCAAAAGGCACATCTCCTCTTTTTCATATTTATTGATATTTTGCTTTTTCTAATGATGACATTTCATCTTCTCTATTTCCTCCTATGTCTGGTCTGGTCAATCCATTTCCCATTTACAGTACATATTTCTGGGAATCCTTTTGTGTTGTTTAAGTATGTCATTATTTTAAGGATTTTGTTAATAGATTTGATCAAAACTTACTTTTCATACGTTGACTGTGATTTCTATAACGTGTTACCCTTTAAGCTGTATCTTGGACATATAAAGAGGAATATGGCACACTTTTCCTTGAAGGAATTCAAAGCGTAGGAAACGGATCTAATCCAAGGGACCATAAAGACAGCAGCATGGGGTGCAATGACTGACATGTGCCTCGGGGGACACAGAGATGGGGTGTCTCAGTGAAGCCCTGCTGGAGCAGGTAGGGCCTGAGTGGAGATTTCACAAGTCACTAGAAATTCTCTGGATGAGGAAATTTGAGTCAAAGTATCAGCAAATAGAGCGAGGAAATCCCAACAAAGTAACACGTTTCGAAGTTCATTGATATCCCAAGAGATTATTCCAAAGCCCGCACAGTTCGTGACAAAAGGGTGAGGAGGCTCTAATTCTTATTCTTGCCCGTGATTCCATTTCTTGCTTTCCGCAAGAAGAGGGCTTAAGAAGAGCACATGCTCCCCAGTTAACAACTGTGCAAAGTAACTTGGAAGAAAGAAAAAGGTGTGTCGCCAAATACAAACAAGAAACTCTGAGAGCATTCTCCAACTGAAGCTCCCGACGTTCCATGCGCGTTAGCTAGCATGCCATCCTCTCCAAGAAAAGCAACACACAATCAGAAAACATTAACATCCCGGTCCTTATAGACTGTCTATACGAGTTTCTTGTCTTTTATAAGCCTGTGAGGTGAAGGGAAGAGAAGTAATTTTTTTCACAGGTCACAGAGAACCCTGAGCCCAGACCTGCAGGTACTTTATGTGCTGGCATCCACCACGCTGCTCTATTCCTCTTGCTGGTGTGACTCCTATAAGGTGAAATTCAAGAGCATCGCTATCTCACCATAAAAAGCGCCACAGAAGCCAAGTAGCGACAGATGTGCCAGTCGTTTTTGACAGCCAGGAGCAGCAAGTGTAGGCTCTAGTTACCAGGAGCTCTGTTTGAGGCAAGGAATGATCAATAAAGGGCCAATATGGTCTTTCCTTCCACCTAAAGTGGGGAAAAGATCGTTGTGAAAATTGTGATAAAACAAAAATATATGAGCAACGGTAGTGAACTCACCGGGCATAGATTCACCAAGCAACCAGAGTTAAGAGGGGATGAGGCTGGTGTATTGATTGCATTCACGTGGGATCCAGGAGCAAGCTTTCTGCTCAGTGTGGGTACAAGTCAGCAGACACCTGCAGGCTGATGAAAACACCCCTGCTGCCTGGATGGCTAATTGGCTGGGACTTTTCAATCCTGGCAGCAGTGCATTTTCTGAAATGAGGTAGAAATCTCGTCATGATTCAGCTGGTAGCATTTTTACAAGGCTCTGGAAGGCCCTCTCAGGGATCGCTATTTCTTCTCTTCTAAAATCCTTTACAGGTTATCTTTTCATCAATAGAATACTCATACTTCATTTTTCAAAGGTCTCCAGTGCCCACAGAAGGATTGAAATAATATAAGCCTCGAAAAATATGGCTGTTTTAAAACAATGGTGACGAGGCTGGGCTGGTGGCATTGTGGTTAAGTTTGTGCACCCCGCTTCAGCAGCCCGGAGTTCATGGGTTTAGATCCCTTGGGAGACCTACGCACGGCTCATCAAGCCGTGCAGTGGTGGTGTCCTATATACAAAATAGAGGAAGACTGCCGTAGATGTTAGCTCAGCAACAATCTTCCTCACCAAAAAAAAAAAAAGGTGACATTTCTTGGCAAACAATTGACAATCTATTCCATTTGGTTTGCCTCTGATGGTAATTAGCTAACAGTGTTTAACTTGGTTCACCTTTGAGGAGGTTGTCAAAATTATGTAGCACTATTGCCTTTTAACACTATTTTAATCATTAAAACGTTGCATTGATATATTCTCATTGTGAAGGAGTTGAAGCTTGTAAACACAGAGAGGGAAACCAATTTGGAAGCTAACAGAGGAAGGGCAGTAAACGGGTTAGTTAAATGAACAAACCTTCATCGGGCACCTACCATGTGCCACGCACTGTGTTTAAATCTGGGGAGACGTAAAGAGGAATTAGGCACGGTTAACGCCCTCCAGAGGCTTAGAGACACATGAGAAGCCGTTTGATAAGTGATCCGATAGTGCTATAAACAAAGCATTTTGAGAATGCAGAGAAGGGAGCAATCCATTCTGCCTGGCAGAGTTGGCAAAGCACATCAGTTAACGTTCTTTCAATGGAAAATGGCCAAAACACAACCCAAACTGGCTTAGAGAATAAGGGAATATTTATGAAATAGAAATGCTAATGCCTGGTCAGGGTAGGCTTGGGTTCAAGGACCCAATTGATCTCACTAGACTCTACTTTTCTCATCTTTTCTTGAGTCCATTCTCCAGGTGAGAGGGTTGGCTTCATTTTTAGATTATGTCTTGGGGCAAGATGGAAGCATCAGCTCCAACATTATATTTCTTCCAAGTTCAAGTACAGCAGGCAGAACACCTGCAGGTTTCACAAAGACCCAGCAGAAGTCGTTTTGTATCTTATTGGCTCTGAACCAATTAAGAGAAATGTATTATTCTTATTGGGCCAATTAGAGTTCACCCACCACAGGTCCTGGAGGTGAAGTCCACTCCATCCAAACCTCATGGGTTAAGAGCCTTGAAAAAAGTCTCTCCTTCCAAAAGAAAATCACAATATTGGTTTAGTAGAATAAGTTTGAATGGGTGTTGGGCAGCAAAAATAAATGATATATGAATTAGAGCTAAAAGCCTGAAGATAGAAAATGAGGCTGGATGTGAACAGCAGTTTGCCAGGCAGACAGCATGTGAAGAGGAATGCAGACGCAAAGGTGTGAAGACAAGCAGTTTTCAGGAAACTGTAAACATTCGGTAGGGGCGAGGGTTGAGTGGTGAGGCATCAAAGATGACCTCAGTGCCACACTATATAATCAACAACTCTGTTCCTGCCTACGTATCCTAATCACCTATTCCTAAGGGTTGATTCTTAGAGTATACATGTTGTCTCTCAAGGAAAGGGTATGCATAATTTGGTGATTTGGATCTGCAGACACGTCCTAGCAGACATGTGCCTGGAAGAGCTGGAGAGGAAGGCAGAGAAATAGGAAGGAAGCCCTGTGCCTGTTTTCCTGTACAAATAAATATTTCCAAAACCTCCCAAAAGCAGTGTTACATTCGTTTTCTTTCTCTCTGTCCATTCGTCACAAGATAAGAGTACTGATGAATTAGAAAGGGTGAAATTAGTGCATGTTGCAAATTATTGCACTGAGAATGGGGTTTCTTGCACACATAAACTCTATTCCCTTTCCAGGCTTGATGACACAGAAATCATTGAAAAATTATGATTGCGTAGTCATCTCTATGGTCGAGACCCACTGAAAAGATTACCTTGACTCTTTTTATAATTTTAAGTTCTAGTCTAATTGGCTGCAGCAAGAGCTATTATCTTCTCCTTATTTGAAGGCAAACTGTGGTTTTGGAAATTTTGATGTAAACCATGGTTAATTACAATATAATACTATGAAAAGAAAAATGTGTATGGAGACAGATGGACCTAGGTGTTAAGTCTGACTGCTATTTTCCAGAAGAGGGTACATTATCTTGCCTTCCTGAGCCCTGCCATCCACACGGATCAGGTAGGGCTGGCCACTGCAGATCAGGCGTGTTTCTGGCAGGGCAAAGCATCCTCAAGGGATTGTTGAAACAATCAAACTAGGTAAGGCACTTGGTCCCTACGCATGCTATTTATTTGCCAAGAACATTATTTTTTCCTCCTCAAACCTTCATACTGCAGCTTCTCCCTGCGAAGTCTTACTTATCATAAAGACTAATCTTAGACATGCCACCTGGGATTTCTCTGACTCCTCCAGGCCGTTCCCTCCCTTCCAGCAGCACCACAGCTCCCTGTTCTTCCCTTATGGCCGAGCCTATACTGGTCTAATTCCTGGACCACTAGTCTCGTTCCCCGTACCTGACTCCCTGCGGGTGGGACCCATATCAGTTTTCAGCCCTGTTCTATTCCCAGGGAAGAGCACAGAGCCTCGCACATCATTGACAACCATAAATACTTGTTGAATGAATGAATAAATGAAGGAGTGAACTAATGGGACATCTAAGTCACATGCTTAATGATTTCGGCTCTAGATTAACAGCATGCTGAGAAGCAGATCTGTGGCCATTTGAAGGCAACTCGACCAACCTAGGCAGAAAAGTCCAAGTGATCCTTAAAGTGTATCTGAGAGTCTTCCTCTCTTTCTGTCAGTGAACAACTCAGTTTATTAGGTGGGAGTTTTGCTATAGAGAAAAGAGCACTAGACTTTGAAAATGCAAGGTAAATTCCAGCTCTGCCATTAATTTTTGATGTCCTTATTCCACCTGTCTGGGCCTGTTTACTAATACATGGATGGAGAATAATAACTTGAATTGTTTAATTTATATATATTCATTATATACTATAATTAGTAGTAATATATAACTTCATACATACACATATATATATACGACTGGTAGAGGAGTTATGAAAGTTAAATAAGAAAATAAACAAAAAGCTTTGTAAAATGGAAAATGGTATTTAAACATCAAGTATAACTACGAAACCAAATTTACACTTGATTTATGTGTAGGCACAGGCCAAACCTAACCGGGAGAGTGCAAGTCAGCCTTGCCAAGAACAGCACTCCAGGCCTCCCCCTTCTCCCCTTCTACTCCTCAGTGACCAGTGGATTTTGGTTGGCAAAAGAATTAGCTGTGCATGCTTTTCTTTCTGTCAGGTGCACAAAATGAGCTGTCCCAGGCAGTGGTCCCGAGAGAATTTCATCACAGCAGCACAGACACATCTCATCACAACTTTGCTTCTTCATTTGTAACATTTTCCTAGAGCCTAAAAAAAATTCACTCAACATCTTCTGATCCATTACTCTTCAACCACTAAAACATTGTTTTGCAAAAGTACTTCATGTCCAGAATCCTTACAAATTCATTTCATAGGTCTTAAGTTTTATTTTAGAAGTAGAGGAAACAGAACCATATTGTGCCCCCACTCCAGCCCTGTAAACACATAAACCCCTACAGGTTGGAGATTGCTTTGACATTTAGAATTTAACATTCATGCTGATTCTAAATGTAGCCAAAAGCACCCTTCTCTCAATAGCAAATGAATTTTCAATTTACCAATAAGAAAAGCACTGTAGTGCCTTTCTTTCTCTCTGACTCAACTTTGCATTTGTTGTATAATTAATATTAATTGAAGATGCATCGATTTTGATCTTTGGACTAATGGAGTAATTTTAAAAGAAAATCTTGTTTCAGTAATTAAGCAGATTAAAATAGATGACATGTATTTCTTGTTTAATCAGTCCAATAATTGAGTTGCAGTAGTTTAAATTCACATCTACTCCCTATTTAATCAAAGTTTAATGCTATGTTTATTCTAAAACTAAATAATGTATGGATAGGACATTTAACCCAGAGAATCACATTTCAAAAATCACCCTGACTATGGATGCGTTAGTCTTACTTAAAGTTCATCAGGGACAGGCTTTCTTTGACAGTGTTCTATACACTGAGGTTATTTCTGAAGCCACACTGATGAGAACAACATATCTACATCTCTGGGATGACGCAGTGTATCATATTGAGGGCCTTATAGTACGCTGGGCCCAAACAGGTAAATAAAGCAACCACAACAACATAAACAATGATACAATCACAGAGCACCCTAGCAACCGAAGAGCAGAGCTTGCGATGCTACTGCACATCAAAGCAACAGCACAGCTGGGACAGAAACCCATTTCATGCTATTTTCACTTAAGGATCTAAAAGGACCTTAAGACTCACGGACTAAGGGAACGGGAGAGATTCCATGAGCTTCCAGAGACAGAATTCTTTCATGCATAGAGAAAGCTATGACCCAGAATAACCAACACAATATTGAAGGAGAAGAACAAAGTTGGAGGGCTGACACCACCCGCCTTCAAGACTTAATGTAAAGCTACAGTAATCAAGACAGGGTTGCAGTGGTAAAAGAATGGATCGATGGGATGGAATAGAGAGCTCAGAAATAGACCCACAGTAAGATAATCAACTGATCTTTGACAAAGGAACAAAGGCAGTACAATGAAGCAAAGATAGTCTTTCAACAACTGGAAACAACTGAACATCCACATGCAAAAAACAATAATATAGACACAGACTTTACACTCTTCGCAAAGTCAACTCACAATGGATCACAGACCATAATGCAAAACATAAAACTATAAAACTCCTAGAAGATAGCATAGAAGAAAACCTAGAGGACCCTGGGTATACTGATGGCTTCTTAGATATAACACCAAAGGCACAATCCATGGAAGAAACAACTGGTGAGCTGGACTTCATAAAATGAAAAGCTTCTGCTCTGCAAAAGACAATATCAAGAGACTGAGAAAATAAGACACTGACTGGGAGAAAATGTGCAAAAGACACATCTGATAAAGGACTATTATCCAAAATATACAAACAACTGTTAAAGCCCCACAATTAGAAAAAGAACATCTCAACTGAAAAATGGGCCAAAGACCTCAATAGACACCTCAGCAGAGAAGATATACCGATGGCAAGTAAACATGAAAAGATGATCCATATCGTATGTTATCAGGGAAATGCAAATTAAAACAACAACGAGATACCATTATGCACCCATTAGAAGGGCCACAATCTGGAACACTGACAACACCAAATGCTGGCGAGGAGGTGGAGCAGCAGGAACTCTCGATCATTGCCGGTGGGAATGCAAAGAAGGTACAGCCACTTTGGAAGCAGTTTGGTGGTTTCTTACAGAACTAAACATACTCTCACCATAAGATCCAGCAATTGTGCTCCTTGGTATTTACCCAAAGGAAATGCAAACTTATGCCCACACAAAAATCTGAACATGGATGTTTATAGCAGCTTTATTTAATATTGCCAAAACCTGTCAAAACTTGGAAGCAACCAAGATGAAGTAGATAAGTGGATAAATAAACTGTGGTACATCCAAACAATGGAATATTATTTAGCACTAAAAATCAATGAGCTATCAAGCCATTAAAAGACATGGAAGAAACTTAAATGTGTATTACTAAGTGAAAGAAGCAAATCTGAAAAAGCTACATACCATATGATCCCAACTATATGACATTCTGGAAAAGGTGAAACTACAGAGACAGCTAAAAGATCAGTGGTTAGCAGGGATGGGGGAGAAAGGGGGTGGGATGAATAGGCTGAACACAGAGGAGTTTTATAGGGCCATAAAAATACTCTATATGGTACCATAATGATGGATACATTTGTTCAAATCCATAGCATGTGCAACACGAAGAGTGAACCACAATGTAAGCTATGGACTTTGGCTGATAGTGACAATGACGTGTCAGTGTAGGTTCCTCAGTTGTATCAAATGTACCCTTCTGGTGGGGGACGTGGATAATGGAGGAGACTGTGCATGTCAGGGAAGGGAATATATGCGAAATCTCTGTACTTTCCCATCAATTTTGCTGTGAACCTAAAACTGCTCTAAAAAAATAAAGTCTATGCAAACAAACAAACAAACAAAATGTAGCCACCAGACTGCAAAGAAGCGAGACTGGAGAGACCCATTTGAAGAGGTAAAGAGATCCCTGGATACAGCCCTGCCTGAACCCCCAGGAGTAGCCATGGCCCACGTGCCTGCTCTGAGAGGGAGCCTTCCAGGAAGCAGAACCCTCCCGCCCCCCCTCCCAGAGCCAACACGGCTGACTCTGAACAAATCAGGTGAGCCGTGCATACTGGCCCAAACTAATCTGTAAAAAGCAAAAATGATTCCTATTGTTTTAAGCGGCTGAATTTTGGGGTGATTGTTATCTGGATGGATAGTTGGAACAGAGAGTCAAGAGATAAGGACTCTATTTCAAATCAGCTAATAATTCATTGTAGGATCTTGGAAAATTATTTAGTTGCTTTGATTTTCTGCTAAATTTTGCATAGAGTCACAGATTCCTTTGGCTGTCAGATCACCCAGATAATTTCCAAACATTTTTCCTTACAAATATAAGCCTGCCATTCAGAGATGCTCCTGCATAAAATATTTTCCTTTTCTCCATGGATATATATGAAGTACAGGCACAAATAAAGAAATAGGGGAACAGATTTCTTATCCAGGAAACTCAGAGCTTTACATAGTAATAAACATCTTGCTTCCCGTTTAAAATGCCCTCTGGGGAGCTCCTGGAGATAGTACATGTGCGCACTCAACTCAATTGTTCTTAAACTCATTCTCTTGTGCACGAGTGACAAATTGGAATCCGGAGTCACCTTCCTGGGGGAGCCTCCTCTTTCCCACAGAGTTACACATGGGCAAAGTCGGGCTGTACACCCGCAATCCACAATCTCCCAGGTGTCTGGGGACACCTGAAGCCCTTTCCCCAAGGTTGAGTCTCACCTCACAGTCACTGAGCTTGTCCTGGGGGACACAGCTCTGCCCAAGAAGCAGGAGTCTGTAGTGGCACCTTCAGGGAGGGAGTGATGAGAGATTAATCCCCTGACATAATCAATGAAAAGAGGGTGCCAGGTCTACCTTGTGGTGATATTCAAGCAGGGACGTAGAACTAAGAAGTAGAAGTCCTTCGCCTTTGCTCCCCTCGAGAATCAGTTTTGGGGGTAGTTTACTATGAAGTTGAATCGTTCTTAGATTTTCTAACAGGGACTGTTTCTCTGGCCATTGACCTTGAAAGATTATGCCACATGGGGACAATTGGAAATCTGGACAATTTGAGCTGTATCCTTAAATGCTTAGGGTGCATTGGACTAGATGAATTTGTTGTTGTTGTTGTTGTTGATGTTAGTGCCATTGAGTGGATTCCAACTCCACTCTACTCTGTATACAGCAGAACAGAATCCTGCCCCGTCTTTCTGCGCGATCCTCTCACCTTCCGGCCTGTATGAGACAATGCTCCACTGCTATTCACAGAGTTGTCATGGCCACTTTTTTCAGAAGTGGGTTGCCAGGTTCTTCTTCCTAGTTGGTCTTAGTCTGGAAGCTCTGCTGAAACCTGTCCACCATGGGTGACCAGGCTGGTACTGGAAATCCCAGTGGCACAGCTTTCACGGTCACAGCACCATACAGTCACCACAGTATGACAACTGACTGATGGATAGTGTGGTTCCCTGGCTGGGACAGGGACCCAGGCTGTGGCAGTAAGAATGCCGGATCTTAACCACTAGACCACCAGGGCTGGCAATTAGAAGCCTATAACAGCATAAAACTTAACCTTTTAAAAATTGTGGTATTGGAATTATCTTTAATGCTGATGGTTCAGACATCTGATTCTAAAGAAAATTGTCCTGCTCCTTCTGCAAAAATAAAGCTGATTGTTGCCTTACTCCAATAGTATTGTGTCAAGTGCTTTTCTCATCATAGTAGCAGAAACAAAGCAGGGCATCATGTTAAGTGTCTGCTCTTTTATTGAATGGACCATCAGCCTCTCTAACTATTCAGTCACATCCTGTCATGGACTGGTGTTAATAAAAAAGTCCCTGATACACACAAGGCCAGTTATCAGAACAGGAAACCTCCCCAAATGGAGGAAAGAGAGAGCCCCTGTTAGTGAGGTCTCTCCTCCACAATTCAAAGGCCACTGAGTGGCCTCCTGTGTGACTATCTTCTTTCTGATCACTCTGTACCCGATGCAAGATAAATCTCACTGAAATAGTACTAATCCTGTCACTCTCCTGTTCAAAATGTGTCCCTTCATCGTTGCTGCCTCCAGAACACAGGCTGTCTTCTCCACCGGCCTCCTGGCCTCTCAGAGCTGACCCTCTCAGCTGGTCCATCATTACAATGATATTTCCCAGTAGTCCACTTCACCTGCACTTCCTTAGGCATATCAGTTATTTACGGTTTCTTGCACATATTTCTGGTACATTTCCATCTCCTTCACGTGGCTTTTATTGTTCTGACTGCCTGTGTTGTCTTCCTCTCTATCCACTTGTCCAGAACTTTTAAGATGAGGTTAACTGCCACTTTCTCATGATAGCATCTCTGACCCTCCCCAAGTGAAAAGACTTTCCAGCTCTCCTGAATTTGCCCAAACACTTTGTCTGCAACTTTCCTTATACAAGGTAGGACTTCCCGACCTCATAAGCATTGAGACACACTTTTTATCTTCCTCTAGACTGTGAGCTCCTCGAGAGCAGGATCATATACAATGCAACTAATGCATCTGGTGTTGAATAAATGTGTTGAAAGGCAGAATAAATTAATATTTCCTTCTCACTCAACTTGCATGTGCAAGATGGGGAACTGGATTCCGTACAATAAAACTTACGTTAACAGGAATCATACTAATTGAGATTTAAATTTCATATAGTCTTCACAAAACCCTTTGAGGAGAAATACTTAGCTGTGGGATTTCTAGGTCCTATGGTGCCATGGGTTAAATTGTGTCCCCTAAAAAGATGTTGGAGTCCTAACCCCTAGTACCTGTGAATGCGACTTTATTTGGAAATAAGGTTTTTGCAGATGAACAAGTTGAAATGAGGTCATTAGGGTGGGCCCTAATCCAATATGACTGTGTCCTTATAAAAAGAGGACATTTGGACACAGATTTGCACAATCTCTCATAGGGAGAATGCCATGTGAAGATGGAGGCAGACATTGGGATGATGCACCTACAAGCTGAGGAACACCAAAGATGGCCAGCAACCACCAGAAGGTAGGGAAGAGGCGCGGAACAGATTCTCCCACACAGCCGACACCGTGATTTCAGACTTGTAGCCTCTAGAATCACAAGACAATAAATTTCTGTTGTTAGACCATCCAGTTTGTGTTACTTGGTTACGGCGGCCCTAGGAAACTAATCCTTACGGTATGTATGTTTTAACTTTATATGAAACTGACAGACTGGTTGCCAAAGTGACTGTATTGTATTGTATTCCCATTGGCAATGTTCCAGTCACCTTTCAACAGTGCGAGCACTCGGTACTGTCAATCTTTTTAATTTCATCCCTTCTAGCCAGTAGGTCATTATATCTCATTGTGTTTTTAATTTTCATCTCCCCAATGACTATTGACTGTGAACATCTTTCCATACGCTTATTTACCATCTTCATATCTTATTTGGTGGAGTATCTATTTACATATTTTCCCCATTTTATTTTTGTGATTGTTCATCTTATTATTGAGTCATAAGACATATTCTGTATACAAGTTATTTATCAAGTGTGTGTTTTTCAAATGTTTACTCAGTCAGTGGCTTGTCTTTTCACTTGATTATCAAGGTCTTTTGAACAGAAAAAAGCTTTCAATTTTGATGAATCCCAGTCAATCATCATTTTTCCTTTATGGTTCATTCTTTTTGTATAATAACAAAGAAATATTTGCCTAACCCAAGATCACAAAGATTTTCCATATTTTCTTCTAAAAGTTTTATAGTTTTATCTTTTATATTTAGTTCTATATTCCGTGTTGACCTAAATTTTTTGTACACAGTGCAAAGTAAGAGTTGAGGATCATTGTTTTGCATATAGATACTCCATAGGTCCAGTAGAATTTGTTGAAAAAGAATCCCTTTCCAATGGCATTATTGTGACACATGTGTTAAAATTTAGTTGACATTATTTGTGGATCTATTTTTAGACTCTGTTCTGTTCCATTGATCTATAGGTCTATCCTAATACCTTACACTTTTTTTTTATTATTGTAGCTATATAGAAAGTCTTGACATCTGGAATTCTAGGTTGATAATTTGATTTTTTTTTTCACTACTTTAAAGATGTTGCTCTCCTGTTTCTGGTTTCCATTGATTCTGACAAGGAATTGGCTGTCATCTTTATCTGTATTCATCCGTATGCAGTGTATCTTTATAACTTAGGTACTTTTAAATTTTTCTATTTATTGCTGATTTTAAGCAATTTGACTACTGTAGTTTTCTTCATTTTTCTTGTGTTTGGGGTTCGTTGAGCTTCTTGGGTCTCTGAGTTTAGAGTTTTCATAAAATTTGGAAAAGTTTTAGCTATTATTTATTTCTTCGAATGTTTTTCTCTGTTTGTTTTTCCTCACATTTCCTTCAGAACTCCAATTACAAGTACATCAGGCTATTTTATGTTGTCCCAAAGACACTCAGAGCTGTTAGTTTTTTCTGTCATTTCTCTCTCTGTTTCATTTTGATTAGCCCTATTGCTATGTGTTCAAGTTACTAATCATTTCTTCTGCAGTATCTAATCTGCTGTCAATCCCATCTCCTGTTATTTTTTTAAATCTCAGGAGATACAGTTTTCATCTACAGAAGTTCAATTTGGACCATGTTTATATCCTCCATGTCTCTTCTGAAAATGCACAGTCTTTCCTCTACGTTTTTGAGGTGCCACACACCTCAGTGCTAGGGTCTCAAACCCACTGTGGTCTTGTTCTTCTGGCACAGCTATGCAAGTCGTACACACAGCTCTGTGGAAGCACATCGACTTCCTGAATTATCCTGCTTCATCAAGACAAAAGGAATTGCTTGGTCAATCCATGAACTGAATACATGGCTTAGGGTGGAGCTCTGATTGGGGCTTTAGGAGGTATTATTTGTTAATGAACCAGCTTGGTGAAATGTGGCAAAATATTCTCTACATAAAAAACTTCATTCACTCAAACTGCTAATCTCTGAGAATAAGAAGCTCCTACATTTTCACAGAGGATTGCAATTTTCTACGCTTGTCCTTACGTGTTCTCTAGTGCTATCCTTAGGAGTGCTGCATTGCGTAAATATTATGCCAAAGCCCAGGCAGGATTGGGAACTCCATCAAGGTCACGTTTCTGGTAAATGAAAATCTCCAAGCTAGCATTAAGGTTCTCAGACTTCTAGTTAATGTTGCTTCCATTCCCCAGTTGAGCTTTAGAATCACCTCTAAAGCTTTAAAAAAAAAATTCCTGGCCAGACCCCATCCCAGATCTACTCTGTCAAAATCTCTAGGAGTGAGATGGGCATGTCCCTTTTTCAAAAGTCCTCACGTACAGCAGAGTGGATGTTCCATCTAGATTTTTACATTGTAGGGATTATAACCTTTCCATGAGAGCAGCTCTATTCAATTCAGATACTGTGCTCAATATTAGCTGATATACTTAAAAAGCCATCTTTGGAAGAATGGCTTTTTTCGCTCCTACTCTCTGTTCTCCTGGTCTGTTTCCTATCCATTGCTCTGGGTGATTTATACTAAGCCTCTAGGGCAGGGGGTGCCCTTTCTTCACGTATAGAACACAGTCACAACTCATAAGTGCTCATACATACGCATTATTTTTTTTTTTTTAAAGATTTTATTTTTTCCTTTTTCTCCCCAAAGCCCCGCGTACATAGAGGTTTTGTATATTCTTCGTTGTGGGTCCTTCTAGTTGTGGCATGTGGGACGCTGCCTCAGTGTGGTCTGATGAGCAGTGCCATGTCCGCGCCCAGGATTCGAACCAACGAAACACTGGGCCGCCTGCAGCGGAGCGCGCGAACTTAACCACTCGGCCACGGGGCCAGCCCCCATACATACGCATTATTAACATACAGTGCTAACATCGTATGCAATGGAAGGCTGGAGAATTCTCGATTTTATCTCAGCTCAAAGAATTTGAACAGAGATCCAGGTCTTCGTCTCTGAGGGGCCGTTTTTCACAGTTGAACACGTATACGAGAAGAAATGGTACCTGATTTCCTACCCACATGGCAGAGAAGTTATTCAAAGAAAACCTCACCGATTCATAGAAATTGAGTACAGGAGATAGTTAAAGTCGGGAACAATATAAAATGTGTGCAGCTTTATTAATTTTAAAATAAAACAAAACCTCAATAACAAAACCTTCAGAGTGGCTAAGAGTCAGCATACCTGAGTGGATCTGGAGGGAACTTGCTTAAATATATAAATCAAAGAAACGAGCAACAGGCATATACAATGTTCACGTGCAAGTAAATTCTTCCCACAGAGCTTAAAAATAGTTCAATAGTTCAAATTTTAAGTTGCTTAAAAAGTTGCCGTGAAATTAGGTTTACTCTTTTATCTTAAAAGAAAAATTCCAAACTAGTTTCTACAAGCAATATTACAAATTCCAAGTTAGTGAAGTCCAATTGATTGAGGTTGCTTTCTACAGTGAAATCTCTTTATAAACATTGACAAGGGTCCAGGACACTAGATGGGCTGGCATACCGTCAAGCACAATGATGCAAGCGTGCATCTTCCACTGAGCATTTATTTTAGGGGAAAGTAACTGCCTTTGCATATGAGCTTCCCAAATGTTTTGAAATGTATATTATCCATAAAGTAAACATTACTCTGCTTTACTGACACTCCTTCTGCAGTGCGTGCAACACTATTACTCATCTATAAAAAGCTAACTTTAACGCTTAGGCCATATGACCAGTCTTAGTAATTTTCCAAACAAAGAGTATGATTTGGCAATCAAGCAATTTATTTGGTAATGTCTTAACAGTCCAACTGTAGCATTCTGCAGCAAACATTTGTTTTGCTGGCAAGAACTTTCAAGCAGAAGCTTTTATTTTGAGAACTGTAGCAAGGTAAATATTTGATTTTAGAGAGTTAAGATGGCCCAAGGTTTTTCAGATGTCTCCTCAGACCAGTTAATATTTATTTTGGCCACTAAAAAAAAAAATAGAAAACTAAAAAGAAAACTCTTGAGCCTTTTTTGTGTTGCCCATTTAAAATTAGTTATAGAAAGCTATTTTTTAAATAGGTTATAACAGGTTTTAACACATTTTTCCAGCATATATACATACACACATTATATATATAAAGAGAGACAGGGCACAGAGAGCAAAAAGGAATAAAAAGTCCAAATTTCTCACACAAAAGCTAGCCCTTTCTGCAGCTGTGGCCTGTTCAGGCCATCCCCTTCTCTCTTCTCTACCTGCCTGGAATCGTTCGCCTTTCAGGAAAGGACTCAGAGCACCTTTTCTCTGCAAAGACTTCC
This sequence comes from Equus quagga, assembly GCF_021613505.1. NCBI lineage: Eukaryota > Metazoa > Chordata > Mammalia > Perissodactyla > Equidae > Equus > Equus quagga. Next base: position 134,929,861 of record NC_060271.1, read on the forward strand.
ATGCTCCTCCAGCTAGAGTGTCGTTTCCCCCAGCAGAGAGCCCAGGCTTCTTCCCCGTCATCATGCATGCCTAGGTCACACCCAGCCTCATGATGGCACTTGTCCATTAGGTTTTGTTTTCATGCAACAGTATGCACATTTGTGCTCTGTCCCCTCCTAGGTATTCTGTTTACCTGGTACTGGGATCACGTCTTCACTGCTTTGTGTTCCCTCTCATAAGGTCACCCAACAGTGACTTTTACCAAAGAGCATTTCAATGAATATGTACCGATTAATAAGTGATACCCATGTTGATCAATTCAAAGGTGGCACAGTTAAAGATTATATCCCACATAATCAAGCACATTTAGGAAGACGTCCACTTTCATATATTTCTCTTCAAAACTCTTAGAAAAAACATTCTGGCCTTGATTCCTTGCATCCTTTTTCTTCCCTGCTACTTTCTTTTCGGTTCTCCGCTAGAAGCCCAACAACACTTGTGACAGGCAGACATTCCTCAGAGAAAGAGTGAAGGAAAGCATCTGAGAGGGCCAGGCTGTAATCTTTTAACGTTGGCAGGGAGCAGGAAAGGACACAAGCAGATACACTCGTCGTAAGCGTGGAGCCCACCATGAGCGCAAAGACTTGGTAGGCAGGCTGGACTTGTAAGCGCGGTTCTCTGAAACTCTTTATTAAGCAGAATCTGCTGACCTGTCCACAGTCCATGTCTTCTCGACCACACCCCAGCTGCATTTTGCAGCCAAACATTGCAGGGCAGGATTGAAATCACAGTATTTTATGTAGCTACTTTGGAATGATTGCCTGAGAACTCAGTCCAAACTTCCTCTCTGTGACAAAATTTGCTTGTCAACATTCACATGGCCTGTGACCTAGCAGGATCACAACAGTGGATTTTAAAACAGATTCTATAAGCTATACTGAGTATCCTACTTCCCCATCATAATCTTGGTCCTTTGATAATGAGCTGATGACTCTTCCACTGGCTTCATTTTCACTGACTCTGAAAGATCAGAAAACACAAAAAGAGATCTGAAGACATATTAGAAACACACAGCGCCCCATCCATCTGGTAAACTCGATTGAAGAGGGCACCTCGTTTCTCCTAGACTGTCTTCTTTAGCTGCATAACTCCCTATCTTAAGCAGCATCAGCATTTTGCAGATAATCGCGCAACCGCGTATAATCACTTCCATCATAGAGCTGTGGCTTAACCTGCTTTTCTCGGAAAACTGCCACCTCTGCAATATTAGCCTTTAAATTCCATCACAAGGAGCTCTCCTCAGCCCCACTCCCAGGTCCTCTCTGGCTTGGTTGAATTGTCCGTCTGGAAGTTCCTTTGAATTCCACCAAGATAGTAAACCCTGTTCTAGTTTATATTCGAAGGGGCTGTCAAAAATGGAGTCTTTTTAGACCCTGTCACAATGATGGCCACTGTTTATAAAATGCAGCCTCTACAGCGGCCCCTGAGTCAGGCCACTCATCTCAATTAAATCTTCAGAACAACAAACTGACAGGCAAGGAAACCAAGGTTCGAGTGACTTCGATGTCCTGCCTGACCTCATTCATCTATCAAGTGACCCCTTCTGGACCCATCCTTGAGCCTGCCAGATTCAAAAGTCTGGCTTCTTTCTGCTTAGCTCTACCTCTTACGAGGATTTTTATGCATAACATCTTTTTTTGTACTTGTGTTAGTGTTATATATAATTACAGAATTATTTTAAGAAAATAGAACCTGGTTTTCTAAAGTGCAGTGCACTTGCTTTTTATAAGAGCCACTTAATTTGACAGAATACCCATAAACCTTTTAGTTCTTATATAGCTTTACACTGAAATAAAACGGCACTTAAAAAATGTGTTTTGCCAATTTTCCACAATAAACATGTATTATTTTAAAAATCAGGGAAAAGAAAGGATTATTTTAAAATAGTCATATTTGGATTCAATAAATATGTAAAAGATATCAGTGACATTCCAGACACTGGGCTGAACCCGTGCATATATTTAATCTGGTTTATTTTAAACTGTGACTCTGAGGTAGATGGCATTTGCTTGTTTTTTTCAATGAAGAGGCTGTGGCTGGGAATGCTAAGTAACTTGTTCAAACAGCTGCTGTGTGTGGAGCAAGCACTTAAGCCCGCTCTGCCCTCCAGGTGCAGCCCCTTGCACTGTGCCCCGCCCCTCAGACCCGCATGTGCCATGTGCGTAGGAAGGACCTGACAATCTTGCTAAACCGCAGATTCTGATTTAGGAAGTTCTCAGCACATTCGAGAGACAAGAACCGTGCCTGTCTAATGAGTTGCCGGGCAATGCTGCTGGTCTCAAACCACACCCCACGTAGCAAGGTACTACGAACATTGCTAAATTAAACTTTTCAGAAATGTCTCTCTTAATTCTTATTTTTGTGTTAGTACTTTCTGACCTTTAGAACATTCTCTATGATTTCAGGGAGCAATTACAGAACCCATTTTATTGTTTAGGCAACTGAGACTCCTTCAGTGAAAGTGACATTTCTAAGTTCCTACAACCAGTAGGAGGTGATAAAATATAGAGTCAGGTACAACTCTTGAATTCCCCAAGTTCAAACCGTTTGCTTGAAATGGCCACTAGTCCACCTGGCAGAGCTGCTTTGAGAACTGAGATAATGCAAATAAAGAATATAAAAATCTGAGAACTATTCCTATCGCATAAGAAGCAGTTAATACATGACAGCATTGATTATTGATATTATGATAAACTAGAAACAATGGACTAAAGTTAGTGAACTCGCCACTGTCCAAGTTATAGACATTCCCTGAGTTAAGAACTCAAAACTTCAGTGGCTGATAACTCCACAGGAGTCAGTGGTGTAATGTGGCTGCCCAGACACAAAAGCAACCTTGTATTCCGTTAAAAGAAGCACGTCACTCTGGACACTGGTCAGGAGCCAATTCGAGGCTACACACTTCGAGAGAGATAGAGCTGAACTTGTAATTTCAGAGGAAAGTGATCATTTTGAGGAAGGAATATAAAATCATGTCATTCATTTATTCCTCCAATATTACCTGGTCTCCAGACTCAGTTCACATCAGACACTGTGTAAGTTCCTGGGGCACATATATAAATAATCACACTCCTCAACTTCAAGGATGTTGGTGATATCATTGAAGGGCCTGAAATATTTAACGTGGAGAAAAGTCATGAGAGAAGAATAAGTGATCGATGCCTTCAAAAGTTGGAAATCAGCAAGTAACAGACACATGAAGCTTGTTTTCAATGGCTCCAGGGCATCTATCATGGTCCTATCATATTTATCTTCCAAATAATATAAGGAAGACTATTGTAACTATTCCAGTTAATAGAATTATGAAAATAATAAATACCCATTGGAATAAATTCAGTCAATACAGAAGAGTCTGAACACACTGTTACGACCAGTGCTAACAATTTTGATTTGTTTGGTTGACAATGTTGATATTTTCATATTTCAAGGAGGAATAATTTAAATTATCCAACAATGACTCTTACTGAAACACCGTGTTGTTCCCTGTCATTGAGAATTTTCTGGAAGTCATTTCATTGCAAGGAGGTGATAGCGTTGGGTTGGGTATTGGAAATAAATGAGTGAAAGGATCATTTTAGGTCTGAGATTCCTAATACACACTTTTTATTAAAGCTAACAGAAAATGGCAATTCTACAGATCCTAAAGCTAAAAGAGAAAATAAAATACCAAAACGCTATGCACAGTATTTGAAAAGGAACAGGAGGGGTTTAGGAATTCTCTTGGAGTAGGTGGACATGGGGCAGTGATTTTGAGGATGGGAAATACTAAAAGATATAGAAAGAGTTTTTTAGTGATTCTCAATAAATCAAGCCTTAATTTGAAAATCTGTTTGTAGATAATGTCTCCATTGTCATAATTAGTTCTGAATGAAAACAGAAATTAGAACTACTTGGAATTGTGTTGTAAATTAGAATAATTCCTGTCTGGGTTATCGCAGAGTTATTGAGTGAGGCATGAGTTAATGACTCTTCATTTTTGTATATTTTGCTACACTTCTTAAAATCCTTCTGTGTGTAATAGAAAAGAGAGGAAAACAGATGTAGCTTTTAACCTCCCAAACTATTGTGGATAAAATTTCCTCTTACTCTTAATAACTAAGAGCCAAGTGCTTCACTGCAGAGAACTTTTGCATTGATGTTTGTAAGTTTTGAATGAATATTCACAATGTACCTAAAAGGACATGTTAGTTTAGAAATGGTTGTCAAGGTTTGCTTTTTGTCAATTAAAAAAAGAACAAAGGGGGCCAGCCAGGTGGTGCAGCCATTAAGTTTGCACATTCCATTTCGTTGGCCTGGGGTTCGCTGGTTCGGATCCTGGGTGCGGACCTGTGCACCTCTTGTCAAGCCATGCTGTGGAAGGCATCCCAGATATAAAGTAGAGAAAGATGGGCACGAATGTTAGCTCAGGGCTAATCTTCCTCAGCAAAAAGAGGAGGACTGGCAGCAGATGTTAGCTCAGGGCTAATCTTCCTCAAAAGCAAAAGAAAAGAACAAATAACTGGAAATAAGTGTGATTACCACTGCATTTCGTGTTCATTGGTTGTAAACAACCTTAATAAGAGTGTGCACTAAAAAATCCCCTCCCTGATGTTTGTGAAGTCAATACCTTGAATTGTACCCAAAAGCCTCTTGAGTAATACAAAGGTGCTTAGTATTTGCAGCATAGTTTTCTTTTTCCACAGGGACAAAATAAGTAACTGTATTTAAGTCCACGTGGTGGAATACTTTTTATAGGCTTAATATGCAATTCTCTCAAATTGATAGCTCCTCCCCAACAAACCCTAAATTTAATCCTCTGCAACTGGATGCAATGCAGACACTTGGCTCTGACTCAGTCCGATCACTTTTGAGAATTGGGCATTCAAAAATAATTACAGGTAAAACATGATTTCCACCTTGCCTTAGAGAATTATGAAAAAAGGCAGGAGCTTTTGTTTCTTTTTAGGAGTTCTAATTCTTTTCACACTGGATGGAACATTTTGGGATTTGCTATATAGGCCTCTCAGGAAGATGTGTTGCTTTGTGACAATTCTGAAGGAGTGAGTGCCCTTTGTCCATTGCACACATGTGATTTCCTTTGACCGTAGTTCACAATGTTTTGTTGACGAGTACCTTTATTACTTGCATCATAAATGAATACCTCAGTATATTGCTCACATTTCAAAGACCCCTAACCTGAGTATGTGGGTAAGTTTTGAAATTCAGAGGTATAAACACAGTTATTGCATTTCCACTGACTTGGAGCATGCGCCTCGGAAGTCAGTGGTGTTAAATTATAAAATGTGGCCTTAATGGGTTGACCAGGGCCAACTCCTCTCTTACCCTTTCCATGCACCTCCAGCTTTATTCACTGTTCTCTGATACGCCCAGTCTTGCATTTGCCTCTGCCTTGTATAGGTCACTTCTTTGTTCCGCTCTCCGTGTCTTCTCTTTCTCAGCTCAGTTCCAGAGTTGATGTCTCCAGAAAGCCCAGAAACCACGTTCAGTAACATCATACTCTCTCCTGCCTGCCAGAGTCCTGCATCTCTTCCCTGGTGTCTGTGCATCCTGCGACCTTATCCTATGGGGTGCACTGAAATCACCAATTACTAACCTTTCCCCCTACTGGTCTAGGAGTGGGTGGAGGTCAGGTGCAAGTCTAATTCACACCCCCAGGGACTGCTAGCCATACAGATTTTTGTTTGGTTTTAAAATAAGGAGACTTAAATATCTTCTGGCAGTGTTTCCTCATTTGCAATATTATCCGTTTGACCAGTATTCTACTAGGAATGTTGTAAGGATGAAAGAGGTGACATTTATTAGGAGCTCCCATTTTAGGATTTCTTTGGTAACAGTCTCAATGTCTTCACAAGCTCTTTGATGTGAATTGAAGGCATTCTCTTAATTCCCTATTATTCATAATTCACAATTCTTTAAACACTGAGATAAATATAACTTATTCTTTTCAAACACTGTTGTTGAGTCTTGACTATATAAATATATATAGGGCACTTTTGTGTGTATATATATCTCCATTCATTCACTTACTGTATCTCTACTAAGTGCCAGCATATGAGTGGCGTGCTCTACAGGCCTACAGAGGTTCCTGGACAGGAGGAAATCGGAGAGTCACACCCAGCCCTTCCTCACCAAACGCTTGCCTTGTGTCATCCCAGTTTCTACAACTGTTCGTGCATGATACAGCTGACACTTCACCGTCCCTCTTCCTCATGCCTGTTCGATACTCAACTAATCAATGAGGTTGGGTGAACACAAACTCTCCTTTTACTTGACAAGATGGCAGAGCACAATTTTGATAGTGTATCTTTTGGAATTGGCATCTAGTCCTCCTGCTGAATGAGATGCTCTTTGTAAAGGACATAAAGGTAATGGAATAAGTTGATATGTGTGTATGGATGTGTCTATACGTGTGTGTGTGTGTGTGTGTGTGTGTATAAAATATAAAAATAAGAAAGAATTTCGACAAGAAAAACCAGATCTTTTGCTGATACTCTTACGATAAATTTTGCTGCAAATGTTAAAAACTATTTTTTCCTTCCAGATTATCCCTTGTTCTTAGAAAGAAAAGGACCACGTTGTTGCACAACAGCTTCAGGCAGAAAATGAACCAATTGTGAAGATGCCTAGAGATCCAGAAACTACAAGAGCAATGAAACCACCCACAAGTGCCGATGCTGGCAACCAACTGGCTCACAGGGGCAGCTTTAGGCAGAAGTATTTGGACACACTGTAGGCAATCAAGATTTCAGAAGGACCGTGAAACTGTATGGGAGCAGAGGAGTAACTCCAAAGGCATTCTAAGGTAATTTGGCCTCTAGAATTTGTTTTTGGCTTGTTTCGGGGAGAAGGGCCCTTTAAAAAAAAAGACTGAACTTTATTTAGGTATAGTTTACATAATTTACAGAATGCACACATTTTGAGTGTACAGTTTGATGAGTGTTGACAAATGCATGTATGCACGTTGATGATCACTCCAAACAAGATATAAGTATTTCCTTCATCCAGGCAAGTTCCCTCTCGCCCTTTTGCAGTCAACCCGCCCCTTCCCCACACAACCAACGATCAGATTTCCATCACTTTCACTATTACCATAGGTTGATTTTGCCTGTTGTAGAACTTCACATTAATGGAATCATAAAACATGTGCTCTTTTGTGTCTGGCTTCTTTCACTCAATACAATGTTTTAGAGATACACCTGTGTTGTAGCATATACTAATTGTTTTTCCTTTCTGTATTCTGAGTCGTATGACTATTTCATAGTTTGTTTATTTACCTGTTGGTGGATTGGGTTGTTTTGGTTTTTAAATTATTGCGAATAAAGTTAGTATGGACATATACACACTAGTCTTTTTGTGAACACATGTTTTCAAGTATCTTGAGTAAATACTTAGTAGTGGAATTATTGGGTCATGTGGTAAATGTGATAGACAGAATTCTTAAGACTCCCCCCAAGATTCCCTGCCTCCTGGGGTACACAACCTTGTAATCCCTTCCCTTTGAGGGTGGGCAGGACCTGTGAATAATAGGTGTCACTTCTATGATTCGGTCGCAAAGATGCAGGGATTTGCAACTGTAATTAAAACTTCTAATCAGTTACCATTAAGTTCATCAACAGGGAGACTGTCCTGGGCGGCTCTGACCTAATCTGGTGAGCCTTTTAGAAGAGACTCTAGAGGTGACAGTGTGGTCTGCCGTCCTCAAAGAAGCAAGCTGCCGTGAGTTCCACAGCTGCAAGGAAATCGATTCCTTATGAAAATCACATGACCTTGGAGGTGGACCCTGACGACCCTCGGACGAGACCTCAGCCCCAGTCTACTCCTCGGTTGAACCTCGTGAACAGAACACCCACCTAAGCATCACCTAGACTCCTAATCCACGGAAGCTGTGAGATAATCAAGGTAGGTAGTTTTAAGCCACTAGATTTGTGGTAGTTGGCTACAAAGCAGTTTAAAAAGTCTAATATAGTAAGTACATGTAGAACTTTAGGAAATAATGGCCAACTTTTTTCAAATGTGGATCAACATTTTATACCCCCAGGTTCAAAGTCTCAGAGTTCCTGTTGCTCCGTACGCTCAACAACACTTGATCAATATGTCTTTTCATTTTATTCCTCCAAATGAGTGTGTACGTTGTGGTTTTAAGTTGCATTTCCCTTATAACTAGTAATGTAGAACAGTCTTTCATAAGGTTCTTGGATATTGGGATAGGTCTTTCTTGAAGTGTCTGTTTAAGTTTTATGCCCATTTATGTTGAATTTATATTGAGTTGTACAAATTCTTTATGTAATCTAGATAGAAACTCTTTTCCAGGTATGTAGATTGAGAATATTTTCTCCCAGTCAATGGCTTGTCTTTTTGTTTTCTTAACTGTGTCTTTTGAAGAGTAGAAGATCTTACCTTTGAGGAAGATAAATTTATATATTTTAATGGTTTAAGCTTTTTTTTTGTCGTGTCTAAGAATTATTGCTCTACTTCAAAATTACAGAATTTTTCTTCTATGTTTTCTACTAGAATTTTTATAATTTTAGTTTCTCCATTTAGGTCTATGATCCAAGTAAGTCTTTATATCAGTTTGTGTAAGTCTCCCAGCTTTTCCAACTCTTCGGGATATTTTGGGTGTTCTACATTCTTTGGATTTCCATATACATTTGAAAACCAGCCTAACAATTACTTCAAAAAAGCCTGCAGGATTTTTCATTAGGACCCCATTGAGTCTCTAATCAATTTGGAGAAAATGCACATCTTAACAGCATTTAATATTTCATTCTGTGAACATGGTCTATCTCTTTACATATTTAGACATTTCCTCTCTTCTCTCAACAATGTTTTATAATCATTTTTGTAGAGGTCTTGCACATCTTTCATAAAACTGACTCCTAAGTATGACTGAGACTATCGTAAATAGTATTTTAAGTTGCATTTTCCACTTGTTGAGTTTGGGATATTACCCACTATCTTACAATCTTGCTAAATTCATTTTGTGTGGTAGGTTTTTTCTTTCTTTTTCTTTTTCCTAAAGATTGGCACCTGAGCTAACATCTGTTGCCAATCTTTCTTTTCTTCTTCTCCCCAAAGCCCCCCAGTACACAATTGTATATTCTGGTTGTAGGTCCTTCTAGCTCTGCTATGAGGGATGCTGCCTCGGCGTGGCTTGAGGAACAATGCCATGTCTGCGCCCAAGATGTGAACCAGCGAAACCCTGGGCCACCGAAGTGGAGCACACGAACTTAACCACTCAGCCACAGGGCAGGCCCCTGGTAGAAGGGTTATTGTGTGTGTGTGTGCGTGTGTGTGTGTGTGTGTGTGTGTGTATTCCTCAGAATGCTTTCCATAAACAACCATGCCACCTGTGCATCTGTCAAAAGCAGGAGTTTTTACTTTTTTCTTCCCAAGAATTATGCCTTTATTTCTTCTTCTTGCATTATTACACTGTCTATAATGTTGAATGGAAGCAGTCAGAGCCAACACCCAAACCTGGTTCCCAGTCCCAAGAGGAACATAACGAGCCTTTTACCACTAAGTGTGATGCTAGCCGTATACTTTGTAAATGCCCTTTTTCAGTTGGATGAAGTTTCTTTCTCTTCTTACTTTGCTAAAAATTTTTGGCATGAATGGATAAATTCTAGAATTTTCTTGCTGAATTTAGATACATTTATGGAAGATTTTCACAATTAAAAGAGGTCAGAAATAGTAATCTGCTGTTTGTCCATTCCAATCTCTTCAGCCAAGCTTGGGGTTCATTCACAAAACTACTCCCAATGCTGTGATGATGGCACTAGCATCTTCCGTCACCTCTGTGGTAGTCATCAAGGGCTGCATGACACAGCACACAGCCTGGGGGCTTAAACAACAGACATTTACTTCCTCACAGTCCTGGAGGCAACAAGTCCCAGAGTAAGATGTCACAGGGTGGGTTTCTCCTCGGGTCTCTCTCCTTAGCTTCCAGATGGCTGCCTCCTCCTTGCTGTGTCCTCATGTGGCCTTTTTTCAGTGTGCTGCCTGCTTGTGTCTCTTCCACTTCTTACAAGGACACTGATCCTATTGGATTAGGCCCCACCCTTATGGCTCATTTAACCTTAATTATGTTCTTAAAGGCTGTGTCTCCAAATACAGTCATATTGGGGGTTAGAACTTCAAGATACAAATTTGGGGGAGGGGATAAAATTTAGTCCATTAAAACCACTCAAAATATCTTAATGCAGTTCAGAGAGTATGTTCATTGACATCCTCAGTTGCATGAAGCCAATGAGATAATTAATGGGAATGTGTTCTATAATCATTAGTCTTATACACGTGTGATAATTCTGTAATAATACATATAGCTCTATTTCATTGAATCTAAGATGTCACTGAGTGTAAGTTGCATACCACTTTCAGAAATAATAAGACGGGACAGGGAGAGAGTATTTTGGAATCAGTGATAAACAGCACTCTCATGCAAGTGGTTTCCAGATTTGGGATTTACTTAGACCTGTAAATTAAAACAAAACAAAACAACAATTTATCAATGCCACCAGTTCACATGAATATTTAAACACTGGAAAATAAGAAAGACCATTTTAAAAATAAATAGCAGTCCTTCCAACTAAAGAATACATATGTACATAAATTTATTAAAGTTTAGAGAGAAAGGAGCAGAATTTGAGAATCTCTGCTACAGAAAATGGTGAAGGACAGAGTTTGAGGTCCCTACGGCACTAGAAGGAAGAGGAAAATTAAAAAGTGCCTACCACAATAAAACAGGCCAAAGCCTTTGAACTTTATATGACCTGGGGAGAGTGTAACCATGATGTGTTTGCTTTGGGTGAAGACAAAGTTAGAGGGGGAATCGCTTCTAATCTCCTACCTGTTACCTGATCACAGGCCAAGGTAACAAGGAAGAAAGACTGAACACTGCGAGTAGATTCTAGGCAAAGCAGGGAGACTGGAGTAGGCACAGGTGAGTTTGTAAGGAAAAGAAGGAAAACTGCAGCGCCTGCGAGCAGAGGTCTCTTCTGCAGTGTCAGATGCCCCGGAAGTTCTCAGTTATGTAGGCGCTGTACTAATTAATGTCTTGTATATTTTTCACACAGTAAGTCCATGAATTAAATATCTCTATGTAACTTAATACATAGAGTGTTGGTTCTACATTTTAAATTATAAGGACTGCAGGTTAAAGGAGATATATGCCAGGCAACACTATACCATGCAACTCATTGCTTGGAGGAATTCATAAAAATACGCTTAGATCGAAGTACTTCACCTATTAGAGAATGTATGCGTCAACTGATTCTTATTATAGAAAATTGAATCTACATTCATCCACTTGGTTCATTTCTGAAGACAACTGTCTTAGATTCTTCCAAGCTCAGATTATATGAGTTCTCGCCAGTCCAGAGCAATCATGGCTTGGCAGAAGCAATGCCATCAGGGGGCACTGTGCCATCAGGAGGACACACCTCGAGACAGAAATGTCTGGCTTCTAGGCATTGACCACTCCCGGCTTACTATAATGGGAATTAGAACTGCATACATTTTACCCTTGACCCCAAGGAACAGAACTGGAAACAACTGGTCCTGTAAATCATTCATCACTAGTTACTTGAACACCTGGAAGATAGAAAACCAAAGAGTATGATGGAATCTTCACTCCAGGAGACTAGAGCTTCAGGGCAGAGTTGCAAAGGCACCATCTACAATAGGAGTGTTAAAACGTTCTGCAGCTTTGCTCATTCAAAACCCAGGTTGAGCACCTGCTAGGGCAATACAATACGTCAGGGACTTCAGGTGAGTAAAGATAGACAGACTCAGACTGTGGACTCTTTGCAGTATTTTCTTTCTTACCTTGGGCAAGCTACCTACCTTCTCTGTGCTTCAAGTTGCTCACATGTGAAACAGAGATTACAATAATTATCCACCTGATATATTTGTGAGAATGAAATACGTTAAATACTTATCATATGTTCTCACAAATATTAAATATAAATAAAGTATTAACTACTATTATTCACATTATTGTCTATAATCATTTAATCCTAAAAACCCGGTGATCGTCACATTGTTAGCATAGCCATTTTTCTAGTGAGGAAATTAGACAGCTTATTCAGAATCACAAGGGTCATTACATGGTAGAGCCAAGTTTTCCATTCTCAAGTTCTTTCTACCACATCCACTGGGGATGAGAGAAGGAGTGAAATTAGGACAGGAAACTGAGGAGGATGGGTGGAAAGCCGGCACTGGACTCTACAAAGTACCCACACTTCCTGAGTTGTTCTATTAGATTTGTACAATATTCATGCACATTGATAGGCAGTGGCTGCACTTTCGGGTCTGGGAGTCCCAGAGTAAGCAAGATTATGGAACTTGCCGTGGCCACAAAGCTATACCAAATGGTTGAGAAAGATTTGAACTCAGATGCGTCTAATTCTAAAGATCACACTTTTCCTATAAGACAGAAACCGAATGAAGGAGAGATGTGACTGGCTAAGGCGAGAACTGGAACAAAGGGTGAGTGCCATGCTGACAGCACCGTGACTGGCTTTGCATCAAGGGTCAGTCACACTAAGACCTCTGGGGAGCACCAACTAACACTCTAGCCTTGAGTCCTGGAGTGGTGGACCTTTCCCACTGAACCCAGCCTGACACTGAGAAGATCTTGAGATGAAACTAGAAACTCCTCAGCTTTTCAGTCACTTGCCTGCAATACATCACCCAGCACATTTGACTGAGATATTCTATAACGTCCAATTTGTAAGATAGATACAAAGCTCTCTTGCCTTAGCCCTCACAGCCTTCCTTACACGCATGGCAAAGCTGTTACACTTATAGGATTTTGTATATGCAAGACTAGGAAAAAAAGAAAACTCTGACCTAAGTCATAGAAATGTCATGTGTGAGAATTCTGGCCTGTAAGATGTGAGTGAGCTAGTTGGCCTTCATGAGAACGATACCTAGAAGATGACCCAAAAAGCACCATAGAATGTGGCCACAGAGAGAACTATCCTTGGATCTCACTCTGACAGCTGTTCAGGGACACTCGGCAAGAATCTGTGATGTGTGGGGCTGTGGGCGGTGGTGTGTCATGTGGCTCACTTTTTAGAATATTTAAGAAAAAGCAACTGTCGGTTATGATGGTAAAACTCTTAACGTTGTGGGCCAGACAGATTGGGGTGTCTTAAATGCCCTGTTCCTCCCAGTGTGTATCCTCAATACGGTCAAGCAAAACGTAAACGATTTGAGAGATGATAAAATGTTTCAGCCCAAACAACCTCTAGAGAGCTTGCAGTCCAACTTCTTCATGGTAAAAACGAGAAAACAGCCTCAGAGTGGGAGAAGATTGCGTGCTTGCCATTAGAAGTCACAGAAGAGAAGATGCTTTTACAACTCAGAGCTCCAAATCCAGGGCGGTTGTGTTGATTCACTTTGTTTTAGAATGCTGCAGAAAAATCTGGAAGTTAAAACGCACCTGTGTCACTAACGTTTATGAATAGGTGGATGGATAAGCAAAGAGATTACCCAACTATTCCACAGGTGAAAGAAGGGGCGCATGCCGAAGGAGGGGTGGGCTTAGAGAGGAAGAAAGATGATCCACGCTGGATTGAGAATTGAGGACCTGGACAAGTTACTGCCCCTCTCCAGGCTCAATTCTCGAATCTTTAAAATGCGAGGAAGCAAAGGCCATCAGAGCTATATGATCTCTAACATCCCTTCCCTTTTTAAAACTTCTGACCTCTCTAATGAGATGAAAGGAAATACAGAAGAAGAGAAGAACAGGAGAAGGAAGAATGTAGGAAAGAGAGAGAAGCAGAGAGATTCTTGTCCTCAGCAGCCACCCAGGCTCGAGCTTCCCTCTTTCTCTGAAAGCCAACAGACCTTCCACTGCCAGCCTCCTCCAGGGTAACACAGCCCCTAGGCGGCCACACCCGGGGATTTTCCAGGGATCATGAGCAATTAAAGGATACTTATTTTTCCACTTCCAGCAGGCAGCTTCTAGGGCAATCTCCGGAAGGATTGGGTGACACCTGTACAAGAATGTAGCTGCACCCTTCCTAGAAGGAAGTGTCAGGGCTGTGGCAGCAGCTGTGCCATGGGCCCACCCTTTTCAGTCCCTCTACATAGCCTTGTGGTCTTGGGACCTGTGGGCGTTCCTGGGTGTGGGCACAGATGCCTCTGACCGTGATCCAGCAAGAGGTCTCTGGAATGAGTGTCCCACCGTATTTATAGCTGCCTCACAGTTACTTTATTTTCCCTTGGGCTGGACAAAATAGCTCCCATCATAAGATAGTTCAGGTTGCCTAATAATCCGTCCTGAGCCTCCAGCAGAGGCAAGGTAGAGGGCCCGTGTGTCAGCTCTACCCTGCTGTCACGGTAGCCGCAGCTGTCTCCACCTCCTTTCCCACCACTTGGGCAGGGGACAAGACAACAAGAGGTCCCTCTGGTCCCTCGAAGGGCTGGCCCTGCCCAGAGTCAGCATGTCCCCACCATGCAGTGAGGGCATGAGTCATCTCTGTGGCATTGGGACCTTCAGGAGAAACGGCTCTCATGAGATGTGTCCCCATCTCTGTCTGTCACATGCTGGTCAAACAGAGCAGCCCACACATACGAACAAAGAGCCGGGCTGCTTCTCGTCCCTCAGAAGTGAGCAAAGCCCGCTCCACCAGCGTCCACATCACCCTTGCTCAGAGGCGGCTGCACCAGGTCCAGTCTTCAAACAATAACCTCAAAGAGTTAAATTACCACTCAACCCCATATTTCAGGAGGAAGCGGGCACCAGATTTCAAAGACAGCCGTACTGGGGTCCATTCCTCACATGTTCTCACAGAGGATGTCGCACCAAACCAGACTATACTGTTACAGAAAGATCTGGATTATCATTCCGAAAGCTGAACCTGACAACCAGCTTCGAAAACTTGGGAAAACACAACACAATTATTTTGAGCTTAGTTTCCTCAATTTCGAGTTGAAAGAAGTTCTAATTAGATAATTCCAAGGAGCCCTCTAAGGCAGAAAACCTATTATTCGATAAAATCAACACACATAACACACAGTGGTTATGAAAGGTAGCAGGTAGAAGCTAGTTTTCATAAAAGAGAGACTGTAACGGTGATGTCTATTTTCTGGAATCTAAACTGTGTTTGGAGCTGATGGCACCTTTAGTTTTAATGCTTTCAGCAGATGCGAACAATTTGTCTTTGAAATCAGGGTCACTGGGAACGATGACAATTGTGCTGTGTGTCTATGTGAGGGACCAAGAAAAGCTTTTGGGAAAGTGTCAAAGGTGAAGTAGTTGTGTCTAAACAAGCATCTTTGGAACTGTCTGTTTTGAGGCAGATCTCAAAGGAAATAATCACCTGGGTTCAGGCACTGAGGGAGGTGCTGCTCTTACAGGCTTTGCCCTGTGGGATTACCCCCACCTATTTGCATGGTCAACCGTTCCAGAAGCATCACACAGGGGTCAAAGGAAAGAGTGAAGGAAAGGAAGCCTTCATGAAACCTGATGCTCAGGAGCAAGAAGAGATGCTGAAGATTTGGGGAAACTGGTTTTAACAAAAATGACTCAATTTGTCTAGAAATACCTGTTTGCAGTGAAATCAGCATTCTGCTTCCATCACCCAACCGGCTGTCTGATGTTGGCGGTGCTAGTTCCACTGTGTGGACCTTCAGGTCTTTGTGTGTAAAAGGAGGAGTGGGGGATAAAATGACCATGACAGCCCATCTCAGCTTTGCCATCCTGTCCTCCTCTGGCACAGACTCTTCCAAGGGCGGGCAGGGTCTTCAGAGGCAGTGCCTCCTGCCCCCTCCTCTCGGCCTCCCGTGCAGCAGACCTTGGCACTCAGCGACCAGGCAGAGGAGCAGAGTGGCAGCCAGAGAACACATGCCCATTGGATTCCAGCTATTTCCATTGTTGGGGCCGCCCACACAGGTCCCCTTGGCAGGGCGCTGAGTGAGGCGTTTGCAGCTGCCACCCAGAGCACTTGTAGGGCACAGTCTGCAGCTCCACCCTGCTGGAGCCTGGACATGAACAGCATCCTCCCAGGACGGAGGCAAATGGTCTCACCACATCTTCAAAGAGAATCTCTTTTCATGACCCTGAGCTTTGTAGGGAAGAAGGTAAAAGGCAAGTTACAGCATAGGGGTCTCGATGACCCAGGCACGCAAGATGCACACATTAGGACTGGCTGCCTTTCCCGGGGACCTGAGAACCTGTGTCTGGGCACGGTTTGCTACCAACACAAATTACCACATTTAGTCTATGAATTCGTATACAGCGTTGGCTTGCCAAGTAAGGCCACTTTAGAGAATATTAGAGCCACAGAAAATGCATGAGGAGGACCATGAAGCTGAATGCTTTCTTACTCAATTTCTACTACTGTCAATTTCCTTGAATCAGCCAAAGCAATTTGAACTGCCTGATGGATCAAACTCCTTAGCATGGGAAGCGTGTATCTCCATGATGTGACCCCTTGCGCCTCTCCATTCTCTTCCCTGCTGGTCCATCCTCTGCACCATTTGAGGGGTTTTCTTCATAGTCTCTGAACAGCCGGGCTCTTTCATGCCTCAATAACTTTATGTTACTGGCCCAGGGCAAGCTCCACAGAGGAGGGGAGGCTGGAGTGTCTTCCCAATTCATCCTCTTAGGCCTTTTGGATTGTCTACTCATATTAGATATTTGCAACAGATTCCCAGGTCTGCCACACAAAGTCCCACAAAGTGGGGGGCCTGAAACAACAGAAAGGTATTGCCTCACGGTTCTTGGGGCCAAAAGTCCAAAGTGAAAAAGACATCAGCAAGGTCACACTCGCTCTCACAGCTCTGGAGGAGAATCTTTGCTTGCCTCTTCCAGCTTCTGCTGGTTCCTGACACTCCTCCGAGCTCTGTGACTTGTAGCTGCATCACTCCAGGCACATGGCCAGCTTCTCCCTCTGTGTCTTCACAGCGTCTTCCCTCTGTGCATGTCTGTCTCTGTGTCCACATTTCCCCTTTTTATATGAGCACCAGTCATTTTGGATTAGGGCCCACCCTAGGGACCTCATTTTAATGATGATCTTGGTAAAGATCCTGTTTCCAAATACGGTCACATTCTGAGATACTGGGGGTTAGGACTTCTATATATCCTCCTGAAGAGATATAATTCAATCCATCACACCATTGCTTGCACACTTTGCATAAATGATTCCCTGTAAATTATTCCACAGCCCTGTGACTTCTCTACTACTGTCCCCACTGTACACAAGAGGAAACCGAACCTCAGGAAGTTCAACAACTCTATCAAGCTTAAGCTCTTAGAGAATGGTGAAAGAGGGCATTAAGTCCAGATCATTCTGACCCTAATTCCTTTATCCCACGCTGTCTGGTACACTTCTATCACTCAAGACTCGACTCAAGTGCCATCTCCTCAAAACTGTGTCCCAAATCTTCTAATTAATAACTCACTTGTCTATGTCACAAAGCTTTTTTCCGTTGATCTGTGTTAGAGTCCTTACTATTACATCTGCCTATTATTTACTCACATTTCTCACCTTAAAGAATGCTCTGCCTTAGAGTAGACCCAAGCCTTGTTCATCTGTGTGCTCCTGTCTGTACAAAACACACACCTCAGCACACGTGCCAGAGCCCCTATGTTATAATCAGTATGCACTTGTTCAGACTGCCTGCTATAGAGGAGGCTGCACCCTTCTGTGAGATGAAGTTTCGTGGAGCATGTGTTTTCCTGGGTGCAAGAACATTTAATTTCTGAAGTCAGCTTTATTTCTTCCTATTGCTGCTATGGAAACACAATATTTTTGGTGAGAGAAAATGTTACATATATTAACAGAGAAAGGGGAATGATATCAGCAGTGTAAATTCTCTCCCCCTTATCAAAAAGGGACTCTTAGGGCCAGCCCAGTGTCACAGTGGTTGGGTTCGTGCCCTCCGTTTCAGTGGCCCAGGATTCACAGGTTCGGATCTCAGGTAAGGACTTAGCACTGCTGATCAAGCCACACCGTGGCGGCATCCCACATAAAATAGAGGAAGATTGGCACAGATGTTAGCTCAGGGCCAATCTTCCTCACATACAAAAAAGGGACTACTTATTAATAATGGATTACAGCCTCCACCCTGAAATAGGAACATAATCCATACTTAAATTTGGTGGCTTCAGAACATAACTATCTGTTGGTCAGTGTGACTTTCTGTAAGGAAAACATTTTATTCTATCTAGAAGGAAACATTCATTCAACAAACATTTATATGCTACATATTATATAGAGACATTATGGTGGCTGGGACAAATGAAGGATGAGTCTGGTTTGGACTGTGAAGGTGTTGTGATCTAAAAAGGGTGACACCCATGGGGACAGTGTAATAGGTGCAAACAGTGGGTTAAGCATGTACAGACGGGATACAACAATGGGCACAAAATGGTGATGGCTCACTTCTGAGGGGGCAGGGAGGAAGCTGAGCAAGGCCAGCTCCACAGGAAAGGAGGAGCTTGACTGAATCTTAACAAGTAGAAACCGGATGCACGATGGGTAGGAAATAGCCCACTAAACTACTATCAGTCGCCATCACAGGACTCCAGACATCTGAGGTCAGTGCTGCCACAGTCCTCGGCACAAGACTTGAATCCCTTGGGTGAACAGGATTTGGGAAATGTCCACTCCAGGCCTCCCACAGCTCATCTCAGGATGCAAGCACTGCAAGGCTCAAATGTGTGTCTAGAATGAGAACGACGTCTACGTCTCCTCCGCAGAGTCAGACTGAGGGACACGCACTCCAGCGAGAAAAGGCCAAAGGCTCGCTCGATATCCAACTGAATGAAGGTCAAGAACATCATAATAGCTCATATCTTCTGTCATTAAGTAATCTGAGTCCATGGCCATAAAAGCTGAACGTAGAATGACACCAGAACTTTGGAAAATAGCCTGTGCTCACTGCAATATTAGCAATGGGCTCAGTGGCCCCTGAGCAAGGCCTATTCGTTTCTAGATCTGGAAAACTGGTATCCCTTCTTAAGGCTGTGTACAGCGAGATGATTAAGTCATAAACGTCCTTTAAGATCAGTTTGTTCCCACACACCAACACTTTACTGCCACCCTACCTTCCGACCTTAAGAGGATGAAGTCATAGAGTCAAGAACAAGAGGAATTCAAGGAGACCGTGGGCCTGTGGAAGTGGGTTGAAGAACTTGGTGAAAGGAGTAAAAGAATGACCAATAAAACCTGATTGGGACACATACGATCCTGCTGTGGCTGTCTCAGTTTTCTTTTCTATGTTATAGGCTATTTATGATCACTCTTGATCCCTCCATCAACCTGAGGACGTCTGCTATGTCTGGTGTGACCTTCTCTTCCACTTGGATGAGAACACCTGCTGTAGGAAGGCTAAGCAAGACAGAAGGTCCGTGTCTGCTGAAAAATAGGCCAAGAACTAAAAATCAGAAAAGCTTACTTCCAGTTCAGATGCAGAGAATTGGGTTTTTTGATTGCTTTGTTTAGTTTTTGGCATGTCATTTATCCTAATAAGCCAGTTTTTATTTAACTTTTGTTGTTCAGAAGGGGATCCCTGAACTCCCTACACTAGAATCTCCTCGGACATTGTTGGAAATGCAGATTCCCAACTTCTCTGCTGCCCAAAATTGAAATTTTGGAGAGAAGGACTCAACATCTGCCTCTGTAATAAGTACTTTGAGTAGAGCTTGGGCATCGTCAGGTTGAAAGCTTTTTGGTATTTACTTCTGGCCTAGATGGAGGAGCAGGACCAGTCTTACCATCTCTCCTTACCCAGCTGGACCACTGGACAAAATATACAAATCAATGTTTGTCAGACATTGAACAGGCCATGCAGGACTCTGATCCCTGGGAGAAAGGGCACAAAGAAGATGAGCTCCACATGGCAGCAACCCACTGGAGTCGGGTTCCAGGCCCAGGACCAGGAGAGGAAACCCAAACAGAGCTCAGAATCCTCTCTTAGCTGAAAAGTCAGAGATCAGAGACTGGGGAGGCTAATCCATCTAGAATTTGTGGAGCAGAAATGTTGGAGAACAGAGAGCTATACAGAAAACGAGGTCTGGAGATATGCAGAGTGGTTGCTCTGAGTCTCTGACTGAGTCCTGAGCTTGCATGCATGAGAGGCAGGGAAAAGAACCACAGAAAAGTGGTAGACAGCTCACCCAATAGTCAGTGTCCCACCAGCCAGAGCAGAAAAGCCAAATAACATATGGAGCATCCAGGTGAATATCAGAAGAATAATTAGATGCAATCTGAGAGCTGCACTGTACCCACTCTAACAAATCCTAAAAGCAAACCTTGAAATCATCCAACTGATGTGAAGTGACTTATCTGCATCACAAAACAAAACTCAACACTATTTACAGAATACAACAAAATCCAGGAACCAATCATGTAAAATTCACTATGTGCAGCACTCAATAAGAAAGGATCAGAAATGTAAAGAACCAGGAAAACATGACTCACAACCATGAGAAAAAACAATCAATAGAAAGAGACCCAGAAATGACCAAGATGATGGAAACAGAAAACAAGAACATTAAAGCAGCAAAGATATAATAAAACATGATGTAACTTCTAAGTGGAGGAGCTGCTGTTAGAACTGGGAAGGGAAGTTTCGGAAACCACATTCGTAACCGGTTGTTCAGCAACCCCGCTTCTCTAAGAAATGGATGGTATCTATCACCTTTCATTTCCATGAAGAAACCAATGTCTGCACTGTTGTGGCCTAAGGCTGTTTATCCTGTTCAGAAGTTGTGCTGTATTATTTTGGTCTTGTGCTTGAAAGGCTCTGTTATCCGGGACATTAACTACTGCAGTGGTGAGGATTGACATCAGTTGATTTTGGGGGGGTTTGTATGTGTAGGAAACTCAGAGGATATTCCTACTGTAATAATAATTAAAAAAAAAAAGCCAGACTTTATCTAGGTGTGGCTGATTTTGTGGATCTTACCTAAAATATAATAAACCTAATTAATCTACATATTAAGATCTTTTAATTTTATTCTTATATGGGAACATTTCCTCCAGTGGTTGACTTTAATTATTTGCTCTGCACTGATTTTCTATTTTAATTTGAACACCATAATTTTAAGATTGGATGCCTAGTCTGTTTTTTTTTTCTTTTATGGTACCTTCTTTCTCTTCACTTACTTCCCTTTGGTTTTTTTTTTTTTTCTATTCATTCTGGAAGAACTTTAAAATTCATCATCAAATCATAAATTTTATTTTTAGTATTTTAACTATTTTTTGAGCATCCCATGCAGACTTTGGTACTGCTGGTAATTTTTTCCTTTCCTTTCCTTTTCCTTACCTCATTCATTGTTTCCTTTTTATATTTGTATATGATCTCTATATTCATTAATCTATTAGTTCATCCAACAGGTATTTATTGCATGCCTGTTATGTGCCAGGTACTGTGCTAGGCAAATGGAATTCAGCAATCAACAGAACAGATAAAAATTCTTGTCTTCATGGAACTTTGTCCTTATACAGAGACAGATATTCAATCAATGAATCAATCAGTCATTCCAACCAGGTATATTTCTATCTGTGTGTGTCATCATCACATAGGTAGGTTATCATCGGATAGTAATAATTACTTTAGAGAAAGGCCCACTGAGAAGGAGGTAATGAGCAAGCCATGAATTCTAGGTAAAGGGATTATGAAATGCAAAGGCCTTGAGGCCAGACCCTTCCTAGCGTGCTTGAGAAAGAGCAAGAAGGCCAATGTGGCTATAGA
This sequence comes from Equus quagga, assembly GCF_021613505.1. Lineage (NCBI taxonomy): Eukaryota > Metazoa > Chordata > Mammalia > Perissodactyla > Equidae > Equus > Equus quagga. The sequence goes on from NC_060271.1 coordinate 134,951,612, forward strand.
AGAGGGAAAACTGGAGGGGAAGACATCCAAGATGCAGAGGGATGGGGAAGATCACAGGGGACCTGGTGGGCTAGTGTGATTACATTGGCTTCTGTATTAAGAACAGGCTATTGGGGAGGAAGGGCAAAAGTAAGAGTTGTTAGAAGTCTATTGCAACAATCCACGTGAAAGATGATGGTGACAGAGACTGTGGAGAAACAGTTGAGGTGGGAAGAAATTTTGGATATATCTTGAGGCATAGTTAGTGGGATTTGGTGATGGACAGTTTATAAAGTGAGAGAAAAGATAGGAGTCAAAAATGGCTCCAAGATTTTTGGCTTGAGCAACTGGAAGAATGAAGTTGCTTATTGACCAAGATAGAGAAGCAGACAGGGGGCAGTGACTTGGGGATTATCAGGAGCTCAGACTGCGGCATAGGGAGTTTCCCCATGTCTAGTAGACATCGAAGTAGATATCATGAGTATGTAGATGGGTATATGAGCAGGTGAATATATGAGTCTGGAGTTCTAGGATGGGGTTAGGACTGGAGAAATGGATTTGGATATAATTAGCTTGTAGATAATATTTAAAAGCATGAGAATGAATGAGATCACCAACAGAAGAGAGAAGAGGTCCTTGGGTATTCCAGTGTTTAAAGATCAGGGAAATGAGGAGAAACCACGAAAGACAGAGAAGGCAAAAGCTATGAGAAAGGATCGTCAGCAGCCTGTGATGTTTGAAAGCCAACAAAGTGAACCTCTGTGCTAGGTGCTGCCAATTGGCTAAATGGATGAGGATGAGAACTGACCATCGTTCTCTTTGTCTATTTTATCCATTTGTCTTTTTGTTCTTTATAAGAGACATATTTTCTTGTGGCTTACTGGGGATATTAAGCAGGTTTCTCAAATTTTACTTGTATTTTATTCCATTAAGTTTTAAGCTAATATCCTTTTTGCCTGGATTTTTTAAAATCAAAAACCTGAAGTTGTTCTTTCCCTTGACTGATTCAGAAACATTAGCTATCTCGTAGACTCCATCTAAAGTCTCCTTGGTTGATGATCCAATCCTTCTCTCAGATATATAGCCACAGTGCAGGTTCACAGGCAATATCTGGCCCACTTTTAAGCGTCTGGTAAGATTTCCCCTGGTAAACTTCTATTCTACTGAGGCTAAATCTTCTCTAACTCTCATTGCCTTGCTCGACATCCTGAACGGCAAATGAAATTTAATCTCTCTGGACAATTCAGCTTGTTTGATAATCGCTGCCTCGAGCACACATTGAGGAGAAATGTGGGGCAGTGAACAAGGACAGACTGAACCAGAGGGCAAGCAGTGGGCAGCTGGCACACCTGCCGTGGGTGAAGGAAACGAGAGATGAATGCTGACCGTGCCACGACCCGAGAGAGAGTCCATGACAACATTCCATCTGCAGATGCACTACCTCCAAGTTCTTGCTTCTTCCTCTCCACCTGGCATCTACATCCATATACGCAGTCACCTTCTGCAGTCTGTCCATATGTGTCTTCAGAGTCGTAGTCCTATTTGGAGGTATAAGAAAGATGTGGGAGGAAAGAGCTCTCTGCTTCGAAAGCAATGTCTACTTGGTGAGTTTTCAGACAGGCAGAGAGCTGGTTTTCTGCCCTGGAGAGGAGATGGAGCAGATTGAGGACCTGTCCTACGTTGAAGTGCAGATTTCCTGTTTCCAGACGCTGAGTTACACAGACCAACAGAGAAACCTCTCTGTCTACGTCCACTGGCCTTCTGGTCTCGGAAAACTACACCACAATTTAACAATAAGTTGCTGTCAGTCCTAGTTGTCAGTATACTTGTGAGTTTTCATCGTGTTCTGTGTTTTAACGGGAATTAATTTCTTTTCTCCTCCTTCCTATCCTCTCACATCTAACCCACCAACAATTCCTGTTTATTCGACCAACAAAGCATATTCACTTATTTCTGTATCAACTGCTACTATGCTAGTCACAGCCACTATCCCCAGCATCCCTAACCTAGGCTAACAAAATGTCCTAACTGATTTCCATCCTCTCTTTCTATCCATCAACTTTGCACACGTCTTTAAAACCTGAAACCTTCCATTGCTTCCCACCCTACTTGGAACAAAATGCAAACTCTTTAGCCTGGTATGCAAAACCCTTCCCGATGGGTCCTTGGAAGCTCTCTGAGCTCAGCAGTCCCGCTCTCCCCTCTCTGCCCCTCCAACTCCAGGTGTACTGGCTTTCTTGCTGTCACCTGAGAACACCAAGCTCATCCTCTCTTCAGGACATTTGCACTGGCTTTTGCTTTCCCTGAGACTCTATTTGTATTATCTACATAATAGTTATTGTAATCAGATATTTTTCTGGTTTATTTATGTGCCTTTTACTTTCTGTCTCACCACACTAGATTTATTGTTCTATTAGAACATGAATTCTATGTGTCTTTTTTAATACTCCATCCTAATTATCTAGAATACTGTCTGGTATAAAAAAAAAAAGTAGATATTTGTTGAAAGACTGGATAGATAGATGGATGAATGGATGGATAATGAGTGGATGGATGGATGATGGATGGACAGATGCATGGGTAGGTGATGGATGCATGGGTGGATGATGCATGGATGGATGATGGGTGGATTGAGGGAGGGATGGATGGATGAATGAATTTGGGAAAGGCCACCTTGGAGCAGATCAAGTAAATGCCATTTTAAAGTAAGTCCTACTTAGCTGAACTTCCCTCTGCAAATGATTACACCTTCTTAGTTTTGATTGGTTGGATACTACAAGTTTACGTTTTAGTTTTTATTGTCAGATATGTAACTGTTATCCAAAATTTTCAATATTAATTGTTTGAAATTTTTTTCTATGGAAATATGCAATTCTGATTTCATCATCAGACAGTTCTGGGAAAATGTGATGGGGACGGGGTCATTAACTAATTAGCTCACATTTACTGCATATTTACAATCAGTCCAATCCTATTGCATATACTATGGAAGATACTCCAGACCAAAAAAATCAAATACATACATACACACATAAATCCCTAACCTTGTGGAACTTACAAGGTGGCTGAGGAGGCAGGACATAAACTATCAAAGAAAAGTTAAATACTAAATAAAATATTAACATGAGATCAATTTTTCTTTGACAGAAGATAGCAGTGTGGACTGAGTTGCTGGAGAAAGGAGAAGTTGACAGTGCTGCTGAGCTGAAGGGGTAAAGAGGAGTTCGCGTGATGGAGGGAAGATGATACAAATGGGAGAAGTTATGGGCAAAGACAAATATATCTTCTCTCTACCAGGCCACTGCCTATGCTACAGGCAATTAACAAAAGATTACCTTGTTTTCTTTCAATTAATTTCATTCAGCATAGATTTCCACAGCCCAAGGCACAAGATTACTCACAGTTAAAAAGCCTTCACCTCTATTGTCCTTTGTCTCGCAAAGCTGGCCAGGCCACTGTCCTCATTCTACAATTGTGCAGGTTTTAGTCACAAAGTGAGGACCACTAGGTATGTGATCTTGGCCTTTCAGGGTTGCCACATTCAGCCAGAATCTGTGAGGCTCATTAGACCAGAGTGATTCACTGTCTCGGGCAGAGTGGCTAAATCCTCACTGCATGTGTCCTTGAGGCTGACGGCCCTGAGGGGGCAGGGTTCGAGATCCACTTTGGATGTTGGTGGTGGAGGGAGCTGCCTGCTTGGGGAGCAGGCCTGTGCAGCACAGAACGTTGCAACGAGTTCTGGGCCCAAAGTCAAAACCGCTGGATTTGAACACTCTCTACCACTTTTTCACTCTATGCCATGGGCCAGTCACTTTTCCTATCTGAAGGCCAGTTTCTTCTGTAAAACGGGGATTTAAAAAAATACCTTTACAGGATTGTTATCAGGTTCAAAGCACAGTGAGACAGTACTTGGGCAAACACTTTACATTTCTAAAGCACCACAATGCATGCTAAACCCCACTAATACCCAGAAGGGGAATCCACTCTCATATCATAGTCAAGGCTCCCATGTGCTTAACCAGGGTACCCAGCTACTCATCTAAACTCCAAGGCTTTTTAAGCAAAGCCCAATTACTTGACACCTTCTTTCCATCTATGATTAGCATATGCAGAGGCCAAGCAGTCCTTCTGGGCCTGTCTGCTGGGGACTTTCTGCCTGTGAGCTTATAATCAGCCTTGTCCAGGCACCTGCCATATCCTGATGACAGAGAAGCAGGCTTTTTGAGAATGAAGGACACGTGATTTATTTCCCTGGTATGTCTGGCATGCGTCTCAGATGCCGAGAACATGCAGCACACTGTTATTAAGGTGCAACTGGGACCTAGAAACACTACTGGGAAAAACAAATAATTCCACCCTTCCGGAGGCAAGTGTCCACACAGACAAAGGGGCACCTTAGAGGGAGCGAGCACTTCTGGTTACATCAGCTCAGGAAAGCAACGTTAATGCTTGTAGGTGACCTGAACAAAACACGGCATCAACTCTAACCAAACATACAAAGTCCTATGCCATGCTCTCTGATATGGTCCTTGTTTCAATTTATCCTAGAGACACGCATGAGCATTGGGCACAAATAAATAGGAAGGGAAAAGCTCCACGCCCCAGGCACACCTTGCTAAGGATCTTCATTCTTAAAGTAGAGCACAGTGAGAAAGCAGGACTTCTCACTCCTGGGTCCGAATGAGGATTGATTCCAAGCTAAAAGGCATTGGGGCAATGTCACATCCCTGGGGCATTCAAACAGCTGGGGGTGCGCTCCACCCCCTCTCCTTCCCCATGGAGAAGTTCGCAGTTGCAGTGACATATAAAATAAGACCCCATGGGCCCTCTCGCAGTGTCCAGGAAAGAAAGAGCTCACATCTGACCTTCGCAGCGCAGAGGACGAAATTGCCCTAGGCCTTCCAGAGCGCTGGGCAAGCGGAGGCCATGTCACAGATGCAGCCCAAGGAACGGAGCTCGGAAACGCCACTCAAACAGGAAAACAACAGAAAACCTCACTGCAAAAGCATTGATATGATTATCTTTATTTTGAAAGTCTAACTTCAGGCAATATTGTCAAGCACAGATGCCTAATTTTGTGTGGTTAAGTTTCTACAATCTATATTTGCATATAAGCCATATGGCAAGACCAAACTATAGCCAATCCCTCTCCAGTACCATCCCCGATACACACACAGTCACAGACACAAGTACGCACACACACACACGCACACAGACATACACAAACATGCACACTGACGCAGACACACAGGCACACAAAGACAGACATATACAGATACACAGACACACACAAAAATACACACTGACACAGACACACACATACACTAACCCACAGCTGCATGCACACCAAAACATACACACACATTGACACACACAAGGACATATTTTTCTGTTTCACTTCTGACCTGATTAATTCTGACCCTTTGGATAAAAAGGAAAACAAAAGACATTTAATATGTTCTAAATGTCATAAACCCAGACTGAATAAAAGATATTCGTAAAAGCAGGCTTCTTCAAGAAATATAAACTAAATCCTTGGAAATTTCTAAGAAAAGAAATCAATGTCCCACTGACTTCAGAGATCACTGCCCATTTCCCTGGGCTTCTCTGAGGACATTTCCATGAGTAGCCTCTCCCAGGAAGAAAATCTCTCTTCAGGGTAGACACACCAGCTAAAGGATTTATCAGATGCTGAGAACCCAAATGCTCCTGTGTCACTGCTGGTGCTCGTGGAATTGTCTAGAGTGGTCTGCGTAAAGCAGCCCCCCAGGGACCTTGAGCGTTCTCTAGTGTTTTATGAATCTTGTGCTGCAAGACGGATCGTCAGGAAAGCCAGCAAGCTTGTAGCACACACCTGTCCGCATCGCCCTCCTTTATAAACGCTGTTTCCATCAGGTTCTCGATTTATTTACAGGAAGTGCTGATTGTCATCAAGTGACAGATTTACTGAGCATCTCGGTGCGATCATCGGTCCTTGTAGCACTGTTCACACACTCATTCTCAGAATTCTCCTGCAGCGGCGTTCCTGCCTGTGAAATGAAGCTGGAATGTGTGGACTTACACAAGGGGGTTCCAGGGTCCAGGCTGGGAGGCACATTTGCTGCTTCGGGGTAAGATGACAAGGTGGCTTCCTCACCTGGACTCCCTCACGAGTTTTGATGTTTTTCACTTTATTAACCACTAAAACACTTGATGGGACATCCAGTTACTAAGTAATACAACAAGACAAGAGCTCAGAAGAACTTCACCCATCATCACAGGGCCTTTTGCCTATCACTATTTTTTGATGAACACAGGCACTAGTTGTAGGTGGTCGGGAGCTGACAGGAGTACACGTTTCAATCATGTTGCTTTTTACTTTCATTTTTAACAGACTTGCCTAGCACAGTGGTTATCTTTTGGGAGGTACAAGTCAGAATCACCTAGGACCTTTTAAGAGCACTGATGCCCAGATGACACAGAGGCCCTATGACGTCAGGAGGCTGCAGCCTGTGGCACAGGCATCTGTGGTTTCAAAAGCAGTGAGCGTTGACAACAAGGGCTCTACAGGATAGCATCCACACCTAGCCATCTGTGCCCAAACACACCCCCAGTGTCACCTCTTGCCATCAGTCTCCAGGAACACCCATCTGTCTACCGGTCCGCAGCCCTCACAGTCCTCTGTTTCAATTACCCAGAACTTCTCACGGGTCTCTGAACATGCAGGGGGTTAACTGTCGGATGATCTCATATGCTCTGTTCCCTCCAAGAATATTCTTCTTAACTTCTTCCTAGAAAACTCCCACGCATGTCTCCAAACCAGCTCCTGTGTCAGTGAAGTACGTTGGCTCAGCTGTCTTAGTGCTTCAGTATCACGTTTGGAGACCTGTGGTTTCTGTCCATTTGTCTGTCTGTCCTCCTTGAGCTTGTCAGCTCCTCAGGGGAGAGACTGAAGCCCACGCATCTCCCGCAGTGCCTCCCACAACGTCTGTGGAGACAGTACAGGCAGAAAGTAGCTCTTCAGTGAGCTGAGAGTCCCTGCCCATCAGATACGAGAATCAGCAGCTGGAAACTTCAGAAGCAGAGCCCATACAGGACATGTTCATTGCTAGAACCTTCCATCCATGAAGTGTGGTGTCCTATGAACACGAGAGCTTCATTCTCCTCTCCAGAGATGGGCGTGCTCAGACAGGGTCAGGGGGACCATGCATGGGGCTCTGGGGAGCTTGTCTCTCCTCTCTAGGGGCTGGAACAGAATGACCTCGGATGTTGGTTCTATGCTGACTCTGATGAACAGAGTCGCATCTTGATGATGCGTCAAGTTCTATCCCTGAAGCCACTTCTGCTGGCAGCTGAACTTCTTAGGGAGGCATTCAAAGCTCTGCCCAACCTTACCTCAAACCACCATTCGAGTCTCAAGTTTTGACATTCCTCCTTACTTTGAGATCAGGTTTCTAACTCCCAAAAAAGGCATTTGGGCAGTATGAAGCCCGCTTCCTTTTTGTAAAATGGAAAGAAAAGTTATTATTCTTGTGTGTTTTTTCCTCTAGATTGTGAGCACTTTGAGAAAAAAGAAATCTGGCCTTCTATGCCTAACCAATCACAGACACTATAGCAGGAGATGGAAATATATATAGCTGTAAATAGAAACATAGCAGGTTATCAGTAACTGTTAGTTGAATTAATATTTTCAACATTTTTGGAAAAGCAATTCTTTTTAAAACACACCCAAATCACATACATTTCATAGAATCCCTGATATCAATTTTTGATAAAATAGAAATTGTTTCTTTGTTTCTATCTGAAACAAACAGTTGTTATTTTTCCTTCTCACTGATTACTTTTTCTAGAAAACACGGTCCTGGTAGCAGCACACATTAAACACTCTATCCAGGCACTTATTAATCTTCAAGAGGGGTTATTCCTTATTGATGAGGTTTGAGAGCCTGAAGGAGTGCTGATTCATCTTGCATTTGGATTCTCTAGTTTTTCCTGAGATCTGTGTTACTTTTGTAAACTATATTTCGCTCTCACTGACCTCTCGGTTCAGGGCAAACAGATTGGAGGGAATACACTGTAATGCAGAGCTGGCTCTGAGGTCGTCAGATAGGTCCACCCCTCCCTGATCTGGACCCTCATGACAATGCCACTCCCTCCCAGACTTCTTCTAGACAACTAAGAAACAGGGCACCTCAGCCAGACCCACCTTCACGTCTGTATCTGCATTAATCAATCACTTTAGAGAATGTTTCTAGGTGGCCTATGGCTGCCATTCAAGATGCCTCACTAACTACATGTCCTGAGCACCAATTTGTCCTACACACAGTGTCAGGCTCTGGGAACAGATGGATAAAAATGGGCAGAATTCCTGTTCTCAAACAGAGGAGTGAACAGAGAAGGGGAATGAACTCTAACTGCTTCCATTCAACCATCATTTTCTTGAGGTCAAAGGCCTGTTTTCTTGTCTGAATGTTACCGTGAGCCTGCAAAGCGCTACAAATAAGTTAGGCAGGCAAGAACCAAAATAAAACTGACCTCTAATGACTGTGCAGTATGTTGCAGAATTACTGAGGGACAATTTCCCACGTGCTATTTCATTTAAACATTACAGCATCTATACGATCTGCAGTAACACTGTCTCCCATGTATCAATGACACAACTGACGTTCATGGAAGAAAAATAATTTCTCCGAATCTGTGAAGTGATGGGGCTCTGATTCCAACAGTCATGGGCCTGAGGACAAGGCCGACAGCCGTTCTAGCTCTGCCTGGTGGATGCCCACAGGGATCTGACTGCAAAGAGAACTGTAATTCTAGAATGAAATGGAAAAGAAGTTTCGTGGCAACTCAACTTCTAAGTTACCAGGGAATGAGTCAGGATAGCTTCCATGTGCTTTTCTGTTGTTTAACTCAGGAGCTCCTCCAGGGCCCAGGGATATGAGAGGATCAGTGAGGCTGTTGGCCTCGTTCTCCAGCCCTTGCCCTGTCCTCCTAGCCGGGCACTCACACAGGGAGCTCTTCTTCCCTGGCCCCTCTCCTCTGTTCTCCCTCTCAGGCCGCAAGAGTCGTCCCGCCATTTCCCTGCACAACACACACGTGCAGATGGAGACGAGGATGGACCCCCATTTCTGATTCCCCCGTCTCCTCTCTCCCCCTGTTCTCTGCCTCTCTTCCTCCCTCTCTCCTTCTTTCAGCCCTCCTCCCCCCTCCCCTTCCCTGCATTCCTCGGCACTGAGTCTCTCTCTCTTCCTGCAGTCTGCACGTTCATGGCTCAGGAAACCTGCCCTCCTACAACCACCTGCATCCCAGGCCCGTCTGCAGCGTGAGGTCTTCCTCAAAGCCGGTGCGGCCTGGCCCGCTGCCACTGTGCAGTCTCCTCTCCCAGAGCTCCACTGCCTGGACCAGACGCCTCCTCCCCCGGCGCTGTCCCGTCAGCATCTCCCTCCATATTTACAGAATTACAGAGTGGCAGAGAAGCAGGATTGGAGATTATTCAGTTGGAGGAGGAGCCTGCAGCCAGAGGGAAACAAACTCAGGGACTCCATTTTACTAAACAAAATGGGTTCAGCATGCACTTGCAGAACGAATTTGAGAAAATTAAAAAATAATCATTAGAACTGATCTGGGCGTGGTGATGACAAGTCAGTCCCTTATGCCCAATTCACCTGCCCCTTTCTTACCTTTCAAATATCTGTAGAAATGCAGCAACGCAAAGGGTTTGCCATTTCAGAAAAATTACCTTGAAAAGTGGGATTGGCTAGTTTAAGGGGAAAAACTCAAGATGAGTTACGGAGAAAGCTGATTAAAAATAAAACAAGCAAAGGTGCAAACAAGAACACCTATCTGTAAGAGGAAGGATGCTCTCTCCTCCAGCCTCTGTCTCTGCTCAGGCCTGCATCCACGGCCAGAGCATCTTGCCGAAGCAGCCAGAGCCATGTCCCCCATTCACCCCCATTTCAGAAACTGCTGTGCCTAGACACGTATGAAAGCCCAGGGTGGAGGGTACTGGCGTGTCCTTGGGTCACGTGACTCCACCATCATTGAGGGCCTGCCATTCCCACAGGTCGGCAGAAGGGTAAGGAGAGCAGGTGGTGGACTCCTGGTCTGAGAGAGGCCTGTGTCAGCTCCGCTCAGAGGCCATGGGAGACCTGATAAGTCACTGGGGTCACACACAGCTGCAAAGGAAGCTGGGGGAAAGAGTTACTGGCCCCTCACATCCAGTGTGCCATGGTTGAAGAGGATCAGATACAATAATGCTCGGGAATATGCTTTGCAAAACGGAAATCAGATTTAAAATGTTCAACATTCTGTTGTGAAAACTAAGGGTGTCAGGTGTCTGAAACGCTGGGTGGCTTTTATTCTTGTGACAATTTTCCACGTTTAAACCGTGCTTCAGCATTTATAAAGCATCTTCTTATATATCTTGTTTTCTCTTCATTTCTTGAGGGTGTTTGGGGGAAACTGCTCTGTAAATTCCCAAATATGGGCATCTCTTAAACCACAGAAGTGATCCGGGTACCTGATCACAGCCCTGAGCCTATAGAGGAACAGAGCAGCAGTAAATCTTTGACAGTGAAATATGAAGAAAAGGAAGTGAAAGAATAAAAAGGGGAGAAAATATATAATTACAAAGCCTCGAAATCCATGGAGACCAGAAAAATGTGCTGCTGAGGGGTTTCTGTGAATTGGCATTACTACCGAAACCACACATTATCTGTTAGGATTTTAAACACTGAAGGCCTGACAAAATGTCATTTTTATTCTTCTTTACAAATAGGGAAGCGTTTTTTAGGGTCTCTTTAAGTGGCAAAAATAGCAGGAGGGACCGCAGAGAAAATCCGCTGTAAATGGACGGGCCTGTTAATGAAGGGAAAGCGGCTCCCCACAGCCCGTTTCCAAGGCAACCGCGGATGGACAAGCACCCTCTCTCTCCGGTGCCCATTACTGACGCCTCCCGTGCCCAGAAGAGGAGAGAGCAAGGATGGTGGGGATCTCTTTGCCTGAGCATCACCGGCAGTGTTCACAAACGCCAGGAAGTGAACAGGAATAATCGGTGAAATGCCTCTCCGCACACCGGCAGAGAGAGCATCCACGCGGCACTAAAGACGTGTTGATCCGAAAGGGAAAAAAAAATCTCAGGCGGAGCTATACGTTTTCTAAAGCTCTGAGAGAAAGCTGCTTTGGCTTTTGAGCTAGAAAGAGACATTTCCTTTCACCATTTATGAATCCTGTAATGACAGATTGTTTATAGTTGCAAGGGACATTGTACATCATTGTGTCCAGCCTTCCACGGGCATCAAGGCAGAGGGCGGTAAGGCGTCTAACCGTAGGTCGCTCCTTGAGCTGCTCTGAGAACCCGGACATCAGACTATGGGGCCCAGGCCCTTTTGAGACTGGCACGTAGAGAAAAGATATTAAGAAGAGAAACGAGAGGCCTAAGGATTCAATGCCAGACAAAGGGATGGCGTTTAAGTGGCAGATTCTGTGGAGCACTTAAAGAATACAGGTGCATGGCTGAGGTAACCAGGACTTGAGATGCTTCCAGAAAGCAGAGGACCTGGAGACAGTATGGCTGATTAAAAGGTAGAAACAATTATCAAGAAAAAAATTCCAAGGATGTAAAATAGGGCAGTGTCTTCAGGAAGGGAAAAGAGTGAGCGACAGGGAGAAACACTACAGAAATATAGCGGACCAGGCAAATTTACCATCTTTTTTCATGCCTATTGAGAATTGTAATTTTTTAAGTTTAAGACGGATCATCAAAAGCCTCATTGCAGAAGTAACGTGATGTGGCTAATGATTTTACATAATGAATGACCTCGGTATCCATCAGTAGGAAGCCAGCTTTGGAGAAAAGTCTGAATCCTCAAATATATGAGGCCCTGACTTCGGATTCCAGCTCCCCATCCCCCAAACGCCTTCTGCAGCAGCGTCTCAAAGAAGCCAAGAAACTCAGAGGAAATTCCACAGAAGCGGACACAGATTCCATATTTGTATGCAGCTTAGCTGATTCGTTATAAGGTGTCACCTGACACAATTTTGCAAACTTTCAACCCCAATGTTGTCTGTATCTTTCTAATTGAATGTCTCTTAATGCAGATTGTTTTTCCTAAAGTTGCAACCTGTGGAAATGCAAACATAGATTTTACCATTCAAAACAGAAAACCATGCTAATTATACAGGAGATAATTAAGAGGTTGACATGCAAAGAGTTTTCAGTGACCACATGCTTTTCTTCCTAAACCACCAGATCTGCCACCTTTCTTTACCGATACTTCTTTCCCCCCTTACTAAAACTTGCTGGTGTGTTTTTAAGTCTGCTCTGCTCCAGAGTTAGGCTATATGTGTTGTTGTTTTAACCCTCAAAACAATGCACTACTCAACATTTGTTTGCCATATTTCAGAAAAGCAAATGACCTTCTATTTAAAAAACGAAATAAATTGTATTGGCTTATCTGAGGAGCAAGCATGAGAAAAGGTCAGGCTGGAGGGTTTTTCCCTCTTTTTTTTTATTTTATTTTTTTTGGTGAGGAAGATTGGCCCTGAGCTAACATCTGTTGCCAGTCTTCCTCTTTTTTTGCTTGAAGAAGACTGTCCGTGAGCTAACATCTGTGGCAATCTTCTGCTATTTTCTATGTGGGACACCGACACAGGGTGGCTTGATGAGTGGTGTGTAGGTCTGTGTCCAGGATCCAAACCTGCACACCCCAGGCTGCCAAAGTGAAGTGCACGAACTTAATGACTGCACAGCTCCTTTTCTCTCTTTTTTTACAGTCATTTTTGGTTATCCTATCTTGATATATGGCATCCAGTACATACTAGATATTGCTAATTAAAATCTAAAATAACATTTTTTTAGTAAAAAAGAAAAAGAGAGACAAGAGGAGAATTTTGCCTTTCATCAAAACACCCGGTGGAAAATGTGCTTCTTTTTAACCACAATTGGTGTTAGGCATTTGGCCTCCCTGAGTGAGGTTCTGCCTTGTTTAACTACGTAGAGAATCAGCTCTGAATAAAAAACCAGAGAATGCATTTTTTCAATCACTTGAGGAGGGAGATTGACATTTAAAATGGCTGCTCTGATGTTAATGTTGTTAAACCCCCTTCCTTTAAAGTGACCTGTTTGAATGCAGTGGCTGTCAGTCTGTTTCATCTTCCCTGCCAGCATTTATCTTGTCAGAGCTCATAGAAGCTGGCAGAACTGACACAGTGAGGGACAGGTAATTGAGAACCGAGAGACAGAGCTCTCTGGAGGAACCCCGTGTCTGCGCCGTGACCAGCCTGGCCCCGGCGTGGCCCACGGATGCCAAGGGCTGGAATGTCTGATGATGCCCCCTGCTCACACTCTGCCTTGTCCAGGGTCTCCAAAAGTTAGTCAAAGCCTGGGAAAACTCAGAAATCATGGCATCCAACTTCTTTATGACTCCAGTTTAGCCCCTCTATGAATGTTAAACTTATTCTTTGAGTTTTGCAAGGCAGTGACAATTTTATGATATTCTTTTTAATAAATGTGATGCTTAATGTAATTTAATTTTTCACTTCATTTGTGCCTTTCTTTCTAAGTGCTTATTGTGTTTCCCATTACAAACTATTCAGTACAATAAATCTGGAAAATAAAAACAAGCAGGAAGAAGAAAATTTTAAATCACTCCAAGTTCCACACTCCAAAAACAGTAACTATTGACATTTTTGTGGCCTACCATTCAGAGTTTTATGCCTCCATTTATTGGTATTTAATATGGATATCATCATACTATAATTATGCCACCTGTTCTTTTATTTTTTAAGTTCTTCCATATTATTATTATAAAGTCATTATAATCATTATTTTAATGACTGCGTAGTTATGGCCCATAATTTACTTAGCTCTTACCCTCCTTTTGGATGTTGAGACTTTCAGATTTTTCACTTTTACGCATAATGTCGCAGTAAACCTTTGTTCACAAAGTGTGTTCAGTACTTTGGACTATTTTTTAAGATGGATTCCCAGCAATAAAATTATGAGGCCAATGTGTTTAAAATTTTCAATGGCTCTTGGTACATACAGCCAAGTTGCCTTCCACAAAGATTTCCATGATGCAAATTATATATATTGGTAGAATTTCTACATTCAAAAATTTACTCTTTGGAATATATATGTTTAATGTCAAATATGTGTCTTGATTATTGTTTTGCAAAATATTGTCACTATATCCATTTCAGTGATTGAACCCAAATTATAGCTTTTCTAAAGAAAACAAATTATCAATTAAGGCAGAAATATTTTATTAGGAGAATATGCACCCAGGTTTTACTGGTTTTGTTGGAGGCGTAACTGGCATCTGACCTAATTATTTCTAGTGGATCCTATTAAAACAAATATTTCATTTCTTGAAAGTCATCCATTTATTGATTTACTGATCCAGCCATTTATTTGTTCAGCAAACTTTCACGACGTCCGGGAGCTCAGACAACATGCTGGGTGCTGAAAAGGGAGCCACAGACCGGCATCTCAGTCCAGTAGGATTGTCGACACAGGGACAGCAAAGCCCTCATGAGCCGCATGTCTGTGGCTCAGCAAATGTGTGTGGAATGAGGTAATTTGTGACTCGGGATATTCATAACACGAGAGCAATGACTTCCACAAGAGGGGTCCTGCCATGCTCTCGCCGTGCAGAGATGGAATGCTCAGTTCTGGATGCAAGATCACAGACAAAGGGAAAGGGAGAGCTATGAAAGTTTAGGGGTTTGTTTTCTGGGTTTTTTGTTTATTTGTTTTCTACAAAGGATAGAAGGGCAATGGTGCTCTTCCTTGCCCAGATTTCCACCTCCTGACACTGAGAGATGCTGCTTCTAGAAATTTGGGAAAGATCTATATGACTCAACTCCCTCACCATAGCTGCTCCATCACTCTGCTATGAGTAGTCCAACATCCCTATATTAATCGTTCCTCTGGGTTATAGATAAAATAAAAATGCATATTTTGAACAGACACTCTCATTCTGCCCTAAAACCAATATGAGTGACAATTTAGTAGAGATGATGGAAAATAGTGCTCCTCAGGCCTCTATAAATTTCAGCTCCTTTAATTTCCTTCTTGAGATGTAAGCTTACCATCACCATGGTGGGACATGGAACCAACTCTTCCCTATAATGCTCAGGTCCTATTCCCAAGTTGGCTTCAAGGTCCAAACTCCTTCAGGTGGAAGCGGAAGTTATCATTGGAGTCTTGTGATGAGACGAGCCAGATACCCTCTGTTGTGGGTTGACATGTCCCCAAAAAAGATATGTTGAGTTCCTCATCCCCACACCTGTGAGTGTAACCTTGTTTGGAAATATGGTCTTGGCAGATGTAATCAAGTCAAGTCATTAGGGGGATCTTATCCAATATGTCTGGCGTCCTTATAAGAAGAGAAGAGACACAGACAGGGAGAAGATGGCCATGTGGTGATGGAGGCAGAGATTGGAATGATGTATCTATAAATCAAGGGAGATCAAGGATTGCTGGTCCTCACAAGAAGCTAAGAGAAAACCATGCAACAGATTCTGCCCTAGAGCCTCGGGAGGACTCTTGACTTGAGACACCAGCCTCCAGAACTGTGAGAGAATAAGTTTCTCCATTTGAAGTCAGCTAGTTTGTGGTGCTTTGTTAGGGAAGCCCTAGGAAATGAATTTACTCACCAATCCCATTTCCTCTTCTTGGGCGCAGAGGAAGAAGGAGACTCTTCCCCAGCCCCTCTTGCAGTAAAGTAGGGATTTTGTTCGTATTCTGGCCAAAAGGATGTATACCCCATCCCTGCCTGGCGCTAAAATATGCTGCACTACCTTGCAAGCCTTCTCTGGGAAGACAGCAGTGCCCCGAGACAGAGGGACCTACCATCCTTGAGATACCTGCTTGAAACATAGCCAAGAGAAGCCAGGTGACTTGCACTGAACCATGACATGAGCCAGCAATAACTTCTGCTGAGTTAAGGCCTTGTGAATTCCAGGATTTTTCCTGCAGCATTGTTTAGCTGCTGGAACTTGATATGCTGGAATGCAGGCTATTATAGTAAAGAAATTAATATGTGTGCCATCAGATAAGTATTCAAGCAGCGGAAAGTTGATGTCAGAGACTAGAAAGATGGAAAGGAGATGGACCACGGCAAATCACATGATAAACAATCACCAGTGGTGACTTGGAAGGCCGTCCGTGAGTAACTCAGCTTGAAGCTCCAAGAGAGATGGTTGGAGATGTCAGAGCCTTCGTGTGCGCTGGTTCTTATTGGCTGTGTTTACAAGATAGTACAAGAAGGAGGTGAGCTCAGGAAAGAATAGGTCACCATGAGTAGATACATGCATGTCAGATACAGCAAACTGGTAACGGTAGATTCTAGGTGCTGAGTATGAGTGATCACTGTAAAAGTCTTGCAACTTGACTGCACGGTTAGAAAACTTTTGTAATAAAAATATTATTAAAAAGAGAAGGAAGAGATTAAACAATTTGTAAAAGGATTGAAAGGGACTGGAGAGGATCCAGCAATTCAAGGGGTTGCAGGTTGGAAAAGCTAAGTGCCTCTGTGCCCTAAAACAGGAGAGGTGGCAGTTAAAAGGCTTCGAGCAATACAATCCCAGGTTAACTTCTAAGTTGAAGATAGAGACTCAGTGAAAACGCAGATTAAAAATGTATCTTAATCTATTATTGCAATTAGCTTCAGAGTAGAGATATTAAGTCAGAAGAGAAAGATAGGAGGGCAAAGGCAAAGAAACGAAGCAAATTTGGGACCCAGATTTTGAGGAAAAAAATGGTGTAGTTCTTGACAAATGAGCTGACTAGTAGCAAGTAAACCAGACAGAAGCCAATTAAACTTTTGAGATCATTTATTGCCAAAGAAACCATAAGTCCATTTAAAAAAAATTCTTCGACTGTACAAGACTTAGAGAAAAGCTCTTGGCCCCCCCAATCTTTCACCAGTCACAGGATGGATTTTGAAACTGTAGACACCCCAAGATTGCACACTCCTGAGCACCTCCTCCAGGTGTGGCCCTGGAGAGTCACAAGGAGGAAGAGAGTTCCAGAAGCTGGAGTTGTAGAGAACGGTGGGGAAGGGAGTTCCTCCTAGAGAAGGCAGGTAGGCCCACCTGAGAACTGCCGCCCCTCCAGGTGGGTTGGCTCCACAATGTCTTCTCAGTGGGATTTCAGAGCTGTCATGACCTGGCGGTGGCTGGGGGTCCCTCATTCTCCTCCATTCTTCAGGTTATCTTGCCTGGATTATAGCCTTATGTATGGAGTATGTTGGGACAGGGGACACATAATTTGTGGTTTTAGCTTGTCTTTTGCCAAAACAAGAAGAGCCCAGCTGGGCCTGATGGAAAAGGCTGAGCATGCCCAGTGACTGGGTGGGAAGTTGAGGTGTCCCCTTTTGGGAGGGGCTAAGTGCATTCTACGAGTCTGGGCAAGAGTGAAATAGTGACAGAGGAAAGATTATGACAGAGACTGGATTGGTGCTTTCCATTCCCATGTCCTCCCCAGGTACAAAGGACGATGACATTTCCAGGCCTCCTTTATGATAAGATTGGAGCCATGTGACTGAGTTCTGGCCAATGGAATGTGGGCGAAAATAACCTACACCATTTCTAGGCCTGAATGGAAAGCATCCTGCACAACTTTCCATTGTTTTGCTTTTTCTTTCCTGTTCTGGTGAACATGGAGGGCACATGTTGAAGGAAGCTGTGTCACAAGCTGGAAGGACCCTGAATCTCTGAGTCACTGCTTGGAGGAGAGAAGGCCAGAATATCCACTGGGCCTGCATCAGACTTCTCTCTGGGCGAGCATGAAAGCTTTTCTGCATGAAGCCACTTATATTTCAGGGTTTACTGATCGCCACACCATCGCCTAGTCTGAATAATGCAAGCTAAGTCATCCTTCCTGGAAACTTGCCTGTGTCAGCTGCTCCCTACAGCTCCTTCACTCTTCAGACATACTCATACACATCAGAATCAATCAAAGGCGCGCTTCCTGCCGTGCCTCTCGGTACATGCAGGTCACTTCTGGTTTGACTTCACCCACTGAGCGAACACCGAGCTCACCTCCAGGCCAGCGCAGCCCCAGCCACCCAGACATTCCCACACACCAACCCTCTGAGGCAGGTTTCAGCACAGCCACTTTCTGGATAATCTTTTACTGACAATGTTCTTCTGACCTCCGTGTCGGCCTCAGGTCCCTCGCTCTCAGCATATGGGGCAGTGATTTAAGGTTACTTATGGCCTGTCATACAGTTGAACAAAACATATACACTATTTTAAGTACTTCAAATAAATGTCACCCATTATACGCATTTTAACTGTTTTTAACATTGCTCTGGCTAGGAGCCAATTTCCTAAAGAGCAAAATATTACAAGTTTTAAAAAATGAGTTACAATCCCTAAAAAACAACCTTTCACCTACAGGAAGCGTGTGGGCAGGAACGTGGAAGCAGCCAGCCGCGGTGCCATATTTGATTAATCAAATCTATAGCACTCCCTACCAAGGCTTGACCCTCACAGGATTTTACTAGAAAACAGAAAAGTGAGTCAAGGAGTGGATTTTTCAATATGGAAAAGAAAAATAATGTACTTGAAATTATAAAAAGTATTTTTTAGCTCCCTGGTCATTTTAGGCTAAATGTTTCACGTACCTGCCAATATGGTTTTTATCTTAATTTTGTCATCATGTGTCTATATTGTTTTACACAAAATTTGGGGTCAATGTTTTCTCTTTTGAAAGTTACAGTTTTGAGAGGCATTGGGAGTTGCCTCCTCTCCCACATCAGGTATTTTCTGTGTGACTCTGTCTCAGTCAGCTTGAGCGGCTGTAACAAAATACTACCAACCAGGCAGCTTGAACAGCAGGTGTTTATTTCTCAGAGTTCTGGAGGCTGGAAGTCCAAGATCAAGGTGCCAGAAGATTTGGTTCCTGCTGAGGACCTCTTTCTGGTTTGGGGATGACTGGCTTCTCTCTGTGTCCTCACATGATGGAGAGAGAGAAAACTCTGAGGTCTCGTCCTTTTCTTATAAAGACACTAATCCCATCCTGGGGGCCCACCTTCATGACTTCATTTGAACCTGATTACCTCTCAAAGGCCCACAGCCAGATACCAGCACGTTGAGGGTTAGGGCTCCAATATATGAATGGGCGGGGAGGGCCGCAAACATTCAGTGCATAACAAGAGCTAATTTGACCATAGCTCTCCTCTAAATAAACAATTCCATAGACATATTTTCTACAATCGTCGTGTCACACAAACCAAAGTTCTGAATTGTCCATGAATAGCTCTACCAATGATCTTATTCTGTATAGGAAGTCAACAAGTCTCCTCTGTACCTTTAATAACCTTCACCGGCATATAGATCCCTTCGACGTTCAGGGTAGAAGGAAAGAGCATGGCGTGGGGCTGTTTTTGCCTGGCTATCTGCGTAGAAGCTGTACTCCTCACAGCATAAACTTTTATTGTTGATCTTTAGAAAAGCATAACCAAAAGTCTATTTGAAATCCTTTACATTGAAAGTCTTTTTGGAAACTCTGCCTGTGTTATTTGATGTAATAGGTTCCTGGTGCTTGAAATTCCATAAATGGGCTTTGCATTATGTGTCAGAGTATCAAACTTTAACACTTTGGGATTTACTGTTTATTAATATCACGAAACATCAACAGGCAAGAGGTGGAGATGTAATCCTTGTCTCTCTCATCTCAGATTCAGTGTCACTCTCTCACAGACAATGACTCTTGGTCATTAAATGCAGCTCAGAGGTGCCAACCTGTGGGTCACCTGGGGCATGGGGCGGGCTCACGCAGATCTCAGGCGAGGCCTTTAAGAAGTCAAAGACCTTTGTCTTTGCCTACTCCTGTCTCTGAGTCCACTTCCTTTCTTTCTTCAGACTCCACCTACCTGCTGATTATGCTTAAGCTGCTAGAATGCTTAGTATCTAAGAAAGGCATGACGAAGGAGAGGAGGCATCTGCTCTCTCTCATGGTCCCAATCGCTCTCCAATCCCAGCGTCCCTGAATGACCCACTCTGGGCATTCACCGTCTTCTGCCCAGGGAGATGATTTGGAGGCCCAATTAAATGAATTGTTTGAAGAAAATGGAAGAGAAATGCAAAAACCACATTCAAAAATCTCAATGATTTGGATAAAAACAACAGCAACAAAAAGAAAATTCTAGAGGCTATTTTGGGCTCGCTATATCCTGGGCTATGATTTCTACCATCTATATATCCCTAGGCAAAGTTCTAGGCAGTCATTACTGAGGTCAAGGAAAGTGACTCTGAGGCCCGGAATAGTCCCCAATAACTCACAGACTGTCTGGTTGAAATGTCAATGTTAGCCCCAGACCCATCCATTTGGCTTCCTCTCTACACTCTTGCCCATTTCTGTAGGATCTGCCAAACCCCCCTCTTGACTACCAGGGCTCCACTGAGCGTGAGTTTTAACAGTGCACTAAATTATGCATTCTAACGCAAGAAAGTGGGCACATGAGTTTGAAAAGTATTTTCAAAATCAAATGGCTAAGACTACAAGTGAATAATGGAAATGATGGGCAAATTTACCAGAAATTCAGTTATTCATAACCCATTCTAACTTGACTATTCTGGGCAATAGAGCCTTTGCTGTATTTTCCAGATAGAAATGCAACCATGTGTGGTTCCTATCCAAATGCTCTGCCCCAGCCTTCGGGACAAGCAGAGGGTGATGCTTATTGGAACATTTGATCCTTTCCTGGTTGCACTTTGGATTTTAATTCCACTCTTTGGGCTTAGGGGACCTGAAACTTCTTATTTTTTTAAATTTAAAAAAAAATTTCCAGCTTTATTGAGGTGTAACTGACAAATGAAATTGTAATATATACAACAAGGTGTAAAGTATACACTTTGGTGATATACACCTACACTGTGAAATGATTTCCACAATCAAGTTAATTAACACATCCACCTCTTCACATAGTCACCATTTTTTTTCATGAGAATGCTTAAGATCTATTCTTTCAGCAAATTTCAAGTATATAATAGTCACCAAGCTGTACATTAGATCCTCAGAACTTATTCATCTTGTAACTGAAGATTTGGACCCTTTGACTAACACCTCCCCCATTTCTCCTGGCCTTTGGCAGCCATCGCTCTACTCTCTGTTTCTAAGAGTTTGACTTTTTTTTTGGATTCCACATATAAAATGATACTATTCAGTATTTGTCTTTGTTTGGATGATTTCACATAGCATAATGCTCTCCAGGTTCATTAACATTATTGCAAATAGCAGGATTTCCTTCTTTTTTAGAATACTTCATTACACATACCTATATATATATATACATATATATATATATGTATATATATATATGTATATATATATAACCTTTTCTTTATGCATTCATCTGTCAATGGACACTTAGCTTGTCTCCATATTTTGGCTATTGTCAATATTGCTGCAATCAACACGGGAGTGCAGACATCTCCTTGAGATAGTGATGTTATGTCCTTTGGATACATACCCAGAAATGGGATTTCAGGATTATATAGTAGTTCTAGTTTTAATTTTCTGTTTTGTTTTGTTTCGTTTTTGTGAGGAAGATTGGCCCTAAGCTAACATCTGTTGCCTATCTTCCTCTTTTTGCTTAAGGAATATTCTTGCTGACACATCTGTGCCAATCTTACTCTATTTTATGTGGGATGCTGCCACAGCATGGCTTGAGAAATGGTGCTAGGTCTGTGCCTGGGATCTGAACCCGCAAACCCCAGGCCCCTAAAGCAGGTGCATGAACCCAACCACTATGCCACCGGACCAGCCCCCTATTTTTAATTTTTTGAGGATCCTCTATACTGTTTTCCATAATGACTGTACCCATTTACACTCTCACCAACAGTGCACAAGTGTTCTCTTTTGTCCTCATCCTCACTAACACTTATTATCTCTTGTTGTTTTGGTGTTAGTCATTCTAACAGGTGTGAGGTGATCTCTCATTGTGGTTTTGATTTGCATTTCCTGATGATTAGTGATATTGAACATCTTTTTGTATACCTCTTGGCCATCTGTATGTCTTCTTTGGAAAAATGCCAATTGAGATCCTTTGCCCATTTTTTAATCATGTTATTTGTTTTATTGCTATTGGGCTGTAAGAGTTCCTTACATATTTTGGATATCAATCCCTTATCGGATATATAGTTGGCAAATATTTTCTCCCATTCCATATATTGCCTTTTCATTTTGTTGATTGTTTCCTTTGCTGTGCAGAAGCTTTTTAGTTTGATGTGGTCCCACTTGTTTATTTTTGCTTTTGTAGCCTGTGATTTGATGTCATATCCAAAACAATTATTGCCAAGACCAACATCAAGGGACTTTTTGCCTATGTTTTCGTATAGTAGTTTTATGTTTTCAGGTGTTACATTTTGTCTTTAATCCATTTTAAGTTTATTTCTGTGTATGTTACAAGATAATGATCAAATTTTACACTTTTGCATGTATATACCCAGTTTCTCCAACACCATTTACTGAAGAAACCATCCTCTCCCTATTGTGTATTCTTGTCACCTTTGCCAAAAATTAGTTGACAGTATAGGTGTCAATTTTTCTAGGCTGTCTATTCTGTTCCATTGCATGGACTACTCTCACAGAATTTTCTGCTGTAAGAGAAATTACTGAGCAACTACCGTATGTCAGGTCATACTGAGTATTGTAGACAAAAATGAGCCATCCACAGCCCTCCAGGGCATAAGCAATCTCAGTAAGGGAACTACACACAGATCACTCATGGGCAACACATCAAGGGCTTTACAGAGGTGCAGTGTCTGAACTAAAAAGAAAAAACCACTGTAACTGTCATTTGAGGGGGACTGTTGGGTAATTTGTAGTAATAATAACAGTTATTATAATTAAAACTTTCATTTGGAAAATACCCAATGGTAATGGTTTTACAAAGATTTACTTTATTTATTCAGCCAAAACTACAAAGCCTGTTTGTAGCAGATAAGGAGTCCAAGCCTCAAAGAGAATGACTCACCCAACATCACCCAGTAAGAGGACCAGATTCTAAACCGAGACTTGTTTAGCTTCGCCATCAATCCTTGTCCTACTGAACAATTCTGTATTTCCCAGAACTTCATTTACAGTAAATTAATTTATTTCTTTAGTTAACAAATATGAAACATGTAAAACATACCAGGCTCTGAAACCTACCTCAAAAGGAAAAATATGCCCAAGAGGAAAAGTATGTAGGAGGTTCCTCTACTTAAAGAGAACACAGAAGAAACCTAGAAGTCAGTGCAACCCCCAGAGGAGTCATTTGATGATATCTAATAAAGCTGAGAATGAGCCTCTCCTGCGACCCAGAGATCTTGCACCCAGGCGCACTTTAGATCACTTGTATGAACCAGGAGGTAAACGAAAGAATGTCCGATGAAGCATCATTTGGAACAGAAAAAAATTAAAAATTACCTGAAATGCCATCAATAGAGGAATAGGTACATAATTTTTTAGTAATTCATATGATATAACAGTCAAAATAAAACAACTAGATGTATATTTATCAACATACAAGAATCTCACCAAAGTCAAGTGAAATGAAAATCAAGTTGCAGAATATGTTCATTATGGTACCATTAATGCAAATTTGAAAGTACATAAGGCTATATATTATTATAGACACAGATATGTGTAGAAAAATGTTTACAAAGGCTTGACTACCTGCAATAGTAATCCGAGAGAGCTGACGAATCTTCGAAGATAGGGAAGGAGGGAGGAGGATGAGACTGAGAAGAGAAGCAACTGCCTCAGTTTTAACGTATGAGGGCTTAAATAATCAGAAAGGGAGCACACGGGCTTTGTTTAAACGCTGCAAGTGGAGCACGTGCACCCATGCCCACTCATTCCGGAAGCTTTGTTAAAATGACAGCAAAGGGAATAAAAGGATGGAAGACGTGATCTGTTAAGGACAAGGAGAATTAGAGAAAAGACAATGGCAATACATTTTAGGGAGAAAAGGAAGCTGGGAAACTGATGGACGGGAGGTAATGGATATAGATGACTTGGGTCAGCAGAAATCAAGTTTAGAAGGAGGATGATTCACATGGCGGATCCCCAGGAAAATCTGATTTGGGCATGCACCAGTCCCTGGCCGTGGGAGGGCTGCTGGCACTAAAACAAGGCAGACTGCAAGGCGACCAGAAGTGGCTCCATGCAGTGGTCTCCTCCCAGTAGGCCTGGTCCTCTCCAAACAGAAGAGAGCAAAGATTAAACCATGCAAAGTCTAGACACAGGGATGTAAGGGCAGGGTCAGTATTGAAAAGAGGATGACAAGTAAAAATCAAAATGCTAACCAAAGAGATCTATCCCCGTCTCCTTACAAGCATGAGAAGACTACTTAGATATAATGTGGGCCGCATTATTGCCTCAATCAGGGTATAATAGTCCTCGTGCAGAAATTGACCCACCTTAAGAAAAAATAGCAGAGACCTTATTGTTGATGCTCTCTCAGTGAAATGGCCCCACTAGAGCAAAGCACAGTCTGAAGTCCATCACCGAAGAATCTCAGCTATGCAAAGAGCTTCCAGTTATCATCTTAGTACCTTATACTTAATCATAAATTTTCAGCTAAAGTTCCACCCAACATTTGAAGATAACAAGTCCTTTGCAAAGCATCATAAATTGCCAGGATGCTGGGATCTCTTAAAAACAAGGGAAGCGCGAAGACAGTTGAGGGATGCCTTTAAAATGTGGGGCAAATAATTTCCAACGCAGAATTGCATACTAACCAAATTATCAAATCAAGTGTGAATCTTAAGCTTACTCCCATGTACCCTTTCTTAAGAAGTTGTCAGAGGATGTGCTTTAGCACACTAAGAGAGTGAGCCAATGAAAAGGACAACACAGGATCAAACAGGTGACCTGGGAGTGTAGAGAGACGAAGGACACGGTGCAGTATGAAGCTCACAGAGACGAGCTGAAGAGCCACCCTAGGGTGCGATTGTGTCCAGGGAGCATCAGGAGGCTGAAAGCATCCCCAAAATAGAAGGGTGATCGAACACCTGATGCAGTTGAATGGATTCAGAGATTGATATTCTGGAAAAGAGTTTGGAGCTGAATTAGTACATAAACAACCAAGCAAAAGAAAGAAAAAAGGAAAATTATTAATTAGGAGGGGGAATAACATAAAAATATGATCAATACATAACTCAGCTATAAATAAAGTAAACATAATAATATAGACACTAAATATGGATTTAAGTAAAAATTGACATTTGCCATTTTAAGTGCATTGGAGGAGCGAGAAGAAAGGGAGCTAATGAGTGAGAACGTGGGGAGGAAGAGCTTTGCCTTCCTGTTCCATAGCAGCAGGACACTAGGTAATCCTTAAAATAGAGCGAAAGGGCAACGTCAGCGTGCTGTTTTAGAAATATTGACTGTAACTCCTGAAATAATAAAATTCAAAACATCACTCTTTGGGAGACTAAAATCAGAAGTAGGTGGGCCTGACCATGTTATTTGACTTATTTTGAGTATATATGCATAATCTTGAGAAAGTAAAAATTAACCACTCACCTTGAAAACTAATTTTCTACTTGATTTTAATTAATTAATTACAAATAAATAAAACGAGAGGGCTAGAGTAAGAAAAAGAGTGGAAAAGAATATAGCAAAATATCTATGGGGTTTAATTGTGATCCTAAATATGTAATAAAGCTAAGAGGACACAGGCAGATCAAGAGATGAAAATATTAATTTACACCTACTTCTGCTTTAAATTTCCCCTTTTGATGTTTTCCTGAAATGAGCTTCATCGTATTAGATGCCATAATCACAATCTGGTCTGACCGCTCCATAGTCCACTCTCAAAGATGGAAGGCCTCACCATCCCACAGAAGCACAGGAAGCTGGCTCTTCAGGATAAAGCTGAACAGGAGGTTCTCGAAGGCTAGAAAAAGGAGTTACTCAAAGGAACATTTGTTGGAATTTTGTTTAAAGAAGCAAAATGCTAGGTAATCAAGTGATGGAGATAACCTAGCAGGCATGTTAAGAGCCCTCATAAAAGACTATTTATAGAATCGTAATTCTGAGGGGCTGCCTCCTCTTCTGAGTAGGAAAACTCGCCCCAGCCGGCGTCGGTCACTTACCAAGGACACGGCACCAATTAGCAGCACAGGCTAAAGGAGAGAACCCAGACATTCTGAGTCCTGGTCTGGCTGCTATGAAAAGTTTTAAACTTCTCCTTAGCAGAAACTGTTAAGTGTACGGGCTAAGAAGTGAAATTTAGGTATTAAAAGACAATGGAAAATGAGCAAAATGGTCAGCTGTGAGGCAGAGGAACATGGAGACACATTGTAGCCTTGTTTAAAGGCATTCTAATTAAACAAAGATCTACTCTCTTAGAAATACTGGTGACTGTGTTCTGGAAACCTCATGGCCACACCCATCTCTGCAACCATGTCATTTCCGCTCACGTAGGAGGAAATGTTGGAGAATGTTCTATATCGAATGAATGATCTATAAATACAGCTTGACATTTTTAGGGAATATTTTCTGTAGCTTAGGCTATATTCTTCTTATAAAGAAATACATTAATTTTTTTTAATTTGGGATAAAAACGTTTTTAATATCATTGATAAATGCCATTCAAATTTATTTAAAAACAAAACTTTTGGCAGGAAAGTTGATCAGAATTTTTTTTTCTCCACAGGAGCAAGAGTCAGGGATCTCTCTAACCAAGGCGGCTGCTTACCCTTCCAACCTACCTGTTCATTCCAGACCTGTTTGGCAAAGAAAGGACTTTACGTGCCTAACACTGTATCTGGACACAGACTCCAGCGTTTGTGTCTGTGGCCACCTGCAGGGGCCACAAGGTCCTTACTGAGTGGGTCGAGAGGCCTGCTCTGGATTGTGGTTTCAGCTCCCCCCTTGGGTCCTTGTCGCTCCCCATTTTCTGTACCTGGTTCTCCTGGCTTCTTTGGCCTCTCTCTGAGCTCCCGGGTGCACATCCACTGCATCGCCTGTTGGGTTAAATCATGCGTTAGCAGCTTCTTTCGGATGCCAGCAAGTACTTTGCCAGATATAGAGACTGGTACCAAGAGTGCTTACAGATAACAGACCCAGGGAAATAAAAGTACTAGGAATTGGTATTTGGGCCTGTTGTGGTTAGGTAACAAATATTCAGCTGGTATTTATAGAAGACTCCAGTAGCACGTCATAAAGCAACTAATGAAATGATTAATTGTAGTCATCTAGAACGAAATGCACATGACGGTCGAGGCTTTGAGAGAAATAGTCATCATTGACACAAGCATATTAGAAATTATGAGGAGTTCAAGTCCTTTCAAGCCAACTGACTACGCACCTACAACGGTGCTAGTTAGTTTCACTTACAAAAAGTAAATGAAAAATCCAAATGCGTAAATATTTGGGGCAAGACATGGACTGAGCACCAGGGACTTTTAACGACTATGCTGAAAGAATCATTGATCCAGTTCAGCTGCAGGGAGGTGTCAGCTGAAAACCCGACACGCTTTAATCCTTCAGGTGGCTAGTTCGCTGTACATTGAATTTATGTCGAAGTCTCTTACGGGAAAGTTAAGGCATTAACCAGGAAAGTGAGGGCATTAACTTGGAAAATAGGAGACTCCAAGAGTCAGAAAGGACATACCTGAGAATATGGAAAACTCAGAATACCTTCACCTTTTCACCTCTCCTAAGCTTCCCTTGGCAGCCAAAGCATGTCCTCCTACACAGTGGGGGGACTATTTCCTGCCTGGATTGAAGACCCTGGAAACCCCTCACCTGAGAGAGAGTCTTTCTGAGGGAAAGACACTTTATCCTGTGTCCCAACATTACTGGTACTATTCACTTACAAATCTGTACCAAGAGTCAGATCCCTACATACTCTAGATCCAGGGTTGCTAGAAACACAAATTGTAGAAGAGAATCTTCCAGATTCTTCCAGAACTAACATAATTGCAAGTTCTTGCTAATTTCTTTTGGTAACAATCGAAGTAGAACTTGCCAGAATATCGTCTGAGGAGTTCAGACTATAACCTGGCAAATATCGTCCATTGGCAGAGACTGACTTGCAGCCGGGTTATGTGAATAAAGTTTTATTGGAACACAGCCATGACCATTTGTTGCATATTGTCCAGGGCTACTTTCATACTACAATGGCAGAGTTGAGTGGTTGTGACAGAGATTACATGGGCTGCAGAACCCAAAATATTTCCCATCTAGACATTTACAGAAAGAGTCTGCCAGTCCTGGCTTAGTCTAAGGAGACAAAAGTATAATTGCATACTAGGCTGTGTTTATCACATGGGTGAAATCAGAAAAGTTTTAGTTTCACTGTGCTATCTGGAGCAACTAGAGGTAGCTTTAACTGGTTGACCAGTTGTTTTATAAGTCTGGGCTATAATTCCAGCCCATCTAAAAGAAAGCTGAGAAGTCAGAAATTTTTTAGGAAAAGTACAAGAAGAAAACAAAGATTCAGTGTTGTTGACAAGGATGTGTCATGTGCAACCTGCCCATCCACCGCAGACCTATGCCTTTTTGGAAGGCCTAAATCTGTTTCCTCCACCAGGAAACGTTAACATCCTTCACTAAAGCTGACTTGAAGGCTTCTACTTTTGAGTGCATAACCTGCCAGCAGCAAAGATAAGCCATGAGCTTCTAACACAGCACATTCTGGGGGACCAGCCTGTGATGGGCTAATCACACTGAGCTCTCTCTTACTGAAAGGGTAGTGACTTGTCTTCAGTTGAATAGGTACTTCACCTGGAGAGGCATGTGCCTGTCTTTTGATCACTATCCATAGATGCCTGGACCTTCCATATATCATCAGGGTGCATTGAAATTCCTTTCTCGAGCGGTTCTAACCATTTGCAAAGATAACTATTTCTCAGCTTTTATTTTTTTTCTTAAGAACTTCCAAAGAACAAGGAGAAATTTTACTCAATTTTAGAAGATAAAATAAAACTCATTCTACCTTGCAATTACCATAAGGGTCCATTGGATACCTTTATAAATCTAAAATGCAATATGGAATCTAAGTTATTTTATATTTTTTACATTGTGAAACATTTTAGTGTTTTATTATCCTAGGAATTATTTCATCATTTGTCATCAATTATTCTCAACTATGCCAAAATTACTGAAATGATAAGAAAGGTGGAATCACTTAGAAGGATGATACAGTGGGGAAATAAATTGTCATCTTTCAGGTTTTTTGTTTCATTTCCTAAAGAATTGCACCATCTTTCAAGAAGTAGTAAAATACATTGGAGACATCTTTGTAGTCTGCTTGTAGCTTTCATTTAACATAGTTGATAATTCAGAATTGTTCATTTTTGTGACTAGTGACTGTTAACAATTATAAAAGATTCAATATTTTACCATACTTGTGAGCTACAAGTAACACAGCTTCATGGCTGCTGGCAGAGACATGAGATTCCTAGGTCAAAGAAAAAAGATTATTCCTCAAAGCACAGAAGACAGCCTAAGCATCATGATTATGTCGGTTCCTCTTGCTCCTCACATCCTGTAAGCCATGAGCTTCTAACACAGCACATTCCGGGGAACCAGGCAGTGATGGGCTAATTACACTGAACTCTCCCTTACTGAAAGGGTAGTGACTTGTCTTCAGTTGAATAGGTACTTCACCTGGAGAGGCATGTGCCTGTCTTTTGATCACTATCCATAGATGCCTGGACCTTCCGTATATCATCAGGGTGCATTGAAATTCCTTTCTCGAGCAGTTCTAACCATTTGCCTTGTGGAAGATCCCAGTTAAATACTGCTTAATCAGTGCATTTGCATTGGAGCTTAGGAACCTTAAGCTTTGGGAGACCAAATCTTTTATAATGGACTATAAGCAAACCCACATTTGTCCCCAAAGAGAAACATTACCTTTATCATCCTGGACAGTAAAGAAACCTTCCCTTCTCTTTGGAGAGAGATCTCTTTCTGTCTTTCAAGGTTGTTCACTATAAAAGCATCCTTGAAAAGACAGACCAACAGGAAGGCAGCCAGTGTCTTTGCTCACAAGCCTTAAAGAAATCTGATAGATCCATGAAAAATTTCTTCCATCAATGGCAAAGAAAAAGAAAATGGCAGGGGAAGACATTTCACAATTTTTAAGCAAAGCAGAAAATGCATGCAAAACACAGGTGGGAGCTCTCCTCACCGCTGCCGTCCGATAACACTTCTGCCATGAGGGAAACGTTCCTGTACCTGCACCACCCAGAAAGTAGCCGTTAGCCACGTGGTGCTGGTGGGCACTTCCCATTTAGCTAGTGTGACTGAGGAACTGGATTTTTATATTTAGTTTCAAATAATTTAAATTTTGATAGCCATCTATAATTAGTAACACAGCTTTAGATTCACGTTGATGGTGAAATGGGTTATGTAAGTGGCATCTCAAACTATGGGACTTCAGTTGGAAATATGATATCGTTATTGAGTTTTTCATGAACAGAAAGGACTTCATCACCCTACAGTTTGTGCCAGGAGACTGGACCACCTCACTCTGTTAAAAGGACATGTGAGAGTATTACTTCATCTTTTATGATATTTCTGTGCCAAAATTCACTTGAAACCAAAAGGTAGGCTATATTTAAATTTTCATTAAAATTTCTAGTAAAATTTTTTTTCCCATCCCTTTATTCTTACTTCTATAAATTCTTCCTTCCGACTTACAGATACATGTTATCTAAAAAGTTCCACTGGGCTCAGATGCCAAATGGTAATGACTGTTTTCCTGGTGTATAGAGAGTTTTAAACCATCCTAGTAGGCCACGTAACATTTCTTCACCCCAAGAATTTACTCCCTGGAGAGAAGTAAAGCAATGAGTCAATGCCCATGAGATCCACTAGCATTGCCATATACCCAATTTCCAGCAGCAGTTGCTTTGTTAAACCGGAATGAACTATTGAGGTTGAAAACCTTTTGAGTTTGGAGAGGGTGTCCTCCACAAACGGCATAGCTGTTTCTCCCATAACTGGGATGCGTGGTGCTAGGAATCAACGCGGAATGGAAATAAAACCTTCATTAACACACTCAATGACACTCTCGAAAAAAATTTGATTCCTTACTCTGTGATGCTAGTTTCTGCTTAGTTCTTAGTTCTGCTTAGTTCAAGGTTGTGGTACCCAAGGGAGGAATGTTTCCACAAGGAAAAACAATAATATTTCGAATGAATTTAGCTGGGCCATTTAGGGCTCCTTATAACACCGGAGGAAACAGGCAAACAGTGAGAGGACCGTGTTGCCTGAATATTTGATTTAAATTATCAGTCCGGTGTCCTTTCAACAGATTTCCTTTCTGCTTATTGAAGTTAGAGTTGTTCTCTGCTGCTTTTAATTAGGGATCGCGACTGATGTAATCTTCTAAAATAAAACTCTGAGCCCTCTCCACTGCCCAATGTTTCTTGTCAAGACGCAAGCAACTAGAAATGACAATAAAAATATCTATGTTTTTACAGCATATTATATCATACATGTCTATTAAAAGCATGTTTTTAAAAATCTGAACTCTACTCTTACTTTTCCATTTTCCATATTTTTTATGCCACATATCCCAGTCCACGTTTATTTCTTTCTTCACTAAAATATATGAACTGCTTTTTTCCTGCTTTACTTCTAAGTCCTTTCCTCTTGCCTGTATCTTTCAAATCAATCCCCTAATCAATTGATTATATAAACAGAGTTTTAAATTCTCCCTGTGTATATTGATTTCTTTTTTTCAGTCTTCAACATATTGATCAAACCATTTGATCAATTGAATAAAGTAACAGCGTCATCTGGCATATTCCACACTTGGGTACTTTTGCTTGAAGGAGAAGAATGTAGATGTTTGTTTTTATTCTCTAAACGATTACAACCTTAAATGCCGCATTGGATATGCACATCGATAACCCTTATGAAATCGTTCCTATCTCTTTTTTGTGGACTGTCTCCAGGGCTCTGAGGCCCAACGAGCCTGAAAGCTAAATGAAAATAATTTGCTATTTACACAGAGCCTTTCATTTTCTAGGTAGTGGACCCATCTTTAACCTTTTACCTGCCCCATTATAGCATTTACCATGTTGTACTATATACTTGCCCTTCTATCTCTTTATCCTGGGAGCTCTTTAAGTTGTAGAGCAAATGATTATAAAAAAGAAATGGAGGGAAGGAGCAATGGAAAGAAGAAGGAAGAATTTATCCTAAGAAATGTATGACATCTATCCTGATCAGTTACATTCAAGAGCATGCTCATAAATGCTTTTTAAATACGAGCTTTTAAACTATTTTATTCTAATACATTCATTAATACTATTGTGCCCTTCTTTCAAACGGCACTCCCCTAAAAACATCATTGGATGATTATTAAGAGAATATTGGGTGAAGGGGATGCGTATTATTAGCACATGACTCACTCTAGTCCCTCCCTGCTTTATCTAAAGAACGTGGGTCAAAAATTCTCTAGAGAGGCCACTGCTAAAGCCTAAGGAATTCTGTCACCACTTGGGAGGTGAGTTGGTTGGGACCCACGGAGGACCCTTCACTGTGCACCCAAATGTGGATTCTTCTAGCAGAGGACTAGCCTTGGATCCTAAGCTTTCTCCATCCTGTCTGGAGAGTGTTGGGTTGACTCTCAGTGCTCAGCATGAAGTGAATGCCTAAGACTCAACAGCCACTATTTCAGATAAACATTGATTTCTTCCTTCCTACATTTACCCAACAAATATTAACTGAGTACCCAGAATATTCCAGGCACTACTGAGTAGTGAATAAAAAACATAAAAGCCCCATAAGATATGGAAGAAGCAGTCAGTAAACAAAATAGTAAGTAATATGTACGTAATATTAGATGTCAGTCACTTCTATAGAGAAAAATAAAGCGGGGAAGGGAGTCAGGAGATGAGTGGGTTAGTGCGTGTGGTTAGGGGTGTGGGTGAAGTGGAGTGTGAGACAGGTGCCCCTTTCACGTTGTGTGCTCTGTAAAAGACCCCCACTCCTTACACATACACAATATGGCACCAGGAGTGGGACCTCACATTTATTCATTCAGCAAAGATGTGTTAAACTCCTGTTACATCCCACAACTGGCCAGGTATGAGGTATAGTAAAAAGAATAAGATCCAAGGTCTGTTCTCAAGGAACTCACAGTTCAATGGGGGAAAAAGAGATGCACACAGATGAGAATGTTGTAATATGCACACTGCAGAGTCTGCACAGGGTGCGAGGGAACTACGAGGAGGGGCCCCATCAAAGGCTGCAAGCTCTGCTCTCCTTCAGAGTGAACAGAGATCTATGTGGACTGCATGTAGGGATTCAGGGATTCTGAGTTATTCTACAGCAGTGTTTTCCAAATGTCAGGCCCTGATGCAGGGGGCCACAACATCTATTGACTGAGTTGTAACCAGAATTCTTTAAAAATGAAATAAAATAGAGTACTTTATTTCAAGCCACAGTGCATCATGTAATTGTGTGTATATGTGTAAAACTTTTAGTTGCATTTGTCTGCATTGGGTTAAAATGTAAAATTTTTCTTACTCTGGGTTTCTTCAAAATAAGATTATAATCCAATGTTCTAGAGAACATGGTGGCTGACTGGGAACCTAAAACATTGCAATGAGGCCGTCAGAACCTCAGAGACCAACTCCCTGTTCTGTGAAGCCTGTTGCTGGAGCTTCAGAGCTGATGGAAAGAACAACAGATGTAGCTGGAACAGCCTTGAAAGGCTCCCCCTTCACCCTGTCTTCTCTCTCCTCCTCTATCGGCTTCTCCAGGCTTCCATTCCGTCACCAATGTGAGAGTGGACACACAGCACATGGCTTCGTTCCCCAGGAGCTTGTCAAGACTGCCCTGGTTGGTGGCCACACCCCAGGGGAGGAGCTCTTTGCCACTAGGGACAATACATTTGGGACAAAGCTTGTCTATCAGAATAACCTTAGGGTTTTTCAGCTAGAAATGGCTTAAAAAGCAAAAAGTGATCTGACACCCAGGGCAATAGCATCAATTAATTTGTTAAATCTATCGTGCTTCCTGAAGTTTGGAGCCCCTATGTACAGTGGAGAAGACACTGGGTATTAGCTAGGACTTCAACCTCTGTGCCCCTTCAACCTCTGTGCCCCTCTTTAGAGATCTTATGGCTTTGAGCAAAGTACTCCAGCTCATTGGGTCACAAGTGTTTCATCTTGCAATGCCTCATAAAATAACTACCTCATAAAATATGAAGACAACATGGTTTTCAAATGGTTGTGATGTTAAGAGAGGAGCGGAGGCTCTGGAGTGAACAAACCCTACGTAATCTCACTGGGGATGTTCTGCGCTGTGTAATTGCCTTTCTTGTGACTAGAGTTTAAGCAGCATGATGTGTTTAAGTCACTTTCAGGCAATGCATTTCTCCTGCTGTGGTCATTGTCACCAGAAGTCAGCATATGCACGTTTCAGCAAGGACTGACCCTGTCATCCCAACATGCTATTAGAATACTCCTCCCAGCCTGGGTACTGGCCAAAATACTCTGGGTCTGTTATCCCATTGCAACTTCACGACTCATCCTCCTCCGGCCAGATCCTGTGCTGGGTGCTGAGAAGGACCCATACATTTCCCATGAGGAAATGACCTTCAGTGAATTTCAAGGGACTTGCCCAAGGACACACAGCATGTAGGTGGCAGAACAAGATGTGAATTGTCTCCTGATTGCTAGCCAAGGGCTCGCAGCTGTGGCTCTTAGGTACTCGGACAAAAATAAAGGTCAGAAATCTTTCTGGGGTTCTCTCTTTTGTTGTCATCATTTGGCAAATGTAATAGGTTCTCTTGAAAATGCAGAATACTTGATATTTCCTTGACTTGTGATGCTGTGTTCTTGCCTCATTTCCTTTTCTTAATCGAGTCCCTTTTCTGAAACTCTCTTTCACCTGCTTCTCCCAGAGGACTGCTCCTCCTCTTTGCTTCCTGCAAGGCCTTGGGCATCACTTTCCTCTCCAGGAAGTTTTCCTTTACGCTCCCAAGTTGGACCAGGTGCTCATCCTTTGTGCTCACAGACACTTTTCTCTCCCATATCATTTACCAAATGGGTTGTTGTATTGCTATTGTACGGTCTCCCCTCCCAACTGCACAGTGATCTTCTCGACGATTGAGGCCAAATCTTATTTCTCTTGGTCTCCTTATTGTCTAACTGCTACTATGAGCACATAGTACGCATTGGGTAAATGATTACTGATTAAAAAGATAAAGGTAACATATGTTTATCTATCTATGAACATATTTAATATAGAAATAAAATAAGATCGAATCATTGGAGTTACATTAAAAGCAAAAAGAAAAGAAATAGAGTGTGTTGGCCCAATATTGCTTGTCAGCTTGGCATAGATGAGCTCTAAGATTTGCTCTGAATCTACGGTTCTGTTATTTTCAGCACAGGGAGGTTTTCCTTCTCAGTTCTTTAATGTGATGGAATTGGATTTCTCATCATTTTCAATAGAACCGAAGACTCTGCCTTGTTTATTAGCTTATTGAGCTGGTCAGAACATTATAAATTAGTGAAAAGCAAAGCCAGACAGCATATTCCCCTGCAGTATTAAAAAAATACAATATTGTTGATAGTATATGTTTGCAGTTTTGTGACTTTTAATATAGAATATCACAAGTACAAAAACTACTTATAATACATAGTATTTAAGAATAACAGTAAAAATAAACTCCTGAGCTTAAGAAATTTGCCCACTCCCCAATCACAAACTCCATCTTCCCCTCAGAGGAGGGTGATACATCATCGGCTGTATTTTAAATTCTTTGCTTTCCTTCATAATCTTATTGTCTATCATCTATCTATCTCCCTAAGGATATATTGTTTAACTTTGTATTTTATTAAATTGATTATACTATTTATATTATCATGAAACTTAACATTCAGCATTATTTTCCCTCAATATCACATTTTTGAGTTTCATCCATGTGGATGTGCACAGCTGAGGTCCATGCAATTATCCTGGTGTATACGATATTTCTATTTTGTGACGACCTCACAACGTATTTATGCAACAATCTATCAATGCTTCTGTGAACATCTTTGTTCATATTTCCATGGCTCATGTGCAAGAATTTCTAAGGCAGTTTCTTAGATGAAGAGTTGCTTCATTCAGCTTTCTAGAGAGTTCCAGAAAAACTTCCAGAGTGACTGTGCCAGTGTGCACCCTCACCAGCTAGTAAGAGGTGTGCCACTGCCCCACAACCTCCTCAATACTTGGTTTTGTTGGAATTTTTAGTTTTCTATTCTGGTGGTTTCACTGTCGTTTGATCTGCATGTCGTCACCAGCTGACGAGGCTGGCACACCTCCTTGCTATAGAACAGGAACATGACCCAGTCATGATAGCGGCTGTGGGCCTGAGGTTTCTATGTCCTCGTCATACTCCCTCCCCTGGGTGGGAAAATATGCATCTGAATGAGGCAGACATGAGTTTGCACCCAGCTCTGCCTGTCACTAAAAATATAGTCTTGGCAAAGTCCCATATCCTCCCTAAGCATGAGAAACTCTAAAATGAAAATAATAATCCCCACCTTGTGAGATTGTTTCGAGAGGAAATGAGATGCTGATGGATATATATCCCTCACCTTTTGCCCCATTCTCCTAACTCAGGACCAGTCTTATCTGAGGGACAGTGGTTGGATGTATACAGGATACATGTTTGAAATGTTTTAACATGTACCCACCGATGCTGGAGATTTCACCATTAAAAGCTTCGGCAGCTCAGCCTCAAGCTGGGAATTTTTATGACTTAACCCTCCTTGGTCAAGGAAACCTTGAGCTGCTGTCAGTCTCTCACCTAGATCTCAAGATACAGACCAGAGATAAATGGAGAGAAGGTAAATCTAGTAACCCCGGAGGAGGAGTGGTGCCCTGGTCTAGCTCAGACACAGGCAAGGTCCCCAAACGCAGTAGGCCCTGACATAAGAGAAATAAAGATGAGTACAGGGCTGGGTAAGGCGAAGAAGCATGGAGAGTGTAGATGCATGAATAAACCCAGGAAGTTAAACTAAGGTGAAAGCAGAGGTGGACAGGGGTCAGACCCTGAGCCAACACAGCCGAGACAGCAAATCTGTCCAGAGGGTAGCTTGAGAATCTGACTCCACGAAAATCATCACTCAAAGTCAGCAGAGGCTGACAAGGAGTTAGGCGGAAAGTCAGTCAGGAAGTATTCTTGAATCCCAGCTGTGAGTCACGTGCCTTCCTAGGCCCTGGGAATCTGAAAACACTCTTGATCCCCACCTCTCGGCACTTAGAAGCTAGCAGTGAATTAAACGCTAAGCAAACCACGGCAGATGGTATAGCATGTATTTACAACTGTCTAAAGTAGCAAAAAGAAAGGGGAGGATTCTAGGAGAATGTAGAAGAGCAGTACTTGATCTAGTAAAAGCATTTCTCAGAATGAGCAGGGAGAAGTCAAGTGTGGTGGAACCTTCTAGAAAGGAGCCAGTAAAGTAGGCATGGTAAAGGAATGGAAAACAGTTTGATTAGTGACAAGGGAGCATACTATTCACTGAGGCTGGGTGGCAGCTAAGGCCAGATCATACAGAGCCTCTTGGGCAGGTACAAAGATGCTGGGCTTTAGTGTGAGAGATGCAAACGTATGGGTGATTTTGAAGTAGAGACGTCTCAGGCTGTGGCTTGTATTTTAGGAGAGCCCTCTACTGAAAGACGAGGAGACCCTTTGAAAGGTGATGGTTGTAGTTTAAGTGATCTTGATGGTAGCCTGAAAAATAGTGAAAACATATGGCAAAATTATGCTAAAATTTCAGATAGCTCCAGAAAGTTCTTACTGTGAATTCAGCCTGTCCTATGTTGCTGCTTAAGCACTAGCTTATTCTTGTAATATAGTAGACGTTTTTAAAATGAAGAGACTTAAACTACTAATGTTTATGTGTTTTAATCAAATCTTCTTATTTTCTATATGCATACATGACCAACACTTGAAGGAAAACAGAATGGTAGAGAAAAAGGCATTGGCCTGGGACCGAGAACAAATGTTTTTCGATCCTGACTCTGTCATTCATTTTCTCCGTAACTTCACTTAATAAACAAGTCATGGCCTTGGCTCTTCTTGTGTGAAATTATGGGATTTGCACACAATTTTTTTCAGGTTCCTTCTAAATATAAAATTAAATATCAGTTTAGAAATGTCAAGTTTGTTTCTGTGTAATATTATAGCATGAGATAGATACTTGTCTCCAGTTCCAAATTATTCAGTGTTATTCTAAAATCACAAAAGCAATAAAACCAAGACATACGCTGTTTCATTTATAAGTTTGTTTAATTGGAGAATCTAGGTAAAATGCAAAGATCATGTAATGACTTTAGACAGTAAAGGAGAATATTTCAAGCTAAGAATTGTATTAATAATAATATAGGCCACGATGGAAATACTCCTCAGTGTTCAGTGCCACCACTCAGAACTGGATACCCACGATGGCGTTAATCCAAGACCCCAACAGTCAGCACCCAAGTGCCTGAATATAGGACATTGTAGTTTTCAAAGGGACTTCACATTCATATATTAGCACCCTTCACCCCGTTACAACCTCCAGACACAGGTGGAGCAGATCCTCCACTGACATCTTGTGGAGAAGCCAGCTGAGGATCAGTAAGAAAAGAGGTCATTTGACTTTCCAAGGTTGAGGAGATGGTGAGAGGTGAAGACACGGATCTGGGCCCAGGGCTCTTTGCAAGTCTCATAAGGCCTTCATGATTGAGTTGGTAGAGGAGGGATTCAAATCCATCCGCAGAAAAATGAACCTCATTCACACATGTACACACTGCTACGGACTGAATATTTGCGGCCCCCAAAATTCAAGTGTTGAAGCCCTAATTCCCAATGGTGGTATTTGGAGTAGTGGACTTTGAGATATAATTAGGTGCATGAGGGTGGAGCTACTCTATGGTATATGTTATAACAGCCTGACTAAGACACACATGCCCCAAAATTTTACAATAAATTCAGATCACCTTTTTTTCAATCTGCCTTTAGCTTGGAAAGGCAAAGTGCATGAGTAGCTCCAGGGGATGAGCCCCTGTTGAGAAGAATCTTCTGGATCTCAACCTGAGCTGACAATATTCTCCTATTGTCTCTGTCACTGGCATGAGCTCCTAAGGCATTTGTGGCACCTCTGCATTCAGAAGACTCCCCATAAAACATCAACCATTCCAGATTCCAGACATCTGGTCTTTCTTGACAGCTAGTAATGACGTTCCACATGATAGTAAGCGCCGGCAGGGAAGGCCTAAGGAGGCGGTGTTTACCTGCAGAGGGCAAGGCAGGGTGAGGAAGACAGAGTAAGGTTCCTTGGGACCAACTGGAGCATGAGTGCACATGGAGTTAGGATGCAGGAGGGAAATATGAGAACAGCGCGGGGCAACTTCCGCAGCGGTAGAATGGGACTAAATAAGGAGGCCTTGATTGGAAAGAGTGATAGGTGAGCCGTGACCGAAAATGAGAAGAACTGCCGGTAGGCAAAGATGGGTTCTTGTAGAAATTAAAGAAACACTAGTCTACGTGAATGATGAACAATAAAGACAGAAAAACATAGAATTGGAAAGAATCATACTAACTGAAAATGACCAACTCTAAGGAAAACATCTGTATATCCGGTTCTCCCCTCTAAAGTTGCTCTGAGGATAAAATATAATTTATATAAATAGATGGTACATGCTATAAAACATTACAGCTGTAAAGTATTGTTCTTGAAGTCCCCTTAAATAAACTACTGTGTTTTTTCCCTGTACATTAAATTAAACCTTTACCAAAGATGTCGTGGACGTTTGTATTTGCATTGAAACTGTATCTTTTAATCCAACCACTCCTGGCTAAATAGTAAAGGCTCTATTTGCATAAAGTACCACTACTTGGGAAAGAACTCATTTCAACTGAAGGGTGAGTTGGGTTGCATAAATTGGTGTCAGGAAAGTGCCCGGGCATGGAAGAGAGGAGCAATTCTGAGTAAAACTCAGTGTCTACCACTCACTGGTCTCAGCTCCATATTCCATAAACTCACATCTGAATCCTTGGCAAAGGACCTGTGTGTTGAAAACTGAAAGAATTGCATA
This sequence comes from Equus quagga, assembly GCF_021613505.1. Lineage (NCBI taxonomy): Eukaryota > Metazoa > Chordata > Mammalia > Perissodactyla > Equidae > Equus > Equus quagga. The sequence goes on from NC_060271.1 coordinate 134,991,621, forward strand.
AAACCTCTATGATTTAAGATTGAGACCTTAAGAAGACAAGGCAGGCCTGCTTGGTAGGTTGTGTGACAGGCAAGGAAAATCAACTCTGGGATGGGTTCCTGGGGGAGCCAATGAGAGCACAGAGGGTCATGACTGCTTGAGTGTTGGGCCAGGCAAAATCTGGAAGGTGGAGGGAAGGGGAACACAAGCTGTCAGAGAGCATAAGTGTGGAGGCAGTATCAGCTGTTTCATTAGTCACTTGTGGTGCCTTTGGCCAGCATGTATGGTGGTCCCAAACCACAAGAGGCAGAACCAGGGAGGACGGAGGGACGGATGCCCCATGTAGGCTAAACTGCCCAGGTCTGTGTGCTCAGAGGATCCGTGCTGAGCCTCTCAGGAGGTGTTGAGGGCAATGCTGATGGTGAAGTGGAGTTCCAACCATTCTCAGAAGGTGCAAGAGAAATCTGCTTTCCGACTCCTGTTTTGACTGTCCGGGCTGAAACAGGTATTAAATCCTTAGGCTTATTCAGCACTAAGTTTTTCTGTCTTGATTTTGTAAAGATGAGGCCTGTCCTTCATACTGCCCCTTCATCTTTTATCCATTCAGACTAATCACGTTAGCACAAGGACAATTTCTCTGGTCATCTCAGTGCTGGTCTGGGCTCCTCTCTAAGCTCAGTTTAAACTCTGTTTTGATCAAGCACCCAGGAGCTCATGGAAATCAAACAAGTGAGATCCACGCTTCACACACAAAGGAAGTCACTGTTGCTTGGTTTCTTCCTGACTCATCCTTGCTGTTGTCACATCTTCTCATGGGGTATTATTTCTAATTTCTTCCGGGCCCTCTTTGGAGAAGACTAGTAGACACCTCCTTTTCTCACATCTTACTTGCTAACCAGGCTGAAACACTGAGGATTTCCCCACAGCCCAGGCCTCCTCTTCTCTTTGTTCATGCCACTCCATTCACCAGGCCAACGGTGCGTGCTCCTGGGCAGCTAGGTTAGCCTCACCCCTGGCAGGGCCTCCTGCCCACCCTCCCCTCTGCTCTCACCAGGTTCAATGCTTCCCCAGGTATCCCCACCTTACTGTCAGCATAGCATTTTGTTCTTTCATTGACTCTTTTACTCATTCGTCCATTTAAGCACATATTTACTGAGCACCTAACTCTGCTGAGTTGTCTATAAAATAAAGGAAGCAAGCTCAGTCCTTCCTCTCACTACGTCACAGTCACCATTCAGCCCGTAAATATTTCCTGAGCACTTCCTCTGTGTTAGGCACTGTCCTCACCTTGAGGGATATAGCAGCGAATAGAACATTCTGCCTCATTGACTGGTGAAGAGACGTCAATCAAATAATCTCTCATAGAGACACATGCTCTGAAGAAAAATAAATTGTCTGTTTGAGATCTTATTACAAGCAAACTAGGAAGTCAAGAAAGTGTTCTCTCAGAAAATGAAACTTGAGGGGCTGGCCCAGTGGTGCAGCGGTTAAGCTTGCATGCTCTGCTTCAGTGGCCCAGGCTTCACCGGTTTAGATCCCCGGTGCGGGCCAATGCACCGCTTGTCGAGCCATGCTGTGGGAGGCATGTCACATATAAAGTAGAGGAAAATGGGCACAGATGTTAGCTCAGGGCTAACCTTCCTCAAAAATAAATAAATTAAATAATTTCAAAAAATTAAAAAAAGAAAATGACACTCGAGCTGCTGTCTGAAGGTGAGGTAGAGTTAATTAGACAAAGCAGTTGGGCAAGAGCTTCCCAAAAAGTAGGAAGAGCACATTCAAAGACCCTGTGGTGAGAAGGATCCAGCACAGTTGCGTAACTGAAAGAGGCCAAGAGCCACTGGGCAAAGAGGGGAGAAAGTGAAGAATGAGACCCCAAAGGGTGGGCAGGCAACAGAGTCAGCAGGGCCGTATTGGCTGTTAAGGAATTTGCTTTTCATCTTAAGAGCAGTAAAAAGACATTGAAGAGTTTTCTTGCTGTGATACAGAAAATGAATATGAGATACCATGATAACATGCTAGTAACTAGTTATAATAGAAATATAGGTAAGAAATGACAGGAGCTATATCAAGGTGTTGGCAATAGACAAGAACAATTCATGAATACATCTGTGTAAGATTTGTAGTTAAATTTGGAACATTTGTTTATGGTTAGATGTAGGAGAGTAACAAATAGGAATATTTCAAGGATCATTCCTGGATTCCTAGTTTATGAAACTGGGAGATAGTGTCTCTATAGTGAAGATGGGAAAAGCACAAGAGGACCAGGTTCAGAAGTGGTTATAAGTACAGTATTGGATGTACTGAGTTTGAGATGTCCTTGAGATATCCAAGTGTGAGTAAGAAGTTGGATATATGGATCTGGAGCTTAAAGGAAGGATCTGGGCTGGGGCTGGCCCCGTGGCCGAGTGGTTAAGTTCGCGCGCTCCGCTGCAGGCGGCCCAGTGTTTCGTTGGTTCGAATCCTGGGCGCGGACATGGCACTGCTCATCAAACCATGCTGAGGCAGCGTCCCACATGCCACAACTAGAAGGACCCACAACGAAGAATATACAACTATGTACTGGGGGGCTTTGGGGAGAAAAAGAAAAAAATAAAATCTTTAAAAAAAAAAAAAAGGAAGGATCTGGGCTGAGTATATAAATGTGGGAGTCGGTGGTGTGTGGATAGCATTGTAAGTTGTTAGCAGTGGTAAGTTTCACAGAGACAATTACAATGAGCTATTTCTATCTTATCTCTCCCACTAGTCTCTCACCCACTTGAAATAAAGGAATCAAGTCTTATTCATCTTTGAATACTCAGTTTCTATTGCATTGCCCATCATATACTGAATAATAAATTACTAAAAGAATGAACATAAATAACAATATCAATAAAGCCAAGTATTGTATCAAGCACGTTGCAAATGCCTTAATCTTCAAAACAAGCCCGTGTGTAAAATAATGCTCACTTTCCCGTTTTTTCCTGATGAACAAATAGGTTAAGAGAAGGTAGGCAACTTGCCCAAGAATAATATCTAGGAAATGGCCAAATTGGAACCCAAAATAAGGTCTGTCCAGTGGTGGACTCCATGCTACAACTCTACACACTATCTTTTCTGTCTTAAACGATGAGTTAGGAAACCAAAGAAAAAACTAGGGACATGTTTTCCAAGAACTGAACCACCCTTGTTAACACTCAGTAAAGAAAGTCAAAGTTGAATTCTTCTCATAATTGAAGCAGACCATGAGGTGCTCGTGTTGGCCGCAGTCTATTAAACAGATAGTTCATTTGCTCTCAATGGAGTAATCAGCAAGTGCTGATTTCATCCTCAAGAGCTTCAGGGAAAATCAACCAGTTTCATGGATATTTAAAAAAAAAAAACAACTAGTTTTATGGGTTTTTCCTTTAAAGTTCATCTGTCACTGAAGAACTTTAATGCAGCTTTGGCTTGGAGATAGTTGGAATGTAACAGAAATGGGGGTGGCGGCACTGATGGAAGAAGCCATCACCTTTTACCCTCATCCTGATCATAATTTTGTTCCACGTAGATCATCAATAAATTGCTGATTTGATTTCGTCTCTCTCTCATCACTTCTACTAATGCACACTTTTATTTAGTTATCTATAAGGTACATTCATTAACAAATGGAAAAGTCAGAGAGAACACAAGGAAAAGTCTTTGAATCAAGTTCTGGATTCAACCCAACTCACTTCTCACCAACTGAGTGTCCTGGATGAATTTCTTTAAACTTCCTTCTTCCCTAATCCTTTATCTGCAATAAGAAAATAAATAAAATAAAACAAAAAACCTGAGCTTACAGAGGAATAGATAAAACATATGTAAATCAGTCAAGACAGCACTTGAAATATTATGGTAATGCAATAACTGATAGCTGTTTTTATTATGATGGTCAAGGATTAGGCTTCTTGGAAAATTGCTGTAGTGCAGTATATTATTTTTCTCCCCTAAAACCTTCACAGTGAAAATATTTCAAGAAGATGTTATTATTGCTCCTCTAATAAGAATCTGGATAAAAGACAAATGTAAAAAATGATTGTTCCTTATAAGTAAAAACGGTAGATTGAACACACCCATATCCATTTTTGCCTCTTCTCTTTCCTTCTTTAAATCTACATTGAAAAGTTTTTCTTTTAAAGAGAAAGCCTTTTTATTTAATTTTTTTCCTTTTTATTTTTTGAGGAAGATTAGCCCTGAGCTAACATCTGTGCCCATCTTCCTCTACTTTACGTGTGGGACGCCTGTCACAGCATGGCTTGATAAGAGCTGCATAGGTCCACACCCAGGATCCGAACCGGCAAAGCCCAGGCTGCCAAAGCAGAGCACGGAAACTTAACTGCTACGCCACTCGGCCAGCCTGAAAAGATTTTTTAAAAGATGTAAATTCACAAAAATGGGGAGAATAGGAAAGGAAACAACTCCACATTTTGGTAACCAGAGAGTAAATTGATGAGGAATAACTGACTGAACAGATCCAAGAAAGCCAAACCCTCACAAGTCAGTGGAAAAAGACAACAACCAACTTCACGTCCACCAGGAATCCTCAGAAGGCACAATAACCCACAGCACCGTGCACTTCCCTCCCCACACCGCTGAGCAACTGTCCTTCTTCCCCCATGGAGGACAGGGAATTTTACTCTCTGAAGATGGTAAAAGACAGGATCATCTACATGAAGAATATTCTGTGGCGATCAGCCTCCTGCACCTGAGGTCTGAGGCTCCCAGCTCACTCTCACGACCGTGATGCCATGACAGCTAGACTTCCCTCTCCGTGCACAAGATTCTAAGTCTTATAAAAAAAATCTGGTCAGTCTAAGAAGAGAAACCTAGAAACAATGACATCGGGGGCTCTCCAAGAAATGCTTGGGCAGTTGACAAACTCTGGCCAAGCACCCAGTGTTTGCACCCAGGTTCTTAATACTCTGTTTTAAAATACGTGCAGATAACCAAGGATTTTTGAAGAAATACTGTAAGATGAAAGAGATGAAAACACATAGAAAACACAATTTAGACAAAACAGAGATTTTGCAGAAAGAAAAATAAAAACAAACTACATTATATCTTCCAAAAAAGTAAGAGAAGCGTTCAGAGAACAAAAATAGAGTTCTTGAAAAATAAAAATATGATCTCAGAAGTGAAAAACTTGATAGAAGAGTTGGAAGATAAAGGTGAACAGAAAAGCAGAAAAAAAGATTAATGAGTTGAACAATAGGCAAGAAGAGAACATCGGAACATAAATCCAAGAGGTACAGCACTGTGAAAATAACAGTTCCAGAAAGCAAGAACAAAGAATATGGCGGGGAGATTTCCTCCTCATTAACAAAATTATTCAAAATTCAAAAGAATTTCTCAGAAGTGAAAGACATGAGCTTCCAAAGTGAAACGGCCCATCATTACCCAGTTCAGGCGGTGAAACCAGGTCCACCTGGCCGGAAACGTATGATTGGCCCATGATTCTCCCGTCCCTCCCCACCCGTGCCTTATTGGTTGTGGGCAGAGAATCATCCTTTCCCTCTGACTTTGGGCTTGGCTGTGTGACTTGATTGAACACTGGAATATAACTGAATTTAACATATTCCACATCCGGCCAGAGGTTTTGGGTGTGCTAGTGTCATTTGGATTGACCCCTTTCACTCCCACCTTTTTCCCTGCACAAGACCACTGCTTCAGCCAGCTCCTGTTCCTTCAACCTGGGTCTCAAAACGAGAAACACAGCACCTGACTTTGACCCATAAATATACACAGAGCCACAAGTGTTTGACCTACAGACCCAGGAGTGAGAAAAGCCACTGGTATTTGGATGCCATTTGTTATGCAATGTTGTTGCAACAGAAACGGTCTAAAATACCTACTAAGAAGCATCATCATGAAACTTCAGAACACTAGGAGCAAAGAGAAGATTCTAAAGGAGTTCATAGAGAAAAAGGGGTTTGTGTACAAAGAATAAAAAATCAGAATGAGTTCAGATTCCTCAAAAGGAATCCGAAACCTGAAAAAATAATGAATAATGCCTTCAAATTTCTGATGGGAAATTGCTTCCAACTTAGATTTTATACAATCAAATGCATTTTCAAACATGCTAGGTCTCAAAAAATTTACCTTTCATACTTACTTCCTCAGGAAATTGCTGACGAAAGCAAAAGAAGAAAAAAGAAGACAGAAAAGAGGAAATCCAACATGAGACCAAAAATGGTTCTCTAGGATGACAGTGAAGGGGCATCCCAAGATAACAACTGTTGACATGCACGGAGGGCAGCCTGGCCAGGTGCCAGCTGTGACACTCAAGACAGACTCACCAAGGTGTTGTCCCTACACCTTTTGTAGTCCCTACACCATTAAACCATGCCCTTGACCTGAGGAAACAGCTAGAAAATATGCTTCAATATAAGATGCAGAATGCAGGAATCCTACTCAAGAGGGGGAAATTCCGAGGATGGCTGTGACAGGGAGCCCAGGACCAGAGCTGTTCAGCTGTCCCAGAGAGCAACCGACCCTGAAAGGAAGAGAATGGAGGTCTCCGGAGAGTCTCCAAGAAGGAAATATGAACTGATAAATCACTTGATGGGACTGACCTTGCAGGAAATGGGATAAAGAGGAATATGTGGAAAGAATGATCAAAGAGGATGAAAATCTAAAGAAATGATAAAACTATTATTAACTTGAGGAAAAACATAAAGGAAATTTAATCATAATGCACTACAATGCTCACCTATGAATAATAGCTAATGATAATACTAGGCTATTTGCATAGCCTAATAAGAAGAACACTGAACACTGATTTAACAAAAATTTTCAAAATTATGATTTGGGAGGATTGGAGAGAGAAAAGCAGGGAGTGATAGTATAAGAGAATTAAATTCTCATATGCCATAATAGGACTCAGAGAGATAATATCTAAAATTGACTAATCAGATAGTAGGCACATAAATGTTTTTTAAAGGTCCAGAAAAAGCTAAAAAATTTGGAAAAGGTTGCCTCTGAGGATGAGATGAGGTGAAAAGAAGAGCAGTGAAACAAGAAATAGTATTTTAACAAAAAACTTTTAATAATAATCTGTAAAATGTTACTTAATCATGAAACTTTTCCTTAAAGTCTAAAAGATCCTAGTTCTATAATTCAAAGGCACATATGTCGTGGTACGAGGAATCCACATTCAGTCTAGAAATTGTATTTAGGTTGTGGATGCTGAGTTAGGTTTGTTTGTTTTGTTTTTTAATTCGTCAGCTATCTCACAGCTAAGTTAACAGTGACATTGGTACTGGAATCTATTCCTCATTCCCCACGGCACAGGTTGGGTCCTGTCATGTTGTTACAGCGAAGACTTGGCTGAAATGAATGGCTAATACAGGTCCCCAGCCTGAGAGCAGGCGTATTCAGGGTTGGTTTTGGAACGGTTAGCAAGGACACAAGGTCATATTTCTCACCTGTAGATTGAGCCCTGCAGTTTCATGGGGCCTCAGAAATTCCCACTAATCCAAAGCAGTTGCCTTGCTAATGCATCTTGAGTTCTTTATTAATTCTCTCATGCAACCAGCATTTATTTAGCACCTGCTACTTTTCAGGTGCTCTATTATACATTGGGAATTTCAAAAGGAGAAATGATTTGATTGCACAGAAAGGGGCATTTTTTAGGGAATAGTTCTCTATGAGAGTAGGAGGAAATATCTTCAAATTGACATCATACATTCAATTAACAAAATGCTTTTACATTTACTATTCCATCTGATTCTCACCAAAAGAGACAGTACAGTATATATTTGCTACCCGCCTTTGACAGATGACAGAACTAAATCTTGGGAAGATAAAGTAACTGTTAAGTTCACAGAACTCACATAGGATAGACCTGAGGCTCTGAATTCATCTTTTCTGAGGCCGAGTGCAGGAGTCTTTAAATGACACCACACTGCCTTTGAAAATGACTCACCCACTCTCCTCACTCTGCTTGGCCACACAATTGACGTGGAAATGTGAGTCCAGCTGTTGAGTGACTACAACACCAGCTTCCATGATTCCTATTAGCTATGCCCATTGGTACCGTCAATGACCTCCCAAGATTAACCATGAGTGGTGGGACTGGCTTTTAAATGCTGTTATGGTCTACTGTGATCAGCTCCCTAGCCATCTTTCCCTAAGTTAGGGTTATGATGACAGTACTGAGTTTCACTGGAAGCTACCCCATTCTTCCCCAAGGAACTTAGCATGACTGAAAGGGCAAATCTATGACCCAAACTGATCAATTGATGGTGTGATTAGATGTGTGCCACTCTATGGATGGTTGGGGGTACTCACTTCAATATTTCCTTAAAGTTTTAAATTTAGATCCATTGAATTGGGCAGCTCTCCATGCCATGCCTGTAAGACTTGCTGAATTCAAAGATGAACACATCTTAGTCCTTATCTTGGCTTTCAGAGTTCATGATCTAGAACAAAGGACACACAGGTGACTTCAACACAATCTAACGGCTGCTATGATGGAGACATGCAAGGGATTTCGTGCATACATAAAGATTGACAGCATGGAGACCACAGAGTAAACAGCATGGAATGTTCATTTTACCGAGTTATTCCTGTTTGTTTGAAATCTGCCACTGGAGACTTTCACATTCATTTTTAGCGTCCACCATTCTAAGCACATACACTTTCCCTTCATAGCACTTATTATAAATTCCATTTAAATATTCATTTGTGTTTATTTATTTACTGTCTTTCTTTTACACTAAATAGAAAGCTACACAAGAGCAAGAAGTGTGCCCGTTTTATTATCCACTGTGCTTAACTCAAAGGCTTGCTCAGTGCCTGGCACATAAATTCGATGTGCAATAAATATTTGTTGAATGAATGAATGAATGGTTAAAAGTGACTCTGTGTGTTTATTCTTTCTTGTGAAAAAGTACCTTGTCAAGCCTCAGGATTCTGAATCTAATTATTAGGATTACGAATACGATATGGTGATTCATATGGCTACAAACTTTGCAAGCCTCCAAACTTCATTTTCAATTAATCAAAAGTCTAATTCCTTCTCTGAATGGGGAGCTCACTGTATACATAGTTAGCTATGTGCCCATTGACCTTATACCTCTGTGCTGCTGAAATCCTTCTGGACTGATGTCAAATCACAAAATTTAGTGAAAAAGGTAAAATGGCAACTCCGAGAAGGTTACTTTTCTTACCGCCCCTGTAAATAGTCTGCTTTTATCGTTTATTTAATTCTCATCAGTGTTTCAGCAGAATGTGTTGCTTCCCAAAATCCAAGGGAAGCTTTTATCTAATGAGCCCAAAGTCCTCTTGCCTGTCCGCTCAACAATCTGCAGAAATCACTAGGAAGATTACATTGAACTGACCTCTGCTAACTACCAATTTTCACAAAATAACAAAGGAGTGAAACAACGCCTCCGGAAGCTCTTGTGAACCTGATCAGATGCCACCTGCATATCTCAGAGTGAAATCTAGGTTGCTGTGAGGTGCACAAGCCCTCTTTGAGGGAAGTGTGGTGGGAATTCCTCTGGGCCCTGTTCCTGGAAGGGCTCCCCGTCAGCGATGCTGCTGCACCGAGACTGAACTGACAGGAAAAGAGTGATGGCCACTGGTGATGAGATGGACTGCCCACCGCTGCTCCAAAGCTCCTGCCCCAGAGAAATTCTGATCCTTCCCCACATGGACTGTTGATCCATCTGTCTGGGGCCTTGGCCTGGTCCTAGGAGGGCTGCAACAGGAAAGTGGTTGAGGCTACGGCTCCCTTCCCATACAGGGAAAAACCAGAAGGGAAAGATGCTTTCTTCCTAAAGAAAGGTGTTTTTGAGGGGATGGGGTGCCTAATTCAGACTCTGAGACATCACCTATTTAACGTAAGCATCTGGATTTTCAGTTCACCTAAATTCAACAAATACCTGAGATGCCAACTATGAAGAAGCAAACTCCTGGAAGGAGGGGACACAGACCCCAATAATAGCAGCTCTGGCTCCCGGGAGCACCAGGACAGCAGCAGATATCAGACAACAGATAACCACAAAACCCAGAGAGCTCTGCTAAACAGAGAAATGCGCTACGCTGATGACACAGAGGGACAAATGGCAGACCAGGGTCTGAACCAGGAGGGGTTGTCAGAGAAAGCAGCACCAAGAAAGCTCTAGTCATTTCATATTCATACCAAAATAGTTGCTAAGCACCTTTCTGTGCCCAGACTGAGTTAGTGCAGAGAATGAGAAAGGGAAAAAGGGACAGCAGTTGCTGCTCCTAGTGGGGGCATTAGTAGTCAAATGCTGAGTAGGAAGGGAAGGACAAATTTCTAAGCGCTGAAAGAGAAGGTGGTAGCAAAAGGGTGCAGGTGCTGGCTCCTAGAAAAGTCATAAGGAATGTAGTGAGACTGTCTCCTGCTCTCCCAGACACACAGAATTCCCAGGGCTCTCACCCCAAAGATAAGTTTCCGTTTCTACACAACCAAAAGGAAAGGACACAACCAGCCAAAAGTGTGAAAGAGTCTCTGGCCATTCCTGACTTTGTAGGCCTGCCCACAGAGAGAAGCTGTCCAGGGGCTGCTCGGCCCCTGTTCTCTGCCGCCTGGCCCTGCGCAACCTCCAGCGTCAGCTCCTGCAGCACCGGAATGCTGAGCACCAGGAGCTCACGCGCCCCATCCCATCTGATCTTCACTCTACGCTCTTGGAAGCTGTTTGCAAACCCATCTTTCCAACGAGGAAATTGAGACTCAGGGTCACTCAGTAAAAGTTCCAATGTCACACACATACTTAGTGGCAGAATTGAAATCCAAATCCAGGATTGCGTGATTCCAAATCTCAAGTTTCCCTAATTCGTTTCTTTCCCACGAAGACCATGCAGCTTACACCGACTAGCACATCAGTTTTTGAAATTGTATTGGTCCTAAGAATTGTTAAAAAGCATTCTCGCTCCTTTTCAGTCACTGGATTTTTGTTCTTTTATATTATTAATTTTCAAACTCTGGAATAAACAACGATGAAAATAAGGATTAAAAAAATATTCCCTCTCAGTTGCTCTGCTGCACAATAGTATAATTATTTATAAATCCAAATCTATTATTATAATTATAATTATTTATAAATCCAAGTTAGACGTCATTTTGAACACGGTGAAATTGAGTACTTGAAGTCAATGAAAGTTGAGAACTTCAGATTAATGAAACAGACCACAGGGTAAAAGAGAGCGTTTCGTAGGAAATCAGGCTTCCCCGCAGTTGCGCATGGACAGTCTGAAGCGCAGGTAGACCCTGGCGGCTGTGAGAATGCTTAGCTTGTGTAGCTCGCTTTGCGCAGAGACTTTCTTTTCTTTACAATTGGCTCTTATGCAGGCAAAAGAGCTACAACTAACTGGCAATTCCTAGTCAAACAAAAAAGAAAACATTTCAGTCTTCTGCAGAAATACCAGCATAATTAACTCTAATTTAAAAAAAATTTGCATGAGGGTGGAAAATCTACAACTCCCTTTTTGATGCAATGGTATATAATATATTCCATGAGATTAAGCATTCCAGTTTAGGGCAATGAAATAGCATTTGACAAATTGTCACTCTCTGTGGACAAAATAATACCTTAGCATATGGAAAACGGGAACTCATCCCAGAGGTGAAAAAACAACTTCACGTTTAGCTCGCTTGGCAGACAGTGCTTCCGGGGGACCAGCCGAGGGTTTCAGGGTGAGGTCGCAAACTCACCTGCAAATATATTATATTGGGCTCACACAGTTATTGTCATCGTGGTTTTGTATTTGAGTTAGCTGCCAACTCTTGAAATTAGGCTCCTCTTGAAACATCAAAAAGTCTGCCAACACTGCTCTGACATCTCCCCGCGGTAGTAATTGACTGCTCTTTAGAAGGAACCTGCGCTCTCTGGTTGTCCTCAGTCTCTGCTCTTCTCTGTTGCCTTACATTTGGTCTGTATCTTCATTTGTCCCACCTATGTGGCCCTGGGAAGTGTCACTGTTGGTTACCCCTGGTGTAGGGTCTACCGGCCGAGTATGAGGCTGCCCCGTCAGGGTGTTCTGAGGCAGTAGCAGTCAGCAGTACTTCATACTACTGAAGTAGTATGAATCCCCCTGAGAAGATGGGTCCCTAAGCAGGTGATGCAGGTCCCAAAGTACTGCGTGTAGGAAAGAGCAATTATGAGATAAACGGGATGGGCAAAGGATGCTGATGAACAGGTAGGAGGCAAAAGCTCATGAAGTTTAGATGACACAAATATCCCTGAGCACCTACCACGTGACTAGCACTGTGCTAGGTGTGTCCTGAGAAGGAATTATCTACGTTCTGCTTGAACACCTCCTGCAACAAGCAACTCATTACCTATTAAAGCTCCCTTTTCCATTTATAGACATTTAATATTGTAAAAGAAGAAAAATGTACACTGTTCCTAAGTATGTACATAAGATAATGCTGAGTTTAAACATATTACCTAATTTGAATATTCAGTCATTATATAAGATAAATGCTTTTTTTCTTCCACTTATACAGAAAAACTAGGGAGGTTTAGAGAGGTTAAGTGACGTGGCCAAGAGCACAGCAAGTAAGTGTGAGAATGAGCACTCCCTAGTTGTCTCGCGCCAAAGCCTGTATGGTATTGGTGTGAAACACACGGCCCTGTAATTACCTCAGAGATTAACTAGGTAACTGGTGTGTTAATTCCTAATAGACCAATTCATATTAGCATGACAACAACCAGAAGTACTTTACTGGGTTACTCGCAGAGGTGCTGACATGGAAAGAGGGCTCCCACTTCCCTTGGCTTTAATGTAAAGGAACATCTTTCTAGTAATGGGGTTTCGGGAACCAGGAAATGCTTGGCAGCGTAAGGCCTGCAGCAGGAGAGCTAGTCACACCCCATAGAAATTGCTCTCTGACCACTAACTGTGCATGTGTCTGTGGACGGAGACCTCCCCGCTCCAGGCCCAGGTTTCCTTTCATGTTAAATGAAGAAATTGTACTTCATTGTTCCCGGGAAGACTCGTAGCTCAGAGTCTACGAAACTGCAAGATTCTGACAGTGAGATTTCGCCTTCTTGAAGCCCTCCTGAAAATGACAACCGAGCTATCCAGGTGATTGGATGAATAAAAGAATAAAAGAGTCAACCAGTGAATATTGGGTGGGGAGTTCAATTCATAGAGCTCAGATTTGTAAAAAGTTCCGCCACATTGCACGTAAGCTCCAAGTCGTCTGAGAGCAATCATGTGTCCATAAAACCACCTTCCCACCCTGTCTCCACGGCACTTAAGACCCTTCCTCTGAGGAAGAGGTAGTGCTAGTAATCAGGAAAGTGCTGCCCTGACTTGGAGTCAGCGTTGTATGTCGGGAACAGGATGAGCGCTGCAGTCAGAGGCAGTCTTGGGCTGGGTACCAGTCTTGCACTTATAACTTCATGATGTGGCACAGTTTTCAACCCCTCTAAGCCTTAGTTTTTGTCACGTAATAATTCCAAATTTTCAGAGTTACTGTGATAATTAGAGACAATGTATTAAGGTATCTGATTGTGTCTTGTAAATAAGGGAGACAATATGTTACACAGTAGAATGTACCATCTTGAGTAATGTTGAATGAAATTCAGAAAAATCATCATATTTGAATGAAAAAATGAAGGACAATCACAGAAGTCAATAACATTATTTAATGAGATTATATATATGATATGATTCTATTTCAGGCACCCACTAAGTATTAAGGGAGACTGCTTATGTGATTGTATGATGTTTCCATTTTCCTAGTAATTACTCTTACCTTAATAGAATACAAACTTAATCTTTGTTTTTCTCAACAGGTATCCAGTTAATCAAAATCCTCATCCTTCTCCAAAACAAGACGAAGATTTTAGAAAGCTTTATTTACCCTCTGTCTTCCATGTTGCCATAGTCTAATCTTTTTATTTAATCATAACATCTCCAAAATAAATTTAAGCTGACTTATTTACATATTTCAATATACTTTCACTTTCCTTCTCACCATTGTTTTGTGCTCCACTCGTTCTGCATTCATATTTTTTCTTGTCGAAATATATCCTTTAATGGTTATTTCACCAAACTTTTGTGAATGGATAGGAAATAATCTTGGTCTTTGAATGTTTTAAACTGCTTTCATCCCACTCCCAGCTGAGAGTTTGGGTAACTATAGGATTTTAGCTTGGCTTTTCTTTTTCTGCCACTACCATGAAAGTATTATGCAATTTTCTTCTCTCAGCTATTGTTGCTGATGAAAATTCTGCTTTTCCTTTGAGGATGATCTAGCTTATGTCTCTCATGTTTTTCAAAGTTCTCTCTCTTAATTATGATGTTTTTATGTCTACCATGATGGACTAGGCATGGATTTGTTTTTTTATTTATCACACTTGGGACGAATGGTAGTCTTTGACATCTGAGGGATCTTATTCCAATTCAGGAAAATTCACAGCTTTTATTAACACTATCCCTCTAAAAATGCTCTATTCTTTCCTTCTATCAACTGTGTTTTAGACCTCCTCATTCCGACACTTCTCTAAACTGACCTCTCATGTTTTCTATCTCTTTATCTCCCAATGCTGTTTTGGTTACTTTCCTTAGATTTATCTTTCAATTCACTAAGTCTTTCTTCAACTGTGTTGAATCTGCTGTTTATCTCATCCTTTGAATATTTTAGTTTTAAATTTATTCTAACAACCCAGTTTTTAATTTTGAAATTTCTGTTACTTTTCAAATGTGCATTTTTATAATATCTTCTCCTTTTTACGAATTCTTTTCCTTCCTTTACCCTTTTAACTTTTTTAACAAACAAAATTTAAAAAAAAATACATCATGCTATTTGTTTATAGCATATTATATTTACTTATTTGTGTCTCTCTTGGGAGCTCTATTGTAGTGAATTAAAGATGGCCACAAATTCTTTTGAATCCTACCATTAAGAGATGGAGTCTAGTCCCTCTTCCTTTGAATTCAAACTGGCCTTGTGAATTGATTTGACTAATAGACTATGTCAGAAATGATAGTGGGCTAGTTTCAAATCTGCCCCTTAAGACTCCTGGCAGCTCTTAACTTTGTTTTTGTGGAAGTTAGCTGACTTGCTTTAAATATGCTCTAGTGAGACTTCACGGCCTCACTGCAGAAGACCTTGGGGAGAGTGGTCCTGGAAGGTGAGAGGCCACCTGGATGTCCAGTCTCTACAGATGTCCTGGATGAATGCAGCCTTGTGCGTGAATTCAGCTGTAGCAGGAGAGCAGAGAACGACCCAGCTGCGCCCAGTCAACCCATAGAATTGTGACAGATAATAAATCATTATTATCTTACATGACTGAGTTTTAGGGTAGTTTGTCACACAGTAACAGATCACTGAGACACCTGTGAACCCGGGGCTTCACCACCTACTCACTGCTACGGCCTTGAGTTCTCATCGCTTTCCCTTTCTGCCGAAGTATTTCTTAAACTGATATACAGCATATTGTTCATCCTGTATTTCTGTGTGATTGGAGTGTGTTCCTACTGGGGACTAGTCAGTGTATAATGTCCAGACTTGCTTGATTCTCAGTTTTGAAGAAGTTCAAACACTTATCACACTTAGAAAACAATCTAAACACTATGCCTTGGCTTATAAATCCTAAGTCTATGGTGTGACTCCTGCCTGATTTTTGAACCTCATTACTTCCCATTCCTGTGCATTCTCACCTCTTAAACCTTTTTTTCATAAGCCCACTATGCATACTCTTCCCTACCAACATGGTCTCCACCCAGCAAATACCACGCCAGTTCCTTTTTAGCTCTCAGCTTAATTGCCATTTTCTTCATAAAACTTGCACAATCCTTCCTATAAATAGATCCCTGCTTTTATTGTCTTCCTCAGGGACCTACTAGATTCCTTCAGAGCACTTGGTATTTTTAATCATTTCCATTTGTTGTCATTACTTTCCTCACTAGATGGCAAGGCCCTTGGCAGTAGGCATTTTGTTCATCCCTATATTCCCAGTGTCCAGCAGGTGGAGAGTAGGCACTTGACAAAGAGTTGTTAAATTTACTGAAGATGCACAACAATTAACTGTAATTCGAGGCAGAAGGACACAAGCATTAGAAACGTCATAAAAGAGTAATTCATGGGAGCTCATAGAAAACTGGTAGGTGGACGATCAGGAAGCCCTGTCAGAGAAAGCAGACTTTGGTTTGGACTTCAAAGACAAAGAAGAATGGAAATCGTGGAGCGTGGAGCCTGGAGGAGAACCCTAAGGCATGTAGAGTATGGCAGTGTGTGAGGTCTCACCATGGCTAGGACACAGTTACTGAGAGTACAGGGAAGCACATGTAAAAATATTAGGATGGGATGGCAGAGGAAGCCAAAGTGCAGATTTGAGCTAGAGAGAAAAGGTCCAGTCCAAGTGGAGCCTCGCGTCTCAACACCTTGTTTCGTGTGGCTCCCCAGTGAGAAATCCACCTCCATTCCTGCCCCCAAAGTATGAAGAAAATATGTATATATATGCTCACTGGTCATTTCTATCATTTTAGATATCAGTTGGTGGCGTCTTAGCAGGCAGCAGAGGTACTATGCTTGATGGAGGTAAGCACACACGCACACACTGCACAAACCCAGCCCACAACTACCTATCCACATAGTCATTTATGAGACTTTTACAGAGTAAGCAGTAGAGGAGATGGCAGAGTCTATACAAATGATTTGCACAGAAATAATTGGGACAAGAGCTGGTACTTGGGAAGCCAAATGTGTTATTTAACTAGGCTCTGCCACCTGGGAACTGCCTGATGAACCCCATTTCCAACCGATACCCAGGCTGCACATCCAGTACTCTGCCGGGGTTGTAGAGGTCTTTCAACTTTAATTTTCCTTCCAAAATATCGGTGCTCCTATTAAAAATCAATTTTTGTAGAAAAATTGTATGTTTTACTATTTCCCCTCCCTTTTCTTATAGTCTCTTACCTAACTTTTGTTTAAAGGATTGCTAGCCATTTATTAAGGACTATTTCAGGTATTTTAAAAAGTACAAAACTTAATATCATGAAAACCTGTGTTTCCTATACTCAGCCTATGAAATAAAACGTTACAGATGGAGCAGAAGGTTGTTGTTGTTTAACTGTCCCTGATTGTTTTTCTCTCCGTAACTTTCTGCCACAGGTCAGCACATTACTGAATTTAATGTTTACCGTTCACGTGCGTTCCAGTGAACTTCGACTACATATATGCCTGCAAATACAAACACATCTGCATTTTATGAGCTGAACTGCACCCTCTCCAAAATCTGTTATTGAAGCCCCAACCCCCAGCACATCAGAATGTGACTGTATTTGGAGATAAGGCCCTTAAAGAGGTCTCTAAGTTAAAATGAGGCCATGGGGGTGGGGACCTCATACAATGTGACTGATGTCCTTACAAGCAGAGGAAGAAACACAGGAGTGTCCTCACACAGAGAAAAGGCCATGTGAGGACAAGGAGAAGGTGGCCGTCTGCAAGCCAAGGAGAGAGGCCTCAGAAGGAACCAACCATGCCGACTCCTTGACCTCAGACTCTCATCTTCCAGGACTGTGAGAAAATGCATTTTGCTGTTAAGCCACTCAGTCTGTGGTATTTCATTACAGCAGCCCTAGCAGACGAATACGGCCCACAAATTATATATAGCATTATACTCATACTTTCAGTAGGTGAAAGTTTAAACAAAAGCATGATATTTACATAGATGCCCTCAAAATAAACATTTATTACTTTAAAGGGGAGACGGTAACTTCACGGTGGAGAAGGCTGGCAGAACCCCCTCACCCGAATGATCAAGGTTAATACCACCAGCAGAAAGTCGTATCTGCATCGTGTACCCAGAGGTGGTGCTCCACAAAGATGTCACCTCTGTGGTCTCCCTCCCAACAAAGCGAGGTATCAGTCTCACCATGAGGAAACAGCCGGCAAGGGTAAACCGAGAAACTTCCTACGGAACACCTGACCAGAACTCTCCAAGAGCGTCCGTGAACGTCAAGACAGACAAGGAAGGACTGGGAAACTGTCACAGAGTGGAGGGGCCCAAGGAGACATGGCAGCTGAATATGACAGGGGATCCTGCATCGGCTCTCAGAACAGAGAAATGACGTTAGTGAAAAACTGGTGAGCGACAAATGAAGCCCGGAGTTTAGCGAATGCTGTGGCATCAATGCCAGTCTCCTAGCGCAGCCGTGGGGCCGTGGTAATGTGACACGCTGTCGGGGAAGCCGGGTGCAGGACACAGGGGAACGTTCTGTGCTATCTTTGAGACACTTGTGTAAGTGTATAATTCTCTCCATATAGAGAGTCAAAAAACCCCAAACAAATCTACTTCCTTGGCACTTACCAGCTCAGCTGGGAGTTTCCGGAGACCTGCAGACACCAGCCCACAGGCTTTGCAGGCCCAGGCCGGTGGGCCGCGTTCTCTGCTCCTGCCTCACCAATTCGGTAACCTAGGGGATGTCTTCGTTATGAAATGGGGCCTCCAACACTGGCCTCACGGGGTTATCACGTGGATTACATAAGTGAGTGTGTTTTGAGCAGGTTCAACACATGGAAAGCTTCTAAAAAGGTCCATTTCCTTCTCTACTCACGTCCTCTTGTATTACATTCAAGCGAGTAAATAATTGATCATATTTCACCGTTAAGACAGAGGCCTATTACATGACACAAACCTCATTAGAACTCTGGTAAATGATGTCAATACAACAAAAGGAAGCGACAAGGGAAGAACCACGGAACGTAAGTACACTGGAGGGCTTCGCGCTGACCCTCGGCATCCTGCTCTGGGCCCAGGGCCTGCCTTCGTGGCCTGACCCACCAGGGCCTCTGCCCTCAGGCTTTGGGTGGGCTCTTTGTGAGGCACTGGCAGAAAACCAAAGAGTCCAGGAGAGAGAAATCGGGGTGCTTTCCGCGCCCTCCCTCTGGGCCCACCCTGGTCAGGCAGCCTTCTCTCAGTGGCACGTCAGAGCGGCTCTCAGCTGGGTTCCAGAATCCCTCTGTCCCTTCCCTGTGGGCTGTGGTGGGTTCCTCGTGTCACTAGGCTGGCTTTTTCTCTGTACCTCACTGCTCTCTTTCACCTCCACAGACACAATCAGCAAAACAGTCAATTTACCCTGGATTAGTGCTGTTTTCAGCATCTTCCCCTCTGATTATTTTTTCTGCTCCTGGTGGACTTGACAATGGAGTGGAATGCAGGTTAAAAATAATATTCCTCAACTAGAACTGATTGGCATCAGCCTCAAACCGTTGCAATTTTCTTATCCCTCTGTTGACAACAGTGAAAAGACAGTGGAGTGGTGGCTGTGGAAAGCGTGGGCTCGGGGAGGATAAGAACTTTGAGATATTGGGTCTTCATCCAACTAATGTATTGTCTGAATGGGGCAACCATAAAGAACGAGTTGGTCCTTCCACTCTGGGGGTCCTGATGCTCCCTACTGCTCAAGTCCTTGGGTAGCATCTTTAAAATAGTTGCTCATCCTGTTAGAAGCTGGTTCTTCTAGAGGAAGAAGAGGCATTTATCTCTCTCCCAGCTATTGCACAAGTGTCTGTGCTTTATGCATTTATTGAGATTTTATGTCAGGAACACTAGATAGAATCCACCACCCAGGAAAGTAGAGATTAATGTATTCCTTTGATTCTAAGAAACACCTTTTTTTAACATCTTTGAACTGGGACTACATTTTATAACACAAATTATAAATGTATAATAAATATGAAATTATCTAGTCATCATGCAAAGTGATAAAATATATTCTAACAATAGTTCTGATTGCCTTCACATATGAATTTTGCCCACTTTAAAAGGGAATTATTCTACCAATTATTATTTCAGTTCTAGTATTTCCATTGCTAGAAATAGACTCAATTTTAACTTAAATTTGAATCCTTAAATGTCACTTAAAATGTCATTAAAATATCACACCTAGTTTTAATACTGGCATTAAAAGTCCTTGTATACGTGGAAGATTGCATGCTGTATACTAGGCGATGCAATCAAACATGGTAGACGTGGACAAATGTCTCAGAGTAAATCATAGAGTTTTCAGTGCTAGGAGAACTTGACCCAATGCTCAGGCACCAGATATCCGTGTTTGAAAAGATTCCCCACAGGTATTTAACTTCTGCATTGGAAAGAGTGTGAATATGTTTGTCTTGAAAATTTCTAATGTTTTTCACTGAAGTTCTTGATGGGATTTTTTTGGAATTTCCTGAGACATCATTAATGGACTAATTATTGGTAAACTTTTATACATGCCCCATTAGTGTTGAGATAGAATAAATGTACTCTGTTTATGAAATATTTATGTCTCCATCTTTTATCTATATTTTTATTCATATCAGATGTTTTTATTCATATTCATATCAGATTTATATCCATTTATAAACTACTCCACCTGGTGTGTCAAAATATATATTCAATTACATATATACATATACATATACATGATTCAAAGATTAATATGAATTAAAAAGTCAAGCTCCTTAATTGTGTTAATCAAATCTCCTGTAACTGTACTGAATTATTAACTACTTTGTTAGTTTCTGAGCTATATTGTATCTCTAGTAATTTGCTTTCTGTATTTTAAAGCTATATTGGTAGTCATATAAAGTTATCTATTTTAACTTCCAAATAAATAGTATTTTTTGTTCCATTTCATGATTTTTGCATTGAATTCTCTTTTGGCTACACTCCTTACACTGGTTATATTTTTATTAGCATTTGCCCCACATATCTTTCTGTATTCTCTAATTTTCAGCCTTTTGGAAATTTTGTTCTAGATATTTCTCTGACTCTTCTAGATATTTCATCCACTTTAGTAATGACTTTAATCCTTTCATACTTATCGTGGTTCTGATATATTAGGACTCATTCCTGACAACTTTGTGTTTTCTACTTACCATACTTATTTTTATTTTTTTAAACCATATATTCTTTGATCTGATTAAGTTTTCTTTTTTCCATCTTTTTCTTCTTCTGCATTTTGAATGTAATACTCTTTATTTCTGTTTTCCTAGTTGTTACTTTTAAATGCTTTCCATGGGTATTCTAACTGATACTTTTCTAAATCTATTTAGTGACAATTATCCCCTCACCGCTACTACCACCAACGTAGCAGCATCAGTATTTAAAACTCCAGTATAATTTATGTCCCTCAAATTTTCTCTTCCTACACATTTAAGCCTGTCTATTAATGTATTTCCTCCAAACTTTTACATACACAAAAACATACTTATTTATTTATTTCCAAGCTCTCTGATAGGAATTTGCTTGTCACGAGTGCCTATTCTTGTTTTATATCCTCCACTTCTTCTTTTGTGAATCTCTTTATTTCTCCAATGATCTTAAATGTATTTGTTTTCAAGCACTTAGTTTTCTCTTTTGTTTGAGTTCTTTCATTTGTTGAGTGCATTTTCTCTCTTTAATGATGTGATGTTGGTTTTCCTCAGACTGTTC
This sequence comes from Equus quagga, assembly GCF_021613505.1. Taxonomy (NCBI): domain Eukaryota; kingdom Metazoa; phylum Chordata; class Mammalia; order Perissodactyla; family Equidae; genus Equus; species Equus quagga. Next base: position 135,013,007 of record NC_060271.1, read on the forward strand.
CTATGAATTTGGGCCTTAGGAGAGAAATTTCGGCTCCTGCTCATTCTACTATCTTTAGGCCAGAAGTCTTCTCTAGCTGACTTTTAAGAGAAGCTGTTTAACTGTCAGCAACACATAACCTCACTAAGAGGAAACTCCAAAGTGTAAGTGCAAAAGAAATGTAGGTAAAATGCTGGGATTCTTCATTTTGCTTCATAATTAAATTTTCAACACAAAAGTGTTAAAGAAATGAAGATCATGAGTGTGGCTTATGAAAATTCATCATGATGTAAGGTACAACTTGCTGCAGGTAAAGAATTCTGAAGCATCTTACCGCAAATAGGAAGAAAATTTAGGTTCACATGTTGATTATGATGCTGTAGAAGAAAGTAGTGTGGAATGTTGTAAATAAGTTACTGTTGGTTGAACATGTACACATGTGTGTTTGTATGTATTGTGAACTATTCCTTCATTCTGTCAAGCTATTATGAAATCCACAATGACTTACAATTAGTAGTTTTTTCTAACCGACAAAATGCGGTATCATCCTAATTTTACAGATGTGGATTCTGAAGCACAAAGAGGTTAATTAATTTGTCCAAGGTCACACAGGAGGAACCAGAATTTAAATTGAAATGCCTGACTACAAAGTCCTTTTTGTGGAAGATTATTGGACTTTTGTGTAGAAGGCTAACATACTCAATTTCTTTCCAGAGAAGTGAAAACATCTTGGGATATGAAAACTAATTTTCACTTCACTTTCCTGATCACCCCAAGATTGGGCTGACCATTTGTCCTAAAGCTTCCATAATACCCAATTTTCTACTTCTGAGAAACTTTTTGTAAAAAACAAAAGTTAAATGATTGTTGCTTTTTCGTTTTTTTGTCTATGGTGTTGTTCTACCATCTTATTAGGGGCTAGGGCTGAGTTAAATTTTGTATCTCCAATGTCTAGTACAGTGCCTGATACATGATAGAATAGCAACAGATAGCTGCAGAATGAATAGATAGCACAATTAACACAATGCAAAACACACATACTAACAAAATACACACACTGGAAATGAAATAACAGGATTATGGGGGCCTTTTTTTCCTCTAGTTTCTAAAAATTTTAGGGTGAAATTTCAGCACTTTGCCGGGTGGGAGTTAGGGAAGCAAAAATGCAAAGACGGCTGGAATCCGCAGACCTGGGTCCTTGAACTGCATCTTCTGCCAATTCTACGAACTTAACATTTTGCGGCTTCAGTAAAATGCAAATTTAAGAGATTGGATTAGAGGCTCTCTGAGGCCCCTTCCAGCTACGACTACAAGTAATATTAAAAATCAGATCCCTTTTAGGGCTGGCCCCGTGGCCGAGTGGTTAAGTTCGCACGCTCCGCTGCAGGCGGCCCAGTGTTTCGTTGGTTCGAATCCTGGGCGCAGACATGGCACTGCTCATCAGACCACGCTGAGGCAGCGTCCCACATGCTACAACTAGAAGGACCCACAACGAAGACTATACAACTATGTACCAGGGGGGAGCTTTGGAGAGAAAAAGGAAAAAACAAAATCTTAAAAAAAAAAATCAGATCCCTTTTTACTGGTAAAATTGTCAAGCGTACTTCCACTATCTGATAGGGAGAAAACGCTGCCAGAAGACGTGCAATCACCAAGTTCATGGTTACCTACTCTGTTCCCTTCGTGAGCATTAATAAAACTATAGATGAAACTGAAACCACTGTTGAGCCTAAACATGTTGATAGAATACCACAAAAATACCCATCCAAGCGTGTCCAAGTGTGCAGTTAGCACGAGCGTGGCCAGTAATTTGACCCTCGAGGACCCAGGCAGATGTGGAGCTGACTGTATTCACAACACACTGGTTCCTGCACTGAAGGGACAAGCTCTGAAGCCCTGATCATTTCTGGACACATCCAGTGAAGGGACCCTTTGAGGTCATTCAATCTATTTGTTGGCTTCCAGATGCTATTTCAGGCGATTATAACTTTCCTATTTAAGTGTTTACAGGACTCTCTTTTGCTCTGCCTAACTCAGTTAATCGTTACTTTATAGAACATAATATGCCTCTTAGGGGTTAACATACTATAGGAAAGATTCTTAAGTACTCAGATTTCAGACATTTTTTAATGACTGGAAAGATTAAAGAGGGAAAATGAAGTCACATAGGAGAACAAAGAACACTCAAAGAAAGCTCAGACTGTCCCTATAGAGAAAATTTATCCAGACGTTTGAAATGAGATCCACTGTCGCTGGAGTGGTTTATAAAACTCAGGTTGGAATCTCATGTGTGTGAATGTTACTTTGCCTGGAAGGTAAAAGCTATATAACAGGAAAATCTTGCTTAACCAGAAATGTAGCTAGTTGGAAACCTCAACAAAGCTACGAGGGGATGGTTCTCCAGTTTAGAGGAAAGTCATAAAATAACCACATATTCAATATGGCTTCGCTCCTGATTTAGAAAGGATGTTTGTCTTCTCCCCCAGCTCCAAGTTGTGCCAGTTCCTCTCATCTCTTTGAATCTCTCCTGCTGGTTTTCTAAAATGTTGACCATCAGACCTTATTGTCTGAATACATATGAAATTTCCAGACCCCTTTTTACCTTCAGAACTGTGATTGTTTGGAAACTTAATTGTGGTTAAACAGAAAGATTAAAATATAAATTATTTCAATATGGTAATGATAATATGAATATTATAGTAGATTGTTTACGTGCAAAAAATCCTCCCCAAATTCTACATATGTGCATATAACTTTAGAATATAATTACTTCCATAAATTGTCAACTGTAAAGGAAGAAAATTAATTACCTCTTTATACCTTTAATTATTCTATACCCAGCATGAAAGTTTATAAAGATACAGCAATAAATTTTGTCATATGTATAACTGTATGCTACGCTGTCTTAGAAACACTGACCACAGCCTAGCAAAAGTGCGAAATGAAGAGACTCCCACGTGGACCCAAGGTTCTTTAGGAGGTTGTAAATATTCAGATTTCTAATTCACGATGCTTAAGGCCCTAGGCTCCACATGTCAGCAGAAAGCGGAGGCACCAGTCTGCTTTGTCCAGCAGCATCTCTGACACTCGTCTCCTCCTTCACTATGTGTTTTTAGTAGAAGTTTCCTCTTCCAATAAAGGGCTGAACATAGGCTTCTCCTCAGCCAGCAGCTCACCCCAGGAAGAAATGTGTTTATGGCAAGGAGAGCAGTCGGTGCCATCTCTCCCGAGATGGCTTTATCGAAGTTAAACGCCTCCAACCAGCCTTGCCTTGGGTGTCAACAAGCTCAGGAGCCGGCCGTGCCTGCCCGTGCTGCATCATGGACCAAGGTGCGTGGACCTCACCTTTCTCTTGAATCTCACTTCTGTCCGTAGTGACACCTGTAAAGGAATTTTCTCCCACCGTGAACTAATCATTCTTCCTAGTTCCACTACAGGCTTATCTCCCACAGATAAGCAGTTTTTCTATTGATGGGAGCATGTTCTAAAAGACTCGAAAATGGCTTTTATTATTTCCTGTGGAGCATATGGTGAACCTGTGTAGGTTGTGGGCCTGGTAGAATCATCAAGTTTGACATTCCACACTTAATATATGTAAACTTTCTATTTTTAAAATTAAGAACTGTCGTTTCTCAGGTCATCTCTCTACTCTCCCTTCGTTTCTTTTGTCGAGATGAGGACTATTTACGTTTCTTCTGTGTAGCATTTTTCATAAAGAAACACTGTTTTGATCACTTCACCAGAGTTTTATCGACATGTTTAAGCCCAGATGCTCAGCAGATGGCCAGGCTCACTCACTAGCTAAGTGACATTTTTCTGGAACCATATTTATAGAGCAAGATTCAAATTTATGTACAAGGAGAAGTTCAATATTCATTCATCAAAGAAATATTTATTAAGTGTCTACCACGTGCTGGGAAAAGTAAAATGACAAACTTCTACATTAAGAACTACTGGCATCCCTTGGAAATAATTGATACTGAAAATGTCAAAAATAATCTTATCTTTGCAGAACATTTTAGCATTTCATGTGCTTTCCCAACTATCATTTCATTTGAAAAGGGATATTTTCTTTGATCCAAAGAGAGACTAAATAACTTGCTCTACTGTTAAATTACAGTTTAAATATAAATCTTCAGTCTTCGAATTTGCATCTTTCTACAATATTACAGAGAAACATTATTAAACACATATTGTCTGCTCTTGTCCTGTAGTGTTTTCATACATTCTTTCTCCCCTGAAACTGGATCGTAACCAACTGAAGAATGGACTTCTGTCTCTTAACTCCAGTTCAATTGTCCCTGTCACCCTCCTCCCATACCACACTGTGCTGACCAGGTGTTCCGCACACCAGCTTCTTGACAAGGAAGGAGATAGGATGGGAAAGTCAGGAAGTGGATTCAGGAACATCTCGGATTGGATTCCACTTCTTCAGTGACTTCTCATTTCTGAGTCTTGATTTTCTCAAAACATAAAATGAAGAGAAGAACAGCCCTCAGAGGGCCGTCTCCGGGAATGCATTAGCTTTGATCTAGGTTTACCGAGCGCTGGGTACTCTGTGAGCACTCCATGAGCATCAGCTGTCACTCCCTGGTTGAGTCCCCGTGTCTACAGAGCTCTAGCTCTCCTTCTAACTGACATCAGGAGTGCCCTGCCCAACACACTCCAGGCACCGGGGGAGGGCAGCAAGCCCTGCATGCAGCTGTGGCATGCAAAGTCTGGGTTCTTCACTCAGATTACACTAGTCCCAGATAAAACAAAATGAATTAGGGGGCCACCCGGTGGCATAGTGGTTAAGTTCATGCACTCTACTTTGATGGCCCAGGGTTCATGGGTTCAAATCCCACATGCAGACCTACACAAGGCTCCTCAAGCCATGTTGTGAGGGCGCCTTACATACAGAGTAGAGGAGGATTGGCAACAGATGTTAGCTCAGGGCCAATCTTCCTCACCAAAAAATGTAAATAAATAAAAAATAAAATGAATTAAAATGAATGCTATTTGAATCAACTGACTAGCTCCTCAAGATGCTCCTGACTTTTGTAGGAAAAGGATTGTGCTACTATTAGATTTCTGTGAAGTGTATCAGTAATAGCAAGAAGAGATTATCATATAATACTTGTCAAGTAGTAGTTGAAGTGGTGCCCCCATGGAAAAGTGATTTTAGATGTGTTTTGGATTCTTCCAGAGAATATAAAGTAGATCAATGATAAAAACTAGACACAGGCATTTTAGCTTGATGTAAAGATTGTCAAATACATGCATCCGATAATGGATCACACTGTACTGTTTTCAGAAGCGATGAGATCCCCATACACAGAGACTACACAAGGGATGCATGGATGACTTTCTCTCAAGGATGCTGCAGAGGCGATTCCTAAAACCAGTGCTAAGATCCAGTTACTACAAATATTTTAAATAATTGCATATGCATTCATTATCTCCAAAGCTATTATCACAAAAAAAATGAGAATTTGCATTGATGTAATTTTTACCTTTGTTATCATTATTGTTATTGTTTTGTTTGAATAGTAATCCTAGAAATGGCAGTTCCAGCTCTCTGGACTTAGTAGAGACAGAGGAGAGAGGAGAGACGCTCAGGTGTGTGCAGTCGTGGGAGAGTCCGTGACCTCCCGCACCCGCCCGGATTCCTGGCTGGGAACAGGCACCTGAACTTCCTTCTCTGGGAAAATGCAGAGGATATTTCATTGGTCCAAACCAAGCTGAAATGAAGTAGGGAACAAGAAACAGAGCTTTCTTGTTTTCTTTATTATATCCACTTAATCATATTCAACCAGATATTTTCCATGGACAAAAGTTTCCAGAGAAACTTTTATCTTTCTTTCCACATTCCCCACCTAAGTGATTTTTAAATTGAGTTATGAAACAAACTGATCCTAGCAGTCTTTTCTAGGTGGGACAGGCATTGAGATTCCCAAGTAAACAAACAGGAATACTTGGCTACTCAAAGGAGGGGAGGGAAAGTTGGGTAAATTCTGTCCTCAGGGCTTGCCTCCTTGCCTTTTACTCCCAGACCCTCTACTCCCACCTTCCCCCAGGCCGCCAACTCTGAACTACCCAAAGTCCTCCAAAGCCACAGACCGACTGAGCTGAGGCTGCCTGGCCGGCAGTCCCCTCTCCTCTCTCCTTCACCCTCACTGCCTCCTTTGCATCCAAGCATCTCTCATAGCAACTCTACAACTTCACCAATGGCCCTGACCTCTCAGTCCTTATCTTCTTGGGCCTCTCTGCCCTTGTCCCAGTCGATCATTTCCACCTCCTACAACTCTTCGCTTTGGCTTCTCCTGTAGGATTTCGTTGATTCTTCGCTTCCTCTAGCATTTCCATAGGAGTATGAGAAGGTTTTATCCACAGCCTTCTCTTTTATCCTATACCCTCAAATCACGAATACTTTACATCAACAAAATTTGAATATTTATACTTTTGCCATTCCCACTACTCTCACTTACCCACTCGCCCACTCATCGTCTCCAGTAGCGTGCCCCTAAAACTCCTCACTCTCAAGCCCACCAGCTTTCATTTAAACTCTTCCCTCTGTTTGGAACGACCTTCTTCCCATCTCGGCTTGACTACACGACAAGCTCTCACTTACTCTGTGTCTTCTCCTCTATGATGCTTTCCTACTGCACATCCGCAAGGCAGCCTGAAGCATCTCATGCATACTTCCAATCAGTTTATTCATCACTTCGGGTATCTGTCAGTTCTGATAGATGTGAGCTCCTGGAGGACAAGAGATGGATTTTACCGATCACAGCACCCTTTGCATCAGCACTGTGCCTGGCAATTTGGGGTCTGAGAAATACGTCAGAAAGGAGTCAGGGGAAACCTCAGACTTACAGCTCATGTAGCGTTTGGCTAGTAGCTTTTGTTAAAGCTCTTGCCAAATGCTTCTTACTATCTGCATGCAAAAACGCAGGGGACAAAAGAGGGTGAAGACTACCAATAACAAGGAAAATAAACGACAAAAATTCTGCAAAGATATCTGTAATCTGAATGACCTTTCTTCCAACTTTAAGACCAATAGAACTGGATAAAGAGAGAAAAAATGTGCAGTCATGTCTCATGAAACAGACGAACCATACCCTTCTGAAAAAACAAGACATTTCATTCATCCTTGAAATTTTGCTTTCTGGATCACACACTTAAACCAAGGAAAAAACTTTGTAGCCACTTCTCAACTGAATCTATATGCTGTTTTTCAACAGCCCAAACATTGAACAATCATGGACATATGCCATCAGTAGCGTAGATGTTCACTCAGCTGCTATGACGGAAGTGAAGAAGCAAGAAGAGTGGTGGTGGCATATTGCGTCTGAGAAGACACAATACCAACATGCAAAACAGACTTTACATGTGTATTTGATTAGAAAAAAGGGAAAGAGGAAAAACAACAGGACATGGAAAGGTTAACTTAGTAGAGAGATTATTTTTCTCTTTATTCATTGTGTATTTTTTTTTTATAAGGAAATGGAATTTTTTTTTTAAGATTTTATTTTTTTTACTTTTTCTCCCCAAAGCCCCCTGGTACACAGTTGTATATTCTTCCTTGTGGTTCCTTCTAGTTGTGGCATGTGGGACACTGCCTCAGCGTGGTTTGATGAGCAGTGCCATGTCTGCGCCCGGGATTCAAACCAACGAAACACTAGGCCGCCTGCAGCGGAGCGTGCGAACTTAACCACTCAGCCACGGGGCCAGCCCCTCATTGTGTATTTTTTAACAATTTTTCTTAATGAACTTCATAGTACTTTCCAACCTGGGAAAATGCATTTAAAAATTTTTATGAATAAACAGAAAGCTATTTTAAAATTTTTATGAATAAACAGAAAACTATTTTATAAATTTTGTGAATAAACTGAAAGCTGCTGAAAAGACAAAAAAAATGAGGATGCTAATATTCGAATATGAAACTCAAAAACCAAAATCTTTTCAATACGAGTATGACTCTGAGATGCATGAAACCTTCCTCCTGCCCCAAGTGCTCATTCTACTTCCTGCAAAGAAGGGTCCCCTGCCCATAGCTGCCTGTCTTCCCGAGAAGATAAGATTTACTACGGGGGTGGGGGCGGGGGCGGGAAGGAGAAGTGTGAAGCGATATTGATTGCAATTAACTTTGCCACTGATTGGTGTGTGACTCCAGGTGAGCCCTGCTATTTAGTAAATGGGGTGAGACTCGCAAAGATTAATGGAGGTTGTCAATAGGGTGGTGGGCTCAGGCCCAGAGGGTCACATAACTCCGTTTTTCCCACTTTGAAAGTGAAATGATCAGGGAAACAGGGAGAGACATTATGAGAATGAAGAGAATGATCAATGCCGCTGATCATATTCCCATCCCTAATCACCGCGGCTGAGCCCAGAAAAAACAAAGCTCCTTTTATTGATGTTCTAAAGTGCACAGCCTGGATGCCTTTTGCAATTAAATATAATTGAAAGATTCTGTTTGCTTCCTGCCTGATGCTCTTATTTCTGGCTCCTGTTGATGGAGGCACGGGCTGCACTCCTTCACTGTCGTCCCTTCACGAAATGCTTTTGTGTGGATTTCATGGAGCTGAGGACGTAACTGCCCCAATCATGAGGGAGCGGTACCTGTGAAGGGCGCTCCCGGAGCCCCCTAAGTTACGTTGTGCGTGAGCGAGCGAGCGTGGTGAGGAATGCAAGTTAGTCACACCAGGATCGATCGGAAGGAAATCATTTCTCCTGGGAATCAGAGCAGTATCGGGAGCTGGCAGATAACTTTGTGTGCTTCTCCTCAACGTTTCTTCATCGCTTAGGAACAAACATCTTCCTATTGATTAGCTCATGTGGAAGGCTACCCAGGTAAACGTCACAATTCTTTGAGCTGAGTACAGAATAGAGGAATCAGAATGGTAATAGCAGTGATGAAATAACAAGTACAGATTCCAAATGTGGAACCCACGCAGAATAATGCAGCAGCAGAATATCTCAGGAAATAAAGCTTTTGGCAGTTTGATGAATTCAGCTTAACTCTAGTCCCATCATCCAGGCCTCCCACAGCAGGGCTTTGTAGCAGGGAACACAAGTTCCCCTAAATCAATATGTTTTCTCAGGGACTATGGTGCGATCATAAATCATCATTTGCATGACATATTTGTGCTAATAAATCTACCTTGAAGAGAGGGAGAGAAAGGAAAGTGGTTAACAATAAACCACAGCTCTAACCATAGGGAGAATAACATAAAACCTGAGTTTCTACAGACACACAAATTTGTGTGGCTGCAGTCACACTAAGTGTGTTTTCTCCCCTGGGTGGCTGGGGGCTCAGGTCAGCACGGAATAGTCTGGTGGAATGTAACTTCCCTTTGCTGTGAGAGAGCAGTTATAAGTTCATTTGTCTTGGATTCTTCTCAATTGCTTTTCCTAAAAGGACGAAAATGGAGCAAGTTTATTCAGTGGTTTGGATAGAAAAGGAAGAGAAGGATGACTGGACAAACTAAAAATTTCCTCTTGAACCTCCAATGAAGGCTCAATAGCCAGGAACCTTCCTAACAAGTCTGCATTCAGTTAAGAAGAAGCCAAACGGACTGATGACTTGGCGATGACATTAACAGCATCTTCATAGTTCAGTAAGCTTATTTGCTGTTTTGTAGAATAGTTTCATTCTAGGGGCCGGCCCGAGGACGCGGCGGTTAAGTGCACACGTTCCACTTTGGCAGCCCAGGGTTCGCCGGTTCAGATCCTGGGTGTGGACATGGCACCGCTTGGTACTCCATGCTGTGGTAGGCATCCCAAATATAGAGGAAGATGGGCATGGATGTTAGCTTAGGGCCAGTCTTCCTCAGCAAAAAGAGGAGGATTGGCAGCAGTTAGTTCAGGGCTAATCTTCCTCAAAAAAAAGAATAGTTTCATTCTTTCTTTCAAAATTTTTCACATCAAGGGCCTGGCCCCATGGCCAAGTGGTTAAATTTGCATGCTCCGCTTCAGTGGCCTGAGGTTCCCTGGTTCGGATCCTGAGCACGCACCTAGGCACGGCTCATCAAGCTGTGCTGGGGCAGCATCCCACATAGAAGAGCTAGAATGACATACAGTTGGGATATACAACTATGTACTGGAGCTTTGGGAGAAAAATAAATTTTTTTTCACATCAAATGTAGGGAATTGTTGGAAAGATAGTGGAAAAGTATGGGCTATGTGGCCAGACAGACTTGAGTTGGAATTCTTATTCCATTATTTATTATTTATGACCACTTCATAGGGTTATTGTGACGATAAATTGAGATAATGTGTTAATTGAAAAAACTACACAAAACTATGACAATAAGTAGCTCAGAACCAGACACATACTCTGTGTTCAGTAATGTTCATTTTTCTTTCTGTTTTTAACAAAGTAAGGTTCATTTTTCTTTTCATTTTAAATCAGAAATCTTAGAGCTGGAAGGGACCTGAGAATTAACCTATTCCATCACCCTGCATTTTGCACGCGGTGAAGAGACTTACTCAAAGAATGTCGAGATCGCTCAAGGCGGCATAGCTAGGTAACAGCACGGAAGGAGCAGGACAAAGATAAAGAGCTCAGAGTTCCAAAGGAAACTTGTGCATGGGTGAACGCCTGAAAATTGAAACAATGAAAGCACACGAAAAGAACGAAAAATCACCATAACTCCTACAACCACAGATAAACGCTGTCCATGCTTTGATATGGAAAATTCTGGGTCATCTTGCACAGGCCTCTCATAGTGTATATGGGGAAGAAATGGCCTTCTTCACATGCAATAAATAACCAAACAAAGGTCCTTTTTCCTCTTGGATGATGAGTGTTCTGTCTTATATCTCGTCCTTTTCTGACAAGGCATCTCTTAAAAATCATTACCTTTTTTCACATGTGAAAGCAAAAGCAGCTGTTTCTACCATCTTCTTTTCCTTCCAGCCAGACAGAGAGCAAAGGCCACTATGGGCCAAGTGCTCCGCTAGCCAGACTCTGCTCAATTTGGAATTAATAAAATTTTCAACTGAACTATTATTTTATTACATGGTGGAAAATATGCATTGATTCAATTGCCCAAATGTTTAAATTGTTTGGCCTCATGAAAAGCCAAGTTTGAAATAAGAATTTTTTGGCAAGAAGGAGTCTCCTGATAAAAAGCATGTGTTGAAAAGAAAACAAAAATATAGTGGGAGGACTTGCTTTCACTCTGGGTTGGTGGACTAATAATTTATCTTGATCTATATTATAAATCAAGCCCCTCTGTTGCAATGTTTACCTAAAGAATAATTTGGCCTGATTTTAGACAATTATAGGATTAGATCACACCGTTGCACATAATCATGTCCTTGTATGTGTGTGCACGTGTGTATTCACGGAAGTATGTGCATACGGTCAATGAGTCTGTACGTATGTATCTATAAAGATAGATATAATCATGTATACGAGAATGTTGTGTGTGTGTGTGACGAGAGGGAGGCAGAGCTTGAAGTTTGATTCTGAGCCCAAAGATGGCACTGAGAGCTGGTCTGAGGAAGTGTGTGTAGCTAATACAAACCAAGGTGGATGGTGATTCCTTAAACCTTTATCACATGCCACACACTGTGCTCCGCCCTTTACATTCAGCATCCTTAATCTGCCCCAAATCCTAATTGGTTGCCCTCATTCACTTCATTTTACAAGTAGGGAAACTAGTTTAAAGAGGATATTTAACACAATGTTACGCAGCTAGAAATTAAACCCTGGTCCACGTAAATTCAAATACTGTCTTTTTGTTTCACTTTTCATTCGTTTTTCCCCTTCACTGCTCTACCCCTTCAAGGGTGGGAAGAATATAATGGAGGAGGGAAGGGAGCACCTTCGAACAGGTAAAGAATAAGGAAAAGCATTTAGTCCAAAGGGATCAAGGAGTGAAGAGAATGTACTGAACCCTAACAGGGGGTGTTCGAAGAAGTCTGTATCTACAGGCACTTCTGGAATAATCGATAATCTCAAGAGAGCTTTGGAAGGAAAGTCACTCTGACCTTTCCTTTCTGCCCAGCAGTTGTATATTTGACACCCAGGGAGAATCATCTTCTAACACCCCTGCCCTCAACATGACAAAATTATTTTTAGCATTAGTCATCTAACGATCAGTAATAATCATTATTCTCTTGCTTCATTCTTTGCTTTTAAAAGGAACAACAATGTAAATAGAAGAATAAATTTTAATTTTAAAGATGTATTAATTCAGTAAACAATTTTGTGTATGAACTAAAATCTGCATTTACCAAACAAAAACATTCCACCTCACGGTTTGCACAACATCTCACTGTTTTAAATGTTATACCCAAATAGGAACCCAAAATGCTCGCATGTAGGATAGAACCGAAGGAACTCAAGTTCCTTTTGTTCCTTTTTCCAATCACTGTGACAGATGTAAATTTAAAACTGAATCTACACTTACTACAGGAATACAGAGTAATCTAGTGCGGGAGACACCAACTGCACCTGGCATGAGCCTACCTGATTCCAATCCATTCTGAACCTGTTCAGACAGAAAGGTGTAGCGGAGTCCACATGTATAGCGACAGAACCAAGAGCAATCCAGTCGGAACCAAGGCTCCAATCCAGGCAGAAAGCCCACAGCTGTCATGCTTCCTCACTCCCGACTCAGCTTTATTGTTTTATTTTATTTTTATGGTCTTATTTTTCCTACCATCTACAAAAACACAAGGGGGAGAAAGTATTATTTTTGCATTTGACAACACTTAACCATTCTCCATCTTTGACAAGATGTCAGGTCTGGGAACAGGGACAGCAGAGGGGGAAATAAGAGATTCCTGTCAGTTTCTGAATAAGGAAAAAGTTTTTAAAAATTAGACTGATGGATGGCATGGGTAGTTACATAACAATGTGAATATACTTAATTCCGCTGAATTGTACACTTGAAAATAGTCAAAATGGTAAATTTTATGTTGTGTACATTTTACCACAATTTTTTTTTAACAAATAAAAATAAGAAAGATTAGACCAACAGTGGGACAAAGTATAAACTGGAGGGAAGAAACAAACCACCGTGGGGAAGACCAGAATATCTTTCATAAGATTTTCTAGAAAAACTGTAGTTGTTTCTTTACTTTTAAAAACAGACAAATATGACTTCAATAGTCAAGCATTACTTTGGGCAACCAAAAACATTATTAAACGCCTTCAATGTGACGTTGGATTTTTGACTCATGCCTGACTTTCTATGATTTACTGGTCCTTCCGAGGAAAGCAAGGAAGTCAGTTAGAATTTATTTGCTGAAAAATAAATGCCTATCAGTTACAGAAAATGTTTTTACTCTAATTGCTATTCATAGAGCCCCTCTCTTCAGCTGGAGTGGGCATCATCCCAGTTTTGACAAAAAGACATACCCATGCATGTTTCATGGGTCCTTTTGGGGCGGCTCCATCCCATATTGCCAATGTGGACTCCACATTTGGAGTGGTGTTTCCTATGCTGTTTTATGCTCATTATTTTTCATTTCTACATTGTCTGTATTTGCCAAAAGGCTTCTTTGCTTAATTAGGGAAACAGGTTTGGGGAATAAAATTGCATGAACCAACAGAAAATAATTGCATCTCAGATGCAGGGTTTTAGAAAAATTGTCTGCTCATCCCTCTCTTTGGCTCCTTACCTCCAGGAGCCCCCTGCCAATATGGGTCCACTGGGAAGAATATTTTAAAAGACAGCAGGTAATTAAGATGTTTTTGGCTTTGAGTAAAAGTTCCACATGATTTTCCGTAGTACAATAGGTTTGACAGCATTCCCCTGTGGTCTAAGGATCGTCCACAACTATCAAGTAAACTCAAAAATCAAGTTAAAATTACAAAAACATACACACACAAAATAGCATTTTAAAGTGGGAAACAATCAACAATTTAGTTTAATCCCCTGTTTTACAGATGAGCAAACTGAGGCATGGAGAAGCTAACTGACTTGCCACAGAACCAGTCAGTGCCAGACTCGAGAATAAAATCCAGATGCCTTGCATCCTGAGTTCAGCTATTGTTCGAGTTCATTGAAGAAGAAGAAAATGTGCTTGTATTTCATCTCACAATTGTAAAAAAGATACATATTCAAAATTTTCTCAAACTTGTTTAAGAAAAAAACATTTAAATTATGATCATAATTATAGTTATAAAATCATTACAAGTATCAATATAGTAGTATTAATACAATATTAAGCTAGTTCAACAAAAAATAAAAAGGGACTTAAAATTGGGGGGAAAAAGGGGAAAGGAGAAACAATGCAGGATGTGGAATCATCTCATTCACTCATTATTTATTCAATGAACATGAGCCTTTGGGCTGTTGACAATGAGATAAGGATGAATAAAACAGTTCTAAGCCCATGTTTTAGCCAGGGGGACATAACACACATCAAAAATGTCTGAGATAGTGACACCCACCACAATGGCAGTGTCCACAAAGTGCTGCGGAGACAGAGAGAGCAGATTCTCTCCTGGAAAGGAACTATTTGTGCTGGTTTCTCAGCAGTTTGGATCTTTGGATCCCTGACTCAAAGGTGCAATGGGCACCCACACTTGGGAGATGAATAAAAATATAGTCTCTGCCCTCAAGGAGTTGGCAGTCTGGTTGGGGAGGGAGGGACTTGAGGAAGAAGTTTCTAACAGTGTCCCCTCAGCAGAGGCGGTCGGCGTGCCAGGTGGCCTCAGGGAGGGTTCAAGAACTGCTTCCCAGTGAGGAGGGGGCTCCAGTGGGTCTTGAAGAACACGAAGGAGGGAGGCAGTGCATATAAGCTTCTTCTAGAGGATGGATGAAAAAGCAATGGAAACAAAAAGGCTTTCTGAAGCTCTGAGACACGACGTAAGAGGCAAGGAGCCCCGGGAAACCAGGGCAAGGACTCGGTAAGGGAGAGCTTCTTGAGGACAACGAGGAGCCACCGAGGTTTTGGGCAGACAAATAAGGTTTATATCTCCACACCATCACTTTGATGAGCTGGAGAATTCTGGGAAGGACAAGGCAGCTTCTGAGACTGCAAGTTGGGGGACCATTGACGCTGAAAAACTTCAAGCATGATATGGTAAAACCATGAAAACCATGAAGAAGAACAGTGGCAATAGAAGTGGAAAGGAAAGGAGAGATTTTAATTATAAAAAAGAAAATGGTAGTGTTGGTAGGATATAAAGGAGGAAGGATTTAAGAAGCTCTGCTATATTCTCACTTGAGTGATTAGATGGATGTTGGTGTTATCAACTGAGACGATAAAAAGTAGATTTGGAGATAAGATATAAGCTTTTGTGATTAAATCAAGCTACAGGGAAATATTTATGATTTAATGTGACAAATTTAAAAAGCTTTGCAATGTAAAAGGTTCTGTTCAATTACTATAAGGAATCATTATTATTATCAACAGTAGTAAGGTTAATAATTAACTTTAATAACTATTAAATTAAATAAAACATTTTACTGACCATCTCCTTTAAGTGCCAATAGCGCAGGAGAGTGGTGTGCTCCTAGTTCAAGAGTGTCTTCAAAGAACGTCAGCGATGATTGAATGAGAAGAGTCAAAATCCTGAATCCCAAGTTCTTTCCACTTCTACATGTTTTAATATCATGTGTTTTCGTGTAAATCTGCGGATTTGTAAGCTGATCATACCTGTGTGATATGACTCATGGAAGTCCCTTTAAACACCTAGTCCCACTCCCCATTTTTCATGACCAGGCTTTCTGGGTCACAGCATCAGGAGTGGGCAAAGATGGTCCTGGCTGCCCCACCAGCTCTCAAGGATCTCCAGACTCCAAATTCAGCATCCTGATAGGCTCTTGGATGTCACTAGGGCTTGTTTCCTGCCAACTCCCTGAGAGTGACTGCTACACACTCTTCTCCTCCTCTCTTCTTCTGGCTCCTGGCAATGAGTTTCAGCCAGGCTTCAACCATCCTGGGACATCCGCTGTGCTCCTAGGAAACTACTCCCAAAGCTACTGGCCCTGCCAGTGCCAGCTCCCCCAGCATCTGCTAAGGCTCCTGCCTCGCAGCTCCTCTCCCAGCCCACCTGTGTACTCTCTGGCGAGACCAGAGAATCAGTGCCCGGGGTTGCTGATATTTTGCAGAGGAGCATGTTTCCCATGTAACTTCTTCTCTAACCTCATCCAGGTTCATGAGAACAAGTGAGCTGAACTTTGACTTGGGTCAAGATTACACGCCTGCCTCCCCCTTCACCTAGAATGAGCTTTTTCCCACATGCATCCTCAGTCTTCAAGCAGCCACACAGTCGGGCAGCCTGGCCCCTGGTTCTCTTACTTAGTTGAATTCTGAATCAGCTTAGGCTCAGGCTGGGACTCCCAAGGGTCTTTACTTCCTGACCACCATCCAAAATCACGAGCCCCTCTCTCATCTTGTCCCTTTCTGTACTTGATGTTTTCCCATGTCCCTGAGCACCCTATGACATTTCTCTATACATTTCAAGATGAGCTTGTTATTTGCCTTCTCCTCTTGGAGGAGGACAGGGTTTGTGTACGTTTTGTTCACCACGTTATCACCAAGGCATACAAGGGTACCTCAGATAGCAGATGCTCCATAGACACTTATTGAATGAATGCACTGGCGATGATGGAATTGATCCCTACAGGTGATAAATATCTGAAATTAATATATTGTGTCTTCAAGTTCCTGGTTGACTTTCAAGTACATTGTCTCGTTGACCCTATAAGAACCCTGTTAGGTAGGCAGATTATCTTAATCCCGCCGTGGTCATGAGAATTAGAAATGTTCCCTGACTTAATCCAGGTTCACAGCTCTGGGTAGGGACTTGGCAGAGCCACAACTTGAACCGAGGTCTTCTGGTTCCTGTCCAGGATTTCCTTGGTTCCAACAATCCTGCTCTAAATCGCTTTGCGAAGGTCACACAGCTAAGATCGTTGTCACAACTCCGGTGCCCTGCCTTCTCGCGGGCCTGGGTTCCATTACCCCAGACTGCTTCTCGAGAGTACTCAGAACAGCTCAATCCAAAACTACTAGAGATAAATAAAATTTTCCAGAAAATGCTCTAACCAAATCGTCAAGAAACACGAGGTGAAAGGAGGTATTATTTGAAATAAAGAGTTTTTTTCTCATGGCATCCCAGATGTGTGTGTATCACCATCTTAAATATCATTACTAACAGGTCACATCCGAATTTATGGGTGGGGAAGCTGGCACCACATACAGGCTGTTAAGGTGTGTTTCTGTTTATTTGTTTTAATCTCCCAAATAAATCCTAGATCGTAGAATTTGACTTGCCTGAGTGACTCTGCTTCTGACCTGGGGCAGCATCTCCAGCCTGCTTGTGCCAAGTATCTTCCACACCACATCTCCATCAGAGGGGGTGTGGGTGGCAAGTTAAAAAAATCTTAACACTGTTGATTTTTTCCTTTGCTGACTTCACGTAAATTGCCTCTATCCTCTGGAAGAGGAGGGGTAAATCTTTTGAAAGAGCTAAGATAAGAGTACTCAATACAGATTATTTTGCATTTTTTATTTATAAGGTGACAGCCTGGGGTGAAAGGCTGTGTATTACCTCTCTGGACCTCTCTCGTCCTAGGACACCCTCACATGCAAGATGCTACATCTCAATCGGATTCTCTTCCTAAAACTCGTCAATAAATTTTTTTAAAGTCATGTTATATAGGCTTGTGTGGCCTTTTTATAGTTTGCAGTAAAAGATTTTAGTTGTCTCTTCAATCTTCTTCCTGATCTTTTCATTTCTAATTTCCAGGTTTAAAAGTTGCTTTTGAGAGCCAAAAGAAAACACCGTCCAGCTGAGGATGAAACAAAAGGAGAGATACGGTACTGTAAATATAATTGATTGCCAGATTAAGTCTGACGGAGCTGTGTCCTCTCGAATCAGCATCCTACAGCCTTGCTGACTGCTGACTCTCCCGGGCCTGGCCCAGGCTGCCAGTGCTCCTGTTTCTATGGGGCTCTGTCACAGGAGCCGTCTCGGGGAGCCCTGCCAGCGCCTCTTCGCTCCTGCACACAGCAGTTGGGAGGAGTCTGCCCAGAGGAAAGAGCAGGACTGACTTTATAAGCCGCTCGGGAGGTGTGTCATTCTGCCTGCAGCTTTCAGATCGCAAGCTGGTCCACAGGGAGGAACAAACAGCCCTCATGCAGACGGCTTTCTGATGGCCGTGACTGCAGACCCCTCAACCCGCCGGCCTTGGACAGTGCTCTGCAGAGACAGAACCCCAAAGAGGCAATTCAGGAAGTGGAGACAGGAGGTCCTGCCAGCCTTCTCAACCGCGCATCATGATGACCTGCACGCTTTACCAGCTCAGCAGAACCGCTCCTTCTGGTGACCAGGACAGAGCCCCTGCCTCATTTATCTTTGATTGCCTGGGCCCCCTGAGGTGGACACCCGGTGGACACTTCACGCTGCTGCTTGTTAAACTCTTTATGAATAAATGAACTGCCCGCTTTACAGATGTGGAAGTGGGATGCAGAGTCGCTACACAATTTACAAACAGTACCAGAAGAGAATGCAATGGTGATGTCCGAATAGGGCTGGACACTGCAAAAACTGCGTCCTAGGATTCCTGTTGCTATGTGCATGGAAAGTCAGAGAACTTTGAAAAGTTCTTAGCAAGCCTGAAGACAATTATTTCCTGGATAAAGAAATCGAGTCTGGGGTTGAATGTCTCAGATTGCACGGCTAGTTTACAGGGAAATCAGCAGCAGAGCCCAGATATCCAACTCCCAGCTCAGTGCCCTTCCTAGTGCACATCACTGATTCTAGAAGGCGGCAGCCTCCCCCGTGTCCCGGGGAACTATACCTTAGATATCTTCATCTTCACCACACACCAGAGCCTGTATGCAGCAGGTGCTCAATAAATGCTCAGCAAATAAATAAGTGAATACATGGATAGGTGGATGGATGGATGAATAAATGATGACTATAAATGTAAATGAAACCGGGTCCTAAACCTCATGGAATCTTATGATTCACCCAGACGCTTCTCAAACAAAACAGTACATTAGCCAAACCGTTTGCCTCTCCTCCGTCACAGTCCACCTGACACAACCAGGCAGCCAGAGTAAAGATTTCTCTCCCTCGTGCACCTGTGCCTGGCCCTCGGCTTGCTCACACCACATGTTATCACCAAAGAAGCAGAAGCACTGGGAAAAGAGCTGTAACAGTAATGGATGGTAGGATTGTGCTGGCCTCTTCGGCGTACGTGTGCAGAAGTAGCCACAGCCTTCCTTCTGCTTCTGTCTGCTACACGAACGTACGCAAGGGGTGGAATGTTATGGGCTCCAGAATGCCTCCAGTTAAACCCTTATCAGCCATCGCTTGAGTGCCTTCAGACTCTGACAGAAACGAATGTCAGGACTACAGCAGCCCATCTCCCTCTGCTTCACACCTTTGAAAGTCTTCTGGAATCTTCCTCTCTTCTACTTTCCCTGCCAGTGCCTCTGTCAAGCTGACATCTTCTCTATAGAGAACATGGCGACAGCTGTAACCAGTCTTTGAAAATGTGTTCCCCTCTCTGCTCCGTCCATCTTCAACACTGCTTCTAGAAGGGTTTTTCCAGAACACTATTTGATCCCATCACTCTCCTACATAAAATTCTTCTGTGGCTGCCCACTGCCGACAGGAGCACACAAACACTTTAGAACACGTGCACAGAGTGTGAATTGCAAGAAATGCCCCAGTTCTTTTTTTTATTATTATTCAAGAGGCAATATATCAAAGACTAAAACAGAGACCATGGAGCCAGACTGCCTGACTTGAAATCTCAATTCTGCTGCTTAGAAGCCATGGGCCTGGGGAAGCCATTTGACCTCTCCTGGAGAATGGGGCACCACAGCACTTTCTCATGGGTTACTGTGAGGATGAAGTGGGTCAGTGTGCTCAAAGCGCATGGGGCAATGCGCTGCGCGGATCCGGCACAGTATTGGAGTCAGCGGTGGCAGCCAGTGTAATCACAGCAATGAAAATTTCATCCACTCTGCGTCCCCTCTCCCAAGCTAACAGATTTCCATTTCAGTGGTTGCCAGGGCTCCCTGCCATGGTCCAGGGCTTTGTAAGGATCCTGGGATCACGCATCTAACAGAGTGATGGTTCCTGGAGCTGGGGCCACAGGGCGCTGTTGACGTGCTCCCAGATCCGTCCTGGCCACCTGGACGAGACCCACCTGTGAGCCTCCCCTGCCCACTCCCAGCCTCTTCTCTCCCTGGTCTCTCTTCCATCTCTCTTCCACACTACCCCTCCACTCCAAGGTTTAGCCTCCTCCCTGGGAGCTGAGAGGGACGAGGCTCACCTCCCTCCTCTCACAGGCCAGCAGGATCCTTGCCTTGGAGTTAATACTCCATGTTGCCCACAGCCTTTTTGACTCAGACCTATCAGTCCTTGTGGGGAACTTCAGTGCTAAGGAGGGAAAGAAAAGGTTTGCTATTTCAGATTGTTTTTAGGAAACAAAATACAGAACAAAACAAAATACAAGCTGGTGTCTCAATAAGCTCCCTGACCTTGTGGTGACGTCTGCATTCCAGCCCTGCTACTTCCTCCAGTGTGCACCCACTGCACCACTTCACCGGGCCTCCTGAACACTAGCCACAGCAACGTCACACCTGTGATGCTCTCCGCCTCCCTTCTCTGACCAGTGAACTCCTGGCCGTCCTTCAAAACCCTTAGCAAATGCCCCATCCTCTGGAAAGAGTGCTCAAATTTCTTCCCACAGAATGACTTCCTTCCTTCATTCCCCTAGACTAAGTCCCGAGAATACGGGGAGCCAAAGCAAGAGGATGTTCCCACAGGTTGCAGGACTCCCTGTCTCCAAACAAGACCAGTGAGCACCTGAGAAGAGCGCCTGCACGTCTGCAGCAGGCGGAGCTTCCCAGACTCCTTCACACCCAGCACTGACCAGAGTGAGGGCCAGGTCTTTCTGTCCCCTTTGTTCTTAGTTTCTACCTGACAAAATCAAATCAAGTCCTTGGCTTCGTGGTACAACTACAATTGCTGAGGAATCTTCTCTTTTCGTTACTGCAGATAGCCAATTCTAAACATTCCATTTTCACCGCGGTGAAATTTGGAGTCTGAGAGATGTGGCTTCCCCTGCTGGTGTCACTGATGGATCGAGTGGCCTGGAGTGACTCGCTATTCCTGAGGAGCCTTTGCACACCACCCGCAAGGCCAAAGGAGGCTCCCATGGATGCCTGATGTGGTCCAGACATTATCGCCCCTCCTCTCCCTCTGGGTGAGCACAGTGACGCCATCATCTCTCATCCCCAGCTGCTCCATCCTTGCTGGTGTTCAGGACTGGGGCGGTTTTGTCACTTGACAGCCCTAATAAAGAAGGCCAGGTCCAGGCAGGGTTGATGGGGGAGTTTTGTCCTGTGAGGAGGCCCGGATGTCCCTTCCCAAACAGGCTTGTTCTGGCTGCACACGAGCTGCCTCAGCTTGAAAGATACTTGATAACACGGTGGCATTTTCTTCCCCGGGGCTCTCGGTCCAGCTACTGAGCAGCCAGACTTCAGGAAAACAATAACAGGGTAAAACAAAAGGATCTATTTCCTTGAATATTTGCTCCCAAGAGTCTAGTAAATCAATTACACTTCTGCTAATAGACTGAGCATGATCGCTCCATCCTTTCACACAGCACGTAACCGTTTACACAAGGTTCTAGCCCCATTTTCTCATTTAATTCCCACAATGACCCCGTGAGTCGGGCAGGGGAAAGTGTTCGTCCCCATTTCAGGGAGGAGGAAACTGAGGCACCGAAGCTTAGGTGACTCATTCAAGGTGACACATGTGTTAATGGAATAGCTGGCAGGATAAAAACAAGTTTTCTAACAGTTCTTAACTTTTTAATTACATCACACAGAAATGAAAATAAGTGTCTTCTCTGTCTAAATAAAATTATATTCTGAAACTGCGTTTTGATGGTAATAGTCACGTATTATTAGTGCCTCCTACAAAGCAGGTACATTGTCTATGTTGTGTCTGTTCCTCAGAACATTCTATGAAGTGGGTGTTAGAATCTGCAGGACATTGAGTCTCAGAGAAGCAAGGCAACTGCTGAAAGCTACACAGCCAACAAGCGAGGGAAACTGGGCTTCCAGGGGACCGCAGCCTCATGGGCCATGCCGAGTACCCGGGGGCGGTGCCTGGAAACACGAGGGCAGTTATGCTGAGAGCAACAAGCCAGACACAAAAGGACAAATACTGGACGATTCCACTTATGTGAGGTTCCCAGAGTCGTCAAATTCATAGACAGAAAGCAGAATGGTGGCTGTTGGGAGCTATGGGGAAGGAAATGGTGAATTTTTGCTTAATGAATATAAACTTTCTTTTTTTCTTTTTTTTTTTTTTGAGGAAGATTATCCCTGATCTAACTGCTGCCAATCCTCCTCTTTTTGCTGAGGAAGACTGGCCCTGAGCTAACATCCATGCCCATCTTCCTCTACTTTATATGTGGGACGCCTACCACAGCATGGCATGCCAAGTGATGCCATGTCTGCACCCGGCATCCGAACCAGCGAACCCCACCCAGGCCACCGAAGTGGAACATGTGCACTTAACCACTGCACCACCGGGCTGGCCCAATGAATATAAAGTTTTAGTTTTGCAAGATGGAAAAAGTTCAGGAGATGGATGGTGTGATGGTTGGACAACAATATGCATATACTTAATGCCACTTGAAAATGATTAAATGGTAAATTTTATGTTGCGTATATTTTACCACAGTAAAAAAAAAAAAAATGTTGAAAGCTTAAAGGGTTTCAGACCAACTCTCCTGTTCCCTGAGTGTTCACACTGTCTTCACTGCTGGAAAACCCTTTCCCCTGTCACCGCATTTCCAGTCTTGCCCCTTCTTGGACACCCCTCTGAAACGTGATCGCCTTCATAAAACTTTCTTGATCCCAGGAAAAAAAAGCCCTCTCTCCCTGACTTGAGTTACTCGATGCCACATTCCTGTACCTGCCACCTTCTCACAGCCCTCATTGTCTAACGCCACCTTCTGAGGGGGAGTCCAGCTCTGGTATAGAGCATCGCCCTGCGGCACCCAGCACTGGACCTCACACGTGGAAGGCGCTGGAATTTCAATGTGTGAGGGAATACACGAGCAAATCTAACTTCATCGCTGCGTCTCTTTCATACACTGAGACTTCAGAAGTCCCGACAGGAATTGTCCAGTCCAGAGGAGACTTCCACAGGATGAAGACCTGAGGTGGAGGCAGCTGCTACATCAAAGGCGGGTCCGAGAGTCGCAAACACCCATTCTCCGAGCACCTCTGTCGGAAAGAGCGGCCGGCATACCGTACTTACCTCATGGCAGCCTCACAACTGCCTCCTGAAGCTTTGCTGCTCTTCCTACACCCCAGCTGTGTCAGGCTTACGGATATCACACATCTTGTCCAAAGTTCAAGGACAAGTAAAGGGCAGAGGCAGGATTCGACCCAAATTGATGTGGCCACCCTGCGTATGTCTGTAACTGCTCTCTGGTTTCCTCTCCTGCTTCGTGGACATCGCCAACAAAACAAAATCCACCTGTTGCCATATGGCTGGCATCCGTCTCACCCCGACGGCCTTCTTTGAAATGTGAGGTCAGCCTTGGGGCAGAAGACATGTGGAGTGTGTTAGAGAACGTCTGACTCCAAGGTCACGGGCACCTCCCAGGAAGGCGCGCTGACATCTCCTCTCCATGGCAGGGAGCTGGCTGAGAGAGCTGCTTCTTCAGTCAATTAATTTCAGGCTCTCATTTTGTGAAAATGGTAGCTACTTTTTATCATGTTTCTTGAAATTTTAATAGAATTATCTTAAAATGCCAAATATTTCAAAATGACCTCTCCTTGTGCCAAAAATTTCTAAAGCTTAAGTGGACCAAATGTTCGGTCTTAAGCCTGGCGGCCAAAGTTGGGAGTCAAGGCTAAAGGAGTTCATGGTGTTTGTAGAGCAATCTAAAACTCTGTTCCGGGGCAGAGGGCACCCTGAGCAGAGCGTTGATGGAGTTGGCATATTGAGAAGTCCCCCAGAGCCAGCAATGGACAGCCCTGTGTGACCGGCAAACTGGGGGAGCAACAGACTACTGGCCGAAAGCCAAGGCTCTGCTTTTCTGCACCCCTGAAGGACCGAGGTCTTCGGAGAGGGACAGTTCAACAGGACAGGCTTGCCTTGCTCTGACTCAACCATCCGAGTATGGGAACTACTATCTGAAAATGTCCATGACATGGGACCTGCCACCGGACAGGTTTTCATCACAGGAGCCTGCAGTTAAACTCAGAAAAGAATGTGACTTCAGCCATGGGTGGAAGGCAGTTGCCAGGGTTACTCCAAGAGCGAAGGAAAGAGGTCCCAAGAGGACCTTCACCTGGTAGGGAGGCGGGCTCCGATCACTTTCCTCCTCTGACACTGGATCAAACTCAGTAGGTCTGTCGGAAAACCATCAGCACCTTCAGTGTCTGGACTGTCACTAGTTCAGA
Source organism: Equus quagga (assembly GCF_021613505.1). NCBI lineage: Eukaryota > Metazoa > Chordata > Mammalia > Perissodactyla > Equidae > Equus > Equus quagga. The sequence goes on from NC_060271.1 coordinate 135,037,394, forward strand.
ATTCTGATCTGAGCCACTCATCTGAGTCCTCTTTTAGATGCCATGGAAATGCATTCATGAGTTCATCCCACAGATGTTAATTGAGCACCTGATATGTGTCGGGCCCTGTTCCAGGCTCTGGGTTTACGGGAATTAGCAGAGCACACAGAAACCCAGGGAGCCGTGGTATTTACAAACCTGTGAGAGAGAGAGTGACCAAGTCAGACTGAAAGTCAGTTAGGGGTAGAGAGTGCTGGGGAAAACGAGGCAGGCAAAGAGAACAGAGAGCGCAGCGAGGGAAGGTCGCAGCTTTAAATAAGGTGGTCCAAGGTCTCAGTCAGGAAGTGAAATTTGACCAGACCTGAACACGGGGCTAGACAGGAGTCACCCGTGGATGAGCCCCAGGCAGAAGGCTGGAAAGGACAGACCTTGGGGGTCCGTGTGGCCAGCACTGCAATGAGCACATAGCCGGAGGCCAGTGAGGGCGGAGCCACAGAGAAGGCCACCGTCGTGAGTCGAATCGTGAGGGCAGAGATGTCACAGGGCACAAAGGGCCGGGGGCCTGGGGCATTGTGTGGACTCGGGCTTCATTTACGGAGGGGAAGGGGGTTCAAAGAGTGATTCAGTGTGACCTGGGTTTTTGCAGATAACTTTAGCTGCCTGCCATGTGGGGCTTGGTCAGGAGGCTGCAGGGACCATCCAGGCGGGAGGTAATGGCGAGTTGGACCAGATGAGGTGGTTGAAATTTCAAAACGTATATTGAGAGTACAGCCAGTGGGACGTGCCAACAGACTACGTGTGCAAATGCGGAATCAAACGTCACATTGTGACTTGAGCAGCTCTATGGAGGGGGCCGCAGCTCCTGAGATGGGAAAGCCCATCGAACACCCAGGTCCAAGGGCGGAGGGTGAGGAATTTAGTTCTGGACACGCTAAGTATGAGATGCTTCTTGGAAATTCAGCGGGAGATACCAAGTCTGCAAATGAACACACAAACCTGGATTCCGGGAGAGATTGGAGCTGGAGATGTAATTTGGGTGTTGTCAATGGATAGATGGTGTTTAAACGGATGGAGACAGATGAGATCCCCAAGGGGCAGACCAAGAAACAGAAAAAGTCTAAAGCTGAGCCCTGGGCCACTCCAATGCTGAGTGGATGAGGGAGGAGAGAAACCAGCACAGGACCTGGAGAAAAAGGGAACGAACACTGACTTCGATACAAAACCGAAAGAGCATGGTGCCCTGGGAGCCAGGGGAAGACAGCCTTCCCGGGAGCAGGGAGCCACCCGCTGGGTCTTTATTCTACTGAGAGGTCAGAGCTCTGGAGCTAACCATGGGATTCAGTGATGAGGAGGCCAATGTGACTTTGGAGTGGTCTCAGGGGGATGGGAGGGGGCCAGGGAGAAGAACTAGAAGTGGCAAATACAGACCACTCTTCCAAGGAGCTTTGCCTTCAACTCCCATACAAATAAATGGGATGGGAGCTCAAGAAGTGGGGTGAAGAACGTGGTTCACTTGCTGTTGTCACTGTTGTCTATTGATTATTTGTTGGAGAAGGGAGGAGGAGCAGCATGTTGACTGGTGGATAAGAATGCTCCACTAGAGAGAGGAGAGCTGATGGTACAGAGAGGAGAGGGGAGAATGTCTGAAGTGATGTCCCGGGGTAGCGATGCAGGATGGGCTCCTGTGCGAGTGGCAGGTTGATCTGAGCTAGATGGAGTGTGGACAGTTCATCCGTGATAAGAGGGGAAGACAGATCCAAGCCCAGCAGCGGGAGAGACTCGGCCGTGGGAGTTTGTGAAAATGTTTTCCTGGTTGCCTCTCTTTTCTTAGAGAACTAGGAGCAAGGTCCTCAGCTGCCACTGAGGATCTGGGAGGAGGGGTGACATTTGGAGGAGACAGAAGGTGTGAAATGGTTGTAGAAGAAGGGAAGTGACTGGTCTAAGCAGATGCTGGATCTCTGTGAGTGCCCACTTGAGGTTAAAGGTCATAAATTTAAAGTGGGGCCAGTCCAAACCGCTGTGCATCTTGACTGCAGCCACATTCAGCTGCCCAGGGAAAAGAGAATCCAAGGAAAAAATGTGAAATCTCTGAGGCTCATTAAAACAAGAATAGGCTGAAAAGGTTGAAGAAGGGTAGAGCTTTTAAAAGCATTTATATTGATTTAGAGTTTAGCCATTCACGCACACTCAAGTGTGAGTTCATTTATACACACAACTGACTTATTGATATCTGTGGCCGCCTCATAATTCTTGGCTCACAATTGACCCCGGAAAAAGTCTCTCAAATGTACAATTGCTCAGATGGAGCTGGTGGACCAAATAGCAACTCAACTGCATGAAGACTGTGGTTACTCCTCCAGGTCTGGCCTTCCAGCGCGGGCCTGCCTCAGACAATCCATCTGGTGCCTCTGAGTTTCAGCGCTTTATCTGAAAATGAGAATGCTAGTTTAAGGTGACCAACCATCTCCATCTGCCCAGACGTCCTGGTGTCAGCACCGGAAGTCCCTGAGAAAGCCCTCAGCCAGGCCAGGCTGGGAGGGCAGTCACCCTTCTCCAGGAGTTCTGAACAAGAGCAAAACTGGACCGGCGAGCAGGTAGGGACCCACAAATCCCCAAAGGCTTTACTCTGCTGATAACCTGGTTATGGTGAGCCAGGCCGGGCTGCTCCGCAATGGTTCCTCCCAGAACACCTTGAAGGACACCGCGGAGGGGTGCCATCTCCTCCAGGCGGCTCCCAGGAGCCACTCCAGGTGGAGTGTTCAGGACGTTCAGTGAAAAATTGAACACAACGAAGAGAGTTTTTCCTAAAGTGAAGTGCAGCCCATTTAAATGGCAATCCTTTACTCTGAGACTATGGCCTTCCGTTTTCTGCATTGAAAGCTTCTTTCTTTTATGAAAAGGCAATAGTTAATTTCTTAACTCCCTTGTTTGGCGAAAGAGGACGTTGTCGCCTTTCTGTAGTGCCCCAAGGTCTCTAGGCGATTGTAGACGGTGAGATCCAGCAGGCTGCATGCGCGGCCCGAGGCCCAGCCGGCTGAGCTCCAATCTCCTCTGCTTCCCCTCCAGCCCCCACTGCGGCCTCACTCTCCCTTCAAGGTCCAGGGAGTCAGCTTCCTTGAGGAGCCTTCTGTGGCCGGGGCATTCCGACAGCCCCGGGACCCTTGCCCTCACACACTTGCCTTTTCAACTTTCTGGCGGGTGGGACAGGTCGCTTTGCATAAAAATGCTCCTGTCTTTGAAATTCCCTTTTCTCACACATCCCACGGGCACGCTCAGCTCACTGGCATTCAGAGGATGCCTTCAAAGCCGCCCCTCTGTATTTGGTCTTTGTGGTTTTTGTGATTTTTTTCAGGTGCGTTAGAAAAGTGTGTTAAGTTAATCAAAAATATGTTAATTTTCTGCATTTAAATAACTTTAAGGTTAGCCTAAGGTGAGGAGCTCTCAGAATTCAACTGTAACTCTGGAAGAGGCCCAGTCCTCTCTCCTCCCCAACCTTCAGGGAAAGGAGAAAAGCAAAGAAAATCCCCCAGCCCTGGAGTGTTTGCTAGATGCCAGGACTGCAAGCATTTCAATGCTAAACCTTTCGCTTGACCTTCAGGTTCAAGGTGCGAGCAAGGCCTCTCAGGTCTCACTGTGGACATGAAGCTCAGGAAGCTGAAACGGCTTGCTCAAGGTCATGCAGCCAGTAAATGGCTGAGGTTTGAAGCCAATAAAATAAAGCCATACTCCTTGAGGGAGGGGCTGCCCTGTGACCCGAGACACATATTTGTCTTCAGGAGTTTCCTGTCCCCTGCGCATTTGGGGATATTTCAAGTCCTTTTTTCCTCTTAAAGCCGTGGGATTTCCAAGCTCTCTGAGGGTAGCAAGGGGTCAGAGAACAGCTTTGCCTTTCTAAATTGTCCTTTGGATTTTGCTGTGTCCCATAAGACGGCGTTTCGCACCCAGCCGGCATCTACAGGATGGCCAGGTCTGGGTCTGGCACCCTGCTAACTGGAATGAAGTCTGCAAGGAAGGGCCTTGAGGGGGTTTAAGATAAATTATTTTATAGGCATCATAGCCTACTAACTCTAGAATATTGTCCAAAACAGAAAATCTCACTGATGGAAAGCGCACCTAGACGGGGTCCAGCCACCTGTCTATAAAGCAGATTAGCCTGAATAGATCCCAAGGAAGGAATCGAGCCTGCATTTTTTCTTTTTCCTTAACCCTCATTTCAATGCACTTCCAGTACAATCTGGTTTCTGAACCTCTAATAGTGCGGAGGCAGCTACAGAGGCCACCATTTATAAAGGCCTACTGTGAGCTCCGTGCTGAGCACTCCTCCAGGAGCCTCATGAGCATCGCCTTACGTGATCCATGCTCTAACCCTAAGAGGAAGGAATGAATATGTCGCACATTTTACAGAGGAGAAGACAGGCTCAGAAAGGCTCCCAGAGGTGCCCAGTCCCACAGTTGGAAGAGCAGAGAGGCTTCGAGCCCAGGTCTTCCTGGCCCCAAAGGCCCTGCTACATGGGCACTGAAGCTACTCCTCTCCATTAAAGTGCCTCTTTCTCAGGTCCTGACAGCGGAAGTCCACACCAAAGGCAGATCTCTGCTACAGGCTCCTCCTGGCCCTCCTCTCCCTCCTGCTGCATGCTCCAGGAGCCCCTGAAGGCTGTTGCTGCAGACTGTCTTCTCTCACGCCCTGCCCTCTTCCTGGGCCTCCCTCCCTTCGTTCAGCTTCTGCATGACACCCAGACCTGTCTGCAGCTCTTACTGCTGCCTACGTGTCCGAGCAGCGCTTCTCACAGGCCCTCGCGTCGCTTCTGCAGCCTCCTTGGCCGTGGTTTATTTCTTCCTGGAGCTTCATCCCAACTCTAGCCCCAAGGATAAGCACTGCTTATGAAATCTCCCAAAGGGCACAGGAGAGACGATGAGAGAAACAAATGGGGGTAGGAGATGGGGTCCTGTTAAAAGACGTTTCAGAGAGATTTATCCCCACTGATGGCCAGAAAGCACGATATGCAGTCCCACCCGTCTGCACAAGCACAAGTTAGGGTAGTTGTGGGGGGAAGTCTAGTGGGGCTCTAGGAGAGGGGCTGGACAGCAGTGTGGGGTCTAGACACACTGGGGCTCCCACCCTGTCCTCACGAGGGGTCCTAGGGGCAGGAAGATGGTTTCAAACAAGCAGGCCAGGGGAAGCTGATGCAGGCAGTGGTCCATCACACCTTCTGAAATACTCAGACTCAGGCCCCAAGACTCCTGCCAATGACTGGACGGAACAGGTCCCCAGAGTAGGTGGTTCTCGGGCTGGTTTACTAAGGAAGAGCTGCCAGGGGCGGGGAGGAGATTTTGGCGAGCTCTTTTAGGAGCCCTGGACTGAGAGTTGGGTCCTGGAGTCCCACTTTTCTCATCACTGCAGTGGATTCAACAACACCCCCTTTGCCAGTCTGTCCTGAGCGCGAGAGAACATTTGCAAAAGGATTGCACGAGACCCGACGCAGAGACAGCCCTCCACAAACCTGCATCGAAGGAATGAAAAATATCCAGAGCTCCACAGATAGTACCATTAAGAGTCAAATTTAAAATAATTAATTGTTTGTTTCATTGCTAATAATATGAGGTGACGTTCAAGTGCATGTTTGTCTGTATTTGAGAAATAAAATAGAAAATTCTCTTAGAGGAAAGAAACAAAGTTTTGTGTTATATTGACAATGATAGAAACGTAAAGCCGCACTTTGCCGAAATGGCGCACATTCGAGAAGCCAGCAAAAGGCACGAATTCACATAAAGAATGAGCTTCTTTGGGTGTGTTCACATACCAAGAGTCTAACCGCTAAAGGAGTCTTACCCTGTCAGGGAGGAAAAAGAAAAATCCTTCATCTTGTTTTGGCTTGTGCAACCAGAGAGGTTGGGATTTGGGGAAGAAAGCCTGTATTTATGCGTGACCTTAACTTGATTTACTGTAACTGACAAGCCGCCCAGACCTAGGAGCTCTGTCTGCCGGGTTCCCCACCTCGCCTCTCCTGCTCTGCAAGGACTAGAAAGTATCACCTGTCAGATGGAGCGCATGTGATCTAACTGCTCCCTCTGACTCCCCCTGAGCAGGTGGGGAATGACCAGTGTGGCTTCAGAGCACTTCCTGGGTGCCCGGCAAGCAGCGTGGGGTGTCAGGGGAGGTGGTGCGAGGTGAGGCCAGATGGACCAGAGATAAACTGCAGCTTGGCTAGTTCACTTGTGAGAAGTTGAAAAATGCATGCATGTTACAGCTGTCTCAGTGGTAATGTGTGTTTTCAAGTCACGGTCAACTTAGCCATTGTCCATCTGGGGAAAGGAATCTATACTTTAGGAGTCTAAAGTGAGAAAGCTGGGAGGAGGAACATCTGTGTTTCCCCTCTCGCCTCTTATAGGCTCACAGTATAAGAACCAGGCCATCGGATCTGTTACTGGACCAAAATATGGAATTTCGTATTTTGCCTCCCCGTTTCCTACAGTTTCAGCTGCCTTCACACTTCTCTAAGAAAATGAGTCTGTATTCCCTTATTCGTGCATTTAAGCAGACATTCCTTTATTCACTCATTCACCCATTTACAGAACAGATCTTTGCGGAGCCAGGCCTGTGCTGGGTGCCGCGAACGCAGGATAAACTGTGGAGTCACGGGTCTGCTCCTCCAAGCTCACACTCTATTAAAGGACGTGCGCAATCAGTTGTCAACAGGCAATGCAACTCAATGTGATAAGGAAACAAACAAAAAAACAAGTGCAGGATGCCATAGAGAGTCACAAAAAGAGCTCCTAGCCCAGTGGAGTGGGAGCAGGGTGGGAGGGGGCGGGCTGGAGCATTTCTGGAGGAATAGACCAATAATATAAGAGTTGAAGGACAAGTATGCATTAAGTGTCAGCCAGTTTGTAGACCAAAAAAATAGCAAATTTTCATTCACAGCATTCGAGTAAGTAAAAACGTTCACCCTGGTGGGAGCAGGTCTTCATTAGGGACATAAAGCCAAAAAGGAGCCTGGCACAAAGCAAGGCACAAAGGCTCTTCCAGACCTTATGAAGGAGTGTGGACTAAGAGGAATGGAGAGCTCGTGAGGCGTTAAGCAGGAGAGTGGCCCGATTCAATTCACATCTGTGAGGTCACTGTGGAGTGAGGGGAATGGAGGCAGAAGGCAAACGAGAGTCAGGAGCTTAAACACTGCACGAGAGCGCTGTCTGTGACCTGAATGAGGACGGCAGTGCAGAGGTAAGGAGAAGATGGAGAGGAAGCACCTAGGAGGGCCTGCCAGCTGTGGAAGGAGACAGGGGAGGAAGGAGGCCTGGGACGAAGAGCTTCCAACTGCAGGGCATTTCTAAGACGTCTAGGCAGGCTGAGAGTCATGGAGCAAAGGTAGCCCATTAGTGGAGGCCTGCGTGGGACAGACACAGCTGGGAGCCACCAGGGAGGGCATGGCCTGGCTATGAGCACCACACCTGACCTGCAGGTGTGGCAGCTGGTGGGTGACCGCTAACCACACTCCTGGCAGCAGGTGCTCTTGAAGGTGGACCTGAGCAGTAAGCTTGCTTCCATGACCACCTCGACGATGCGGGTTCCTGTGCCAGGCCATGGAGGAGGAGTGGCGCCACTGAGGGAACAGGAAAGAAAAGGAGTCTTCAACGGGCAGAGAGGTTGATGATGAGCTCCAAGTTGAATGGGTTGGGTGTGAGATGCCTTTGAGAAATCCAAGAGGAGAGGCAATTAGAACTATGCTTCTGGAACCCAGAGAACAGAGAAGCTCAGGCCAGGAATGGATCTGGGGAGTAGTCAGCCTGGTAGGACAGAGATGGGACTGCCATGAGAGAATGTGTAAAATGAGAGGAGAAGAGAACCCTGGGGCAGAATCTTAAGGAAAGCTGCTTTTAAAGACTAAGCAAAAAAGCTCCCAGCCGTGTCTATCCCATGCAGGCCTCCACTAACGGAGCAATAAAGGAGCCTGAGGAGAAAGTCCTAGATAAGAGGGCAGATAGTCACCGAAATGCACTATCAAGGGAGGCAAAAGAAAATCTAAACACAGGGAAATGGATCAAATGTTCACAGCAGCCAAGAAAAATGCGGATCTAAATGTGCCTGTTAGGTTTAGATACACAGAGAAACCTCTACGACTTTGTCAAGAGCGGCGTCAGCACACGGACAGAAATGAAACCCCTTGAGTGACAGCAGGTGGGGAAACAAAGGCAGAGTGTAGGACTCCCCGTGGAAATGTCAGAAGGCACCAGACAGCATGTGGTACCCAGAAGTGGAGTGAGTTTGAGTGAGTTTTGTTTTCTTTGTTTAAGTTTGCAGATGCTTGACATATTACTTAAAGGCAGGAAGGAACCAGTGAACAGGGAAAGGTTCAAGATTTTGGAAAAGGAGCATAAGAAAGAGAGAAAGGACACCAAGGTGTCTGGAAGGGTGGGATGCGTACAAGAGAGGAAATTCACCCTGGCCAGGAGGAGAGACGCCATTGCCATTGTCAGCGGAAAGACAGACACCCAAGGTGAAAGTAAGTTTGCAGCCTTCCGGGAAATAGGCGGACGGAATTTTTACCTTACGGTCTCCAAGATCTGTGACGTAGGTGACAGGGTGGGAGACAGGTGGCCAGCTCTGCCGGTAGATGGAAGGGGAGATATTTTTGCATGCTTCCAGGGAGGAGGCAGTGAGCCATCCCAGAGCCTGGAGGATGGCAGGCAGTTGTGTCAGCCAGGTGCAAAGCAAGCATCCTCCTGTCTGCACCGGAGCAGGAGCCATGGCGTTCACTGGATCTGGGGGTCTGTGGATATGTTCTTTTTAATAATGATGACAATAAAAAAAGTCAAACTCTCAGGGCCAGCCTGGTGGTGTAGTGGTTAAGTCCACGGGCTCCACTTTGGTGGCCTGGGGTTCATAGGTTCAGATCCCAGATACAGACCTACATACCACTCATCAGGCATGCTGTGGCAGCATCCCATATACAAAAGAGAGGAAGACTGGCACAGATCTTAGCTCAGGGCCAATCTTCCTCACCAAAAGAAAAAAAAAAAGTGAAACTCTCCATATTGTCATAAAACCAAGTATCCAAGATTGCTACCTGGTGCAATCCTACTCTCTTTTCCAATGAAAAGGACTATGGTCACATGCAATGCTTGTAACTGGCTAAACTACCTCTCAGCAGTTCTAAAGAAAACACATTGAGATTTTTGAAGCCCCATGATAAGATACATTGGAGAATCCTATGCCTGAATCATCTCAACTCCCACACCACCCGCTTCGCTAACTCTCTCTAAACACCAGACATGGCAAGTCCACTGCATCGTTAGTTCTGTGTTACCCAGTCAACCTAACACGCATTGTCACGTCCAAGGGGCGGGGGCACAAGGTCACCACTCGGAGCTCATCCTGAAGGAGAAGCACCTGGACACTATTTGCAAATGGTGCTTCAGGTGTGCTTTTCTTTGCTCAGGCAGAAACTCTGTGCCAAATAGATCAAAGTAATGGTATCTCCAAAGCACTCCCACCCCTCTGTGATAAGCCCCCAGGCTTCTGCCACAGCCCCAGCTGGGAGCCTCCGGCACATGGAAGGCTCTGGAAATCGCAGTCCCCAGGCACTGATTTATACCAGCCACCACACAGGCTCTGGCACATGCTCCGTGTAGGATGGCGCAGTACACTTGTTCAGGAGGCCGTCCTGAAATACGAGTGTGCCACTTGCCTCTGAGCTACCCTGGAAGGGCACACGCTTAGAGAGAACAAATTCCATCTGACAATATGCTGTAGATTAAGGAAGACACGTTTAAAAGAATCAAGCCAAAACAATTCTTTATATTTTATATTTCAATTTGTGAAGCATCCCCTGTGATTTATCATGGATTCTGAACTCTTGTAATTGGCTCTTTGCTCTGATTAATATGCTCCTAAACACCGATTTTCTCTGAGTTTTTAAATAATGCAAAGTCTTAAAATTTCTCCTTAAACATTGAATAGCGGAGAAAAATTCTTTAATGCAGTAATAACACACATTTCAAAGGTAGCTAGCACTGACATTCAGCACTCTCCTTCACAGGAGAATGAAAGTGGCCCATTTTGGAGAAAAGATTGAGTCCAGTCGCCAGCAAACAATCATTCCCATTACCGTGACTTTAACTGGCACCTTCTTTTTCCTGGTCATTTACTTTTCATCCCCAAAGACACGCGCGTGTGGAGTCAGGGTGACAGGTGAGGTGGAGAACGTGGATATTTTTTTCAAAACTTGGGAAAGCACAGAAAGATCAGAGAAAGGAATGGAAGGAAAAGGAAAGAAATCTTTATGGATTCATACAGCATGTTCCACAGGGAGTCCACAGCCACCCGGAGATAAGTGCCCATGTGGCTACCAGCCCGGGGGCCCTCACTCTGGCTCCGATCTGCAGCGCAGCCCTGGGAGCTGGGTTGTCACCCTTGTGCACAGACGAGGAGACCAGGCGCACCTGCCAGACTAGATAGCTGGTAGCTGCAGAACCCGGATTCTGTCTCCCACCACAGACCAGAATTTTTCTACATCTCACGCTGCCTCACGCTGTTGACCTTAGCTCATTTAATCCAGACAGCCTTGCCAGTTAGAAAGGACTTCCCATTTTTGCAGAGGTGACCTGAACACATTCTTTCTCAACCTTCTCTTAATATTCAGTTAGATCCCAACTTTCTCTGGAAGCCTGCCTCGATGACCTCCGCTTCCCAGGTGAGGCTGGCTTCACCCCCCAGTGCTCTTGTCCGTACCTCTACGGTTGCTTTGTCCACGCTGTGCTACAACTAATCAGCGTACGTGCTGGTCTGTCTTCTAAGGCAGCCTGGATGCTTCTCGTGGGCATTTGTACACTTAAAGATTGATGAAGGAACAAACGAATGAATAGACTTGTCTGGAAATAAAGTACACAAAATTCAGTAAGAATAAGACTTTGGTAACGTTTCTCTACAGATGGAATATCAGGGCCCACCACGGAAACGGCTTGTCTAATTATGGTTGAAAGCACCATGCGGAAGGACTCCTGGGGTGTCCTTTATTCATAAACGTGTCCTTGAGCACCTCGAGCGCCTTCTAAAGAAGTCTGGCGCTCTTTAGGAATAACGTAGTCCTTCTGATTCCCGTCACCCATTTACCGTGACTTGGGCCCTGGCAGGCTTTATAAAGTGAAACTGAGAAAGCAAGGAGGCCACTTCTAATCCCCGACTCATGCCGATAGTTTTGTTCAGATATGGTTTTCTCCTCTTGCTGGAAATCCATATGCCATATTATTTTATGAATGGCAGCTAATTGTGCAATGCCAATATAATGCTCAGAGAAAACATGGCTCATTAGCTTGAGTAAATCTTAAAATCCCCCAAAATTTCCAAAGAAGGCAAAAAATGGCATACCCATTGTCAACACAAGATTCAAAAGATTTGTATCTTCCTTTATACCTCAAAATTGGCCACCAGAACAAGAAAATGCCCCATCTTCCACATTGGTATTAAATTGACAAAGTCCCCTCTAAGGGAGGACCTGGTGAATTTTTCGCCAGCCTTGGTTTGGTAAATGCAACAGTCAGACAATACTGAGCCTTTAAAAGTCGGAGTAATGGGCTCTGGACTCGCCCGTGAGAGGTAAATGTGCACTGTGCTCCCATTTTCCGGTAGCATTTACTCTATAATGTGCATATTCAGTAAGACCATAAAGCCCTCTGCTGTTTTCCTGCTCTTGGAAATAAATGTCCCTTTTACGGAAAACACTTTTAGTTTTAACGTCAAGCACCACACAGTTATACCTACAAATGAATAGTAATTGCTAGTCATTCTGACACGAATTCCTTTCTGACAAAGATTGCTACAGGAGCTTGGGTTTCCTCTCACTCTTTTTAATCATGATGATGTTTCACAGTTTCCACAAAAAAGCAAACAGATGCCTTGCCTGTTTTTGCAAAGTAACCACATTTAACATGCACAAAAGAAAAAAAAAAATAAATGAATTCACTTTACATTCCCTAGAAGTTCACCACAGAGATAGGGTGATGGATGCAGGTAAGAGAAATAGCTTTTTAAGAAGCCTGTGAAGCACACACATGAACGCACGCGCACACACACACATGCACACACACACACATGAAAGAAATAAAAAGTCCTCACGCCAAGCAGTAGGAATTTTAATCAAAAATCTGCAGAAAAAATATCACCGCTCAGGTTGTCGTGGCAAAGGCTTTGGAGATTCCTGACCCACCAAAATTCCTCCTGAGGCTCAGTCCGGATTTCGATGCAGAAAGTGGGATGCCCGTTGTGATTCTCACCACACCCAGGAAGGCAGCACATGAGCTTGGTGACAAGATGTTAGCTGCTCCAATTTCCCAGGACAACAGCCTGCGGCTTCCTAGTGACGGCAGCAATTTCCGAAGTATTCACCTCAGGTATGAAATTCACGAGGACTTTATGAAAATGCACTGAATCCAATCAAGCTTCTTATGTTACAGTCTTCCTCATTCACCAGCAGAGAAGAAACAAAAACCAGACAAAAGAAAGACGACCCAGGAAGGTGGAGGGGGAACCTGCTGCCCTAGGCCGTCGCCTCCTCCATGCCTGGTCCAAGGTGCGCCTGCACAGTCCCTTTATTAGGACCCCACTTTGTGGGAGCATCGAGGAATGCGGCATGTGCTCACAGGCAGGGAGCGCTCAGCCTTCTCTCCTGCCCTCTCTGAGCTCCCCTGCTGTCTGGTCTTGGTGGTGTTGGGGATGCATTTACAACTGGGTCCAGTGACTGCCAGTGAAGTGAATGTGTAAGTACAGAGCAATTGCAACCTGTGATAAAAACCACAGAGTCAACACACATTGGGCTGTCCTTGATAAGGAAAAGCCACACAGGGCAGCAAAGCCATGTGGCCCCAGGCTCGTGCTGATAGTGTGGGCCATTATGACAACGGGCAGCCTAGACTTATGTGGAGGTGCAAATCACTGCAAATTTGATGTATGATTGATTCGCAGTGTAACCTGGGCTGATTCCCTTCCAGCCAGACCCTGGATTAACAGGGACCAGCTAGTCCCAGAGACTAGGACCCTGCAGCAGGTGCCATGCCACACTTACCTTTGTAAGAGCCAAGCTGCATTAGGGCCCTCTCCTCCTCCAGGACTGGCAGGAACAACAGGCCCCACCGGGCCCCCAAGCCCAGGCAGAGCATTCTGAATCCCCAGGTACAGGCCACATGTCTCAGGCTGGGAGTGGGAGTGGCAGAGGTCAATAGAAAAATAAGCCATTTGGTTTATTACAGAAGCACCAATATTCAGTCTTCACAAGGATCAGCTTGTCACTTGGGCTTCACAGTGCCCCTCCCAGTCACTATGCCTGCTCTCCCACATTCGTGGGTCCCATGAAAAGCTTGCAGAAGATTCTTCATTCTTGTAGAATAATATGTTTGGTTTTCCCTCTCATCTTCTTTAGCCTTTTTTAGCCCTGCTTACATAGGCTCCCCATTGCCTCCCAGATCAAGCCATTCCTGAATGCGCCATCAGTTCTGGCCCATCTTTCCAGGCTCATCTGCTTCCATCCTGTGAGTCGGAGCCACACTGAGCCAGCCACATTCCCAAAGCCTATTTCCTTGTCCACATGTGCTTCCCATAACCTGGGAGCATGAAAGTCCTTTCTCCTTCACCTGCTGGAGAACACCCCATCTTTCTAGGGCAGGATTCAATGCCTCCACGTCAATTTGCTAGGGTTGCAGTAAAAAAGCACCACAGACTGAGCGGCTTAACCCAGAGAAATGTTTTGTCTCACAGACCAGAGGCTGGAAGTCGGAGATGAAGGTGCGGGCAGCATTGGTTCCTTCTGAGGCTGTGAGGGATATTCTGTCCCATGTTTCTCTCCTAGCTTCTGGTGCTTTCCTGTCAATCTTTGATATTTCTTGACATGTAGAAGCCCCATCTCTGCCTTCATCTTCACATTCTCCCCGTGTGCCTGTCTGTACGAAGTTTCTCTCTTTCTATAGGGACACCAGCCATATTGGATTAGGGTCCACACCAATGATCTCATCTTAACTTGATTATCTACAAAGACCCTGTTTCCAAATAAGGTCACAGATACTAGGGGGTTAGGACTTGCACACGTCTTTTTTGGGGACTCAATCAGTCCGTGAATCCTCTCTTCGCTGCTTCATGTCCTGCTGCCATCCCAGCCAGGCCACGGGCCCTCAGATATATCGCTGTTCACCTACGCTCACAGGAGGTCAAATTACTTCACTTTCTGATTCCTGCCCCACTTCTCGGTATGCTCTTTACGGGCAGGAGCAGTGAGGACATCTTTATGCAGAGTCCCCACAACACAGGGCCCCAGAGCAGCGGCAAAAAGAAAAATGATTGTCAAGTTGACGGGGTGCTTTGAGTCCTCCTAATCTTCAAATCAGTTCATGTTTGGGATTGTAGATTCCTTCAGGGCGGGTCCCTGTCCTTTGCTTCTGTCCCATTTCCTGGAGCACTGAGCTAGCATGGGCACTGGATGAAGCCAAGAAGTAAGGGATTTGTGCCGTCAGCAGGCCCACGGGGATGCGCATCTACCACACTTGTTGGTGCATTCTACAGAGCGAACACGGCTGACTGTCTCAGGACGTGAGACACGGCTGCACCTTTCACAGGAGAGACAAGTCCTAATGTCTCCCTCCATTTACTCGCCTCTGAGAATAGGATTTTCCTTTCTGGAACTTCTCATTAAGCACCCTGCGTCTGAGAGCACACCGTTGGTATTTTTCTAAATACACGTGGGTTGCTAATCTTTTGACCCTTGAAGTGAATCTCTCACTAAACACTTTTAACGTTTAAACAAAAGTAGCAAGTGTCAGTAACCAATTTTAGAGGAACCTTCCATTATACAGCCTGTGACTCTTCAGGAAAAGAGCTTCCTGCTTTCACGAGCAAGTTGCCTGTTTGCCACGGCCTCTGGTCTCAAGTTTCAAGGTGTGCTCACAAGCTTTACAGGGCAAACATCCTGCACTTTATCCTGTGGCTACACCTTCTAATTGATCTAGACACAACACAAAGGAAGCAAATACTGTCTTTATCTGGCCCAGGGACATGTCACAAATGTGCACTTCCTGCTGCCCTTGCAACCGTAATTGCTGGTTAGGAATCTTCACTCCCGGTCACTGAAGCCTGGGGTGTTCTGTCTGCTGTGTATGCAGCCTTCCTAGGACTGAAAGCTCCTAAGAAAAGACAGAATAGTCACCTGGGAAATGGAAAAATGGCTGAGATTTACTCCATTACCGTTGTTGATATTTTTAAGTAACAGCTTTATTGGGGTGTAACTAACATACTGTAACATTCACCCTCTGAAATATACAAGCCGCTGGTTTTCGCAGAGTTGTGCAAGCTCCACCATTGTCTAATCCTAGAATGTTTTCATCGCCCAAAAAGGAATCCCGTCCCCATTGGCAGTCACCCCCGTCCCTGCCCCTGAGGACCCCTAGTCTACTTTCTGTTTCTGTGGATAAAAAGGAAGATTAGCTCGAGGGATCGGCTTGTAGTTTAATGCCATGTTCAGTAAACAAGGACAAAATACACTCAACCCTAATTCAGTTTAATTTTCTAGGAAACTCATTCTATATTATTCAAAGAAAAATTCTGACTTTTCATTTGGACTGATGGATTTATTTAATTTCTATTCCTGAGGGACAGACGGGAGCGACTAAGGAGGCAGGGAGCTTGACACACCCTTCTTAGTCTCTTCGAGTGTGATCTGGCCTCGTGCAACCTGGAGCTCCTATCAGCTGGGTGAATCCGTAACTGACGAGAGTGGGTCCTTAGGAAGGTACAGGGCCCATCCAGAGAGCACTGTCGAGTTAACAGATTCTGCAGGTCGGCTCTGGGTTCATAGGGCTCAGCAACTCCACCAAACCCTCCAAGGGAGCTGAGCATGGCTGAGTCATTTCCCAGTGATAAGAGAGTTTGGGTGGGCCAAGCCCTCGAGAGGTGAGCTGGAGGGCAAGACCTGAATTTCTAGTTTCTTTGAGCACTCACTGCCCTGCTCCTTGCTGAATAGATTAGCGACTGAATAAACACTCTCCGATGATGGCCTTGGCACGTAAAAACCGTAATTCAGAGTGGCTGGGGGGGATTGCGGATGCTCACATCTCCGTGTGTTTGTTCAGCATATATCGATGACTGTCATGGAGAGCCTTCTGGCACAGCTCTCTGGAAGAGAAGGACACAGAGCAGATCTGGATGCTGTCCTCAGGAACTTGCAGTCACTTTGGAATATGTGCAGAAGGAGGGGAGAGAAGGCACACTCACCAACAGCAAGGCTACAACTGAAAAGTGCCATGTGTAGGAACCAGTGCCTGGGAGGAATGACCGGGTTAGAGTAGAAAAGCATTGTTTCCGCCAAGCTGATGAGCTCTATGCATATCTATCCCTCACCATGCACGTGTGTGCACACAGGCACACACTCATGATAAGAATACGTCCTGATTATGGAGCACTCAATATTGGTCAGGCGCTCTGCTAATAGCTTTATATGCATATTTTTTAATGCCTTGAAATAACCCGAAAAGATGAGAACATCATTATCTCCTTTTTTGCCCCCAAGAAAACTGAGAAATATCAACTATCATATAGCTAGCGAAAGGACAACCTGAACCCAGAGCTGTCTGATTTGAACCTAAGCTCTCACGCAGAAAGCCCAGCTGAGCCTGACTCTCAGAGGAGAGCCCAGAGCAGCTCTCAGCACCACGGTGTTTGGACAGGTGAGGGTGAGAAGCAACCTGGCCAGGTGGAAGGAGCAGAGGGAGTGAAGCCCAGGTTGGAAGTGAAAGGGTTGGCAGTAGGTGGCAGAACTGGAATCCTGGCTCACATGGGTCCCACACAAATCCTCCACACTCACCTCCCACAACGCCTCCCTTAAGGAGCAGACACTGCGGACAATTCTCATCCATCAGAGGGCTTTATAGGATTCGGGGAGATGAAAGGCTTTGAAAGCCCAGCAAACCTCTGGCAGGGGGCATGAACAGAGCATGCCTGTGGTAACTAGGAGCTAATCCTATGGTCGAATGAGCGCATCCCAGGCCCGCCATGCCCAGCGCCACTCCACGCCCGGGGACCACAGGGAGTAGGAAGGGGGGACACAGGCTTGGCCCAAGAAGCCCAGGCCGAGACTTCTAAGGAAGGCAGGTCAGCCTGCAGAACGCAGGTTGGAGGAAGCAAAAAGGCAGTCTTCAAGGGGAGGGGAAAGCACTTGTTGGGGTGGGGCGTTGTTCCAGCAGGATCAAGGAAGTTCCAAAGAAGAAATGAGTAGATCACAGCACTTTAAAATCACCCAACTTCATGGCTTCAACCCATATCCTTAGAAGTGGATGGTTAAAAGGAGGAACTTGGGACCCAGCAAGCCTGGGTTTGAATCCTGGTTTTGCGGCTCAAGAGTTGTGTGACTTCAGAAAAGTTAATTAACCTCTCTGTGCTTCACTTTTCTCATCTGCACGATGTGGATCATATCAATAGGGTTGTGAGTGTTCAAGATTTTAACACCTACGAAGTGGGGACAGAGTTGCCCAATGCATAGCGAGCCCCAGCAAGTATCAGTTCCTCTCATTATTATGGTCACTTCCCAGGGTACCTGGCAGAGCCCTGCTCTCCACAGTTGCTCAGACAACCAGGGTTCTTAGAGAAGGACCTGATTCTGCAAAGGGTGTGTGAAAGCGGGTGTGTAAACGTCCACAAACAGGGTGGTTGTTAATAGTTGATAAGTGTGAATCTATAGAATGCCATAGGAATAGGTGAGTCGATTCTGGTGACACTTTCTGAAACACTGACGCCCTTGAATGCCACTTCAGATGAGCTGAGTCGTGACCTGACACAGGGAGTAGGGGGCTGAGGGGACATGCCAGCTGCACCTGGGACGTGGAAAAGTGTCCATGATTTAACTGCTCTTGGCCCATCCACCACCCATTTCATAAATAATGCTGAAGACAATAGTCCTGGGTGGGACACTGTGGGTTATAAAAGAAGGATCATCACGATTTTTTGAGTCACATATAATCCTATAGGGATCATTATGCGGAATTATTAATGTTAAAAGACTTAAAACAACATAATGTACAAGAGAAGAAAATTACCCCCTGTAGCGTGTTCTGCACAAAATGTTTTAACTTGAAGCAAATCAAGCTTTTAGTTTAGATGTAGGTGAGCAATCCATCTAGAACGTTCTACAGGACAGCTGGCCTCTTGTCTTCCCCCAGGCAGTGCCATGAGAAGAGGAACTCTTGGATATTCAAGGAGACACAGGGACAACCAGGTTCCACTCAGGATTCTGGAGGGGACGCTGCTTTGCACAGACTGTAAGAGCATTGTGCAGACAGATGGGGAAACCCCCAGAGGAAGCGGTTACAAAGGTTCAGTTCTGCTCCTTTTGAAACTGCATGTGTGTGCTTGTCACTTTAACAGAATGAAGCATAAACTTTCAAATGTGAACTGAGCGGTGGGGGTGGTTTACCCTCAGCAGCAAAGAAGAGGGAGGGCCCTGTAGCTAAGGGACTGTGGGGAAGACAGAAAGACAGGGGGCCGTGTAACCCAGTGGACAACAGCACAGGCTCTGGGTTCCCAAGGCCGGCTTGTGAAGCCCTCCTGTCACCCACTGGCTAAGAAATCTCGGACGAGACATTTAACCTCTCCATGCCTCCGTTTACCCAGGTAAAAATGCAGGTGTAATAGCAGTACTTAGAGCATGGGGTTGCTGTGTTCAGTGACTTACTCTATGTGAAGCTTAGAACACTCCCCGGCTCATAGTAATTTCTAAGCAATTTGTAAATGCCTTGGATTTAAAATAATGAAAAATGCCACACACCGTCTAAGTTTAAATTCCTCTGAATATTGTAAGGGGATAAACAACGTATTTACAAGGGTTAATGCTGGATTGTGGAATGACACGCTATTTTAATTTTTTTCTTTATGCTTACTTATGTTTTCTTAATTGGCTGCAATTAATAAGCCGGACTTCTACAATGAAAGCAAAACAATTCAAATTATATTAGATCTTTAGCTATAAGGAATAATATATTCTTTGTTTGCATACTATTTAAAGTCTTAGAAAAAATTAGCATATAATTTTTTATTTGAATCTCCAGACACCCTGTCATTATCCCCATTATGACTGTGGAAATAATGAGCAAAGGATCGGATGGGTTAAATTACTTTTCCAAGGTCTCAGAGTTGGCGTTAGAGTCATCTTTTTCCCTTGGCTTCTTATTGCAATGAAAAATAGAGAAACGCAATTTACAGATATTTCAAAGCTCCTTGTAGGTCTGTGTAATATGCTCATATGTCCAGCGGCACTTGGGATCCTTCAGCCTCTACAAGATCCCTGTCTAGAGGAAGTCCGCTGAAGGTCCCTGCCCCACACCTGCTTTCTTATGCAGGCTTCCTCCCAAATTCTGAAAACCAGGACAAAGCCAGGAGGGCTGGGCAGGGCAGGGGTCCTGGGGCTGATTCAAATGCCTCCCATCCAGTTTTGGATTTTAGAATGCCTGCAAGATGGGGAGAAACTGCCCAAGGCCACATGGTGGCAAAGGCTGTAAGCTGGGCTCTGCCGGATCGCACAGACAAGAGCTTGCGAAGTCACTTTTCTTTCCTTTCCATAAGGTCCTGTCCACCTCTCAAGCCCTTTTATTGTTCCAAGGCTGCCTCTCTCCATCTTCGTGGTCCCTCAGGAGGGAGGTAAGAAGAGGACTTGGTTAATGATTGGTGGCTGATCCATCAGGGGCTCTGACACCCGCCTTCCGTGACCTGGAGCCTCGTCTCTGCGGATGCTGATAATGCAGCCAGTGACTTCAGACCCGATCACCGCCTCACCCCGCACAGGGCCACACTTGCTCTCAATTCCCCTTGGAGTCTTACTGAGTTGATAGTCTTTTTCCCCTCCAAATGGTTTCTTTACATTTCTAGATTCCCTAACTCACTTGATTGTTCCATATTACTGAGTTCAGACTTCTCTGAATGCTTCTGGAGGAAACATGCTATAGAAAATGAAAAGATTGACGACTCCTGGGGAAAGTGATTTGCAAGAACTAAAAAATATCATCGACACAAAAGACCTTGTTAAAATGGAGAGTGGGGAGGAGTGTGAAAAAATAACCAACAATTTATTTTTCCCCAGATCCTCTTTATCATTCTTTGTCAAGCTAATGGGGTACTTCGACCATTCTATTCCTTTAGCACAGAAAAGGTGTGTCTATCCCCGTCACTGCGGGAGCACGGGCTAACTACAATGGAACGGATGTGGAGGACAGGGATGAAGAATTTTCTCATATGTGCTAAGACCCTTTCCTTTTAGGAATCATGGACACCTACAGTATACAGCAAGTCCTGGGATCAGAGCAGAGAGAAAAACCAACACTTGGGAAAAGGATATTTTATGTGCCAGGTGTGGGGCTGAGTAAGCACTTTGCGTGCATCATCTTTAATCTTCACGAGGACCTGCTGAGACGGGGACCATTATTCCCTTTTCACAGATGTGGAAACTGAGGCTGAGAGGCTAAGTAACTTGCCCAAGAGCTAAGTAGTGCAGCCAGAGGCAAACACAGATTCATCTTCCTAGGCTCAGAGTCTTTGCTCTTAATCACTGGACCCCACCCACCACAGATAAGGAGCTTGGGGCCCAGGGCAGCTCCGTGATGAGCCGGGGACCACAGCGTGAGCTAGCGGTCGAATACGAGCAGAACCCTGGCCTCCTGGACTGCAGTGTAGCACATTTCACACACGCACACACGTGCACACACATACACACTCACTCACCAAATCCACTCTTTCATCGCACTCTCTGGGTAAACAGCATCACTTTTTAACAAATAGTCGGTTCCATTTGTTAATAACCTTTTGGCTAGAACCTACAGGCCCATACAGTTTAGATAGCTGGGCTGCAGGGGCTTAACAAAAAGGGAGAGACACATTAATCCAGTGCCACAACATTTGCGAGCACCAAGCATCTGACAGGCCTAATGTGAGGTG
Organism: Equus quagga; assembly: GCF_021613505.1. Classification (NCBI taxonomy): domain Eukaryota; kingdom Metazoa; phylum Chordata; class Mammalia; order Perissodactyla; family Equidae; genus Equus; species Equus quagga. Next base: position 135,058,326 of record NC_060271.1, read on the forward strand.
CCAGAGACACTGAGATTAATGAGACAGGGCTGCCGCCTCCGAAAAGCAGCTTACACAGAGGGGACACGAACCCGGCCGTCAATGTAAGCAGTTGTATAAACACGTAAACACAAGTGATAGATGCAGTTTCAGGGGGACAAAGTCCAAGGATTAACCCTCCCTCCAAAGGGCAAGCAGGCTGACCACCGAGGCCAGCGGGAAACCCTCTGCAGGGAGCTGTCACTGCAGGCCTCCCTGAGGGCTGAGGAGGCTTCCAAGAAACCCCAGAGCCCTTAGGCTTGGGCCTCACCTATGCCTAGACACAGTGGGCTTGGCGCAGAACAGGAGGCTTTCTAATGGGCCCCAAGCAGGCCCAGCTGATGTCACACCCAGCCCCACAGCTGCTAAAACCAGCACTCACACCAGCCCTACGCCACTCTCCCCGTCACAAACAGCTCCTACATCTGACCTCACTGGATGATCTCATGCACAGATTCATATGCAAGGATGCCTTCTAGGTGTTTCACGAACTCCTGAGCCGGCCAAGTGAGAACACACAGTGGAAGACCCATGGGCTTCCGGCCAGAGAGACCTGGCAAAATGACATCATTTATTAGCTGAATTTCCTCAAGCTAGTTACTTAACCTTTCTGTTCCTTGGTTTATTCATCTGTAAGAGAGGAATAACCCCACTATGCCCACCAAAGATCATTGTGGAAAGATATGAGATAATGTACAGAAATAATCTTATGGAATAACTAGCCTACAGCAGGTATTCAAGATACATCCTAATATAGTAAATTAAATATTTTTAACAAATATATCTAAAATATTATATATTATATATCTAACTATGTACCTAATAAATATATATCTAATAAGTATAATATGTGTCTAAAATTCATTAGACTTTAAAAACAAATAATTTCTTGTAAAGTGATAATGTCCTGTATTTCATCTAATAAGATCACCTTTAATATATACTTTTTCCCTTTGGGGTTCTTCAAATGCTATGTAAATTTCATGAGAAATTTACATGAGGTAATGTTCTATAAAAGTAAGTTGACTCAATACACCCATAAATGTGTAATCACCTTGTCTGTTTGACTTCAAATATGTTATGTGTGCCAGTGATTAAAAAAATATATATAACAGAAATTTCAAGCATACACAAAAATAAAGTACAATGAACCCCATGGTTCTATCATTCTGTTTTGATCATCGGTAATTCATGACCACTCCTGTTTTGTTAATAACTCATCTACTGGATTATTTTGAAACAAATCCCAGACAGCATATCATGCCAGTGATTTTTAAACTGTTCTGTTTATACGTTTACACCAATACAGACCTTTGTAGCCAGTGATTTTCTTGAATTAATTTACGCTACATTTCTTTTGTAAAGCACAAATTAGATATGACTCAAATTCCCAAACTTTCACAGAGATGGATCACCAGAAGAGCCTCCTACCATTAACCAGCAGTGGATTAACAGTAGTAATTAATAGCAGTATACTAATAGCAGCAAGGAGAATGACTGTTTATTGAGCATTCGTTCTATGCCAGCACTGGTCTACATCAAACATTTTCAAGGAAAATAAGGCTCAGACAGGTGGATATTTTGCCCAGTCTCAAGTGACTGGTAAATAGCTGAAAGATTTGATCTCAGGCCAGTAGAAGGTTTGCGGTTGTCACATTGGGAAAACCACTATTGAGATCACACATTTGCTTGGACGTGTCTACACGTGCGTCTGGATAATACTGTAAAATATTAATCAATGCAGTGGACAATGCCTTTTGACCCCTCCATCCTTTCCATTCAAATTAGATACTAAATTTTACTGCCTTCAGAATAGAGTTGTTATAAAAGAAAATGTGAGAAAGGAATACAAGCAGTCACTTCTTGGCTCTTCCGTGCAAAGCCTAGGTTTGTGTGAATCCTTGCTGAGTTAGGGTGACACTGCTGCGGGGAGATCTAAGCCACTCGCTCCCTTCCAGTCCCCTCACCCCAGCCCCACCAACCAGGCTGAAAGTCAGCAAGGTGCAGAATTCCTCTTGCAATCCCCTGAGAGGGGAGAGCGCCATAGAGAAGGGGTGCTGAGCAGAGCAGTGGACATCACCTCCTGCATTCCGGAGCACTCCCAGTTTATCAAAGGGAGAAGTCAACTGTCTTCCCTTTCCGTGTAGCCAGGAACAATGCATGACCCGGAAGATGGGCCTGATGAGGGCTCTTCCATCCCAGTGATTGCCAACAGCACAGACACTTAGGACCTCCAGCCAAGGAGTGTGATGTCCATTTCAGAAATGGTCACATGTAGGTTACTGAGGAAATCATGTCCCTCGCTGTGGAAGCTGTTTCTTTACTGTAATTTACACAAAACCCTGAACTAAATAAACATCTATTTGACTAAATTGACCCTAATTATCTAATAGTAAGTTTCTGCCACTTGGAAAAATAGAAGCTTAATATAGAAATTGTCATTTATAGAAAACAAAGAAAATGATAATGTTTGTATAGAAACAGATTGCTTATCCAATCTTACCTGCTTATTAGTGTTACATGACGTAGGTTTTAATCACAACTTATTACTTTATGAAATAAAAATTATCTAAATAACGCATTAATCGTGAATGCTTTTCAGTAAATATGTGCGGCTTTGGACCTTTGGAAAAGAGAGTCACACTTCCTGACCTGTGTGGTTGTGTGGGACCTTGTGACTAGTTTTAGCCAATGACTTGCAAGAAGACATGACATACGTAATTTCTGGGCAAGTGCATGTGGCATTTCCCTCTGCCACAGTAACCAGAGGTGCTTCAGATAGTGGCCTGGGTCCCGGAGTCACATGTGGAATAGTGGCCCAGGCTGATGTGATGGATAGGATATAAGCAAGAATTAACCTTGTTGTTTTCAGCCACCAAAAATTCAGGGGTCTTTTTTGTTTGTTTTTTTTTGTCATCACAGCATAACTTAATTCAACCTGCCTGATTCAGTAACTTCCTGAGTAGCAGAAACTTAGAAAGCCCCAACTTCACTGGCTTTTCCTGACAACCGTTGCAACTTTGAAAGCTAACATCCACGAGAAATTGACCACTGCTTCTTCCATTTCATTTCACCTAATATTTTAGAAAAAATGAGATAAAGGTTTGAAATAAACAAACAAAAATTGTATGCTTTAAAAATTGCTGTCATCATTTCCACAAGAAGAAGGAGGAAAAAAATCTCTGGCAATGCTGATTCAGGTAGTATGGTAAATACTGTATCACAAGAAATGTTATTCCTGCTGCCACTTTTTCAGTCTGTGAAATGATTTATTTATGGTACAGTCCCTGCTTCTCTCCGGATGATGTCAAGTTTTTTCAGACACTGCATCCGAGGGGAAGGCAGTAATATGATCCTCATTCGGTTACCGCCATCCCACTTCAGTGCGTTCTTCCATGTCCACGGTACGTACAAATCGTCCCGCAGACATTCCGGCTGTCACTGCACAGAGACATCATCTTTGGAGGGACACTGCAGTGCAAGTGGCAGAAAACATAGCTTTCTGACACTGGTTTGAGTTGTCATCCAGCCTGTATGTCTTAAACCACTTCCTGGATATGACAACCATAACTATATGATATCACCCACACATGACTCATCTCTGCAGAGCAGAATTTTCGAACTTCTCCAGGCCTAGAAACTGTTCACAGGAAACTCCTAGCTCCACGGTGAGCAAGGAAGCACTTGTATGGCAGCCTTCCCTTGTGTGTATTCTAGGGTGCGGCCTCCCCACACTGCCTCATCTCGCAATGGTTCCTTTTTAGATTTCTAAAAATATGACAAAATCTCTGACCCACTAATGCTTCCTCTCCCAATGTTCTTAGCATAATTATGCATGCATTCCCTAGGTACATGTTAACTGTGATTTTTGTGGGATTTGAGAGAAAGAGGAGATGCTCAGTAGGACATACCGAGCTGGAAGCACACCATTTTTAATGCAAGTGACACATAAACTCTTAAAGATACTGAAGGAGTTTGCTTGGGCTGCTGGAAGAAAGTAACACAAACTAGGGGGCTTGAAGAACAGAAATTTATTGTCTCACAGTCTGGAGGCCAGATGTCCAAGATCAAGGTGTCAGCAGGGTTAGTTCCTTCCGAGGACAGTGAGGGAGGACTCCTAGCTTCGGTGGTTTGCTGGTAATCCTTGGTGTTCCTTGGCTTCTGGAAGCTTCACCCTAATCTCTGTCTTTATCTTCACATGGTATTCGTTCCGTGTGTGTGTCTGTGTCCAAATTTCCCCCTTTATAAGGGCACCAGCCATATTGGATTAGGGGTTCACACTACTCTAGTATGACCCCATCTTAACTAATTACAACTACAATGAACCTATTTCCAAATAAGGTCATGTTCTGAGGTACTTCAGGTTAGGATTTCAACGTATGAATTTTGGGGGGACGAAATCCAACCTGTAATACATACCAATTGCTTACACCAGAAAATGATGATTTGTATAATGTTTATAGGGGTTTTATACATCTGTATATCATCTACAAAGTCAGGTTTACTAGGAGAATGATAAACTTTACTCTTTTCCAATTTCTTTTTCTTTCCAAGCCCTGAGGTTGTGGTCTGATTATAGACTAAATCTTAACCCTGTCTGGAGGGGCACCTTCAGGCCAGTGATTAAAGAAGGGCGAGTCCACGGACAGACCTCTCGGGAACAGGAAATGATATTAATTAGGGGGGCGAGGAAACGCAATAGATGTTAACAATGGGGTCAGCGACAGTACCAATGACAGTAGCAAAATCAAGGCTGGAACACACACATCCTTGCAGACTCACCAGTAGGACGCAGGATAATGAACACAGGCTTTGCTGAGGCTTTGGGTGTGGGTCCCAGCGCTGAAACCTACACTCTGTGCTGTCTTGGAATCTTGAATGAACCTTCCTGAGTATCTGGAGAAGAGAGATGCTGATTCTGGCCCTTTTTTATCTCACAGGTGTGTTTTATTAAAAATAAAATAAAATAACACATGGAGAAATGCTCATAAGCCATAGCATGTGACACAAGTGTCTTCTCATCCGACCTCAGGGAGAGGACCAAAATTCACTGATTCTGTCTCCTGCATTTAGCACTCATTCAGGCGTTGAGATGGTGGAAATAAATTAATCAACATTTTTGAAATAATTATTCAGGTAGTTTTGGGATGAGATTAGCACGTCTACTGGTGTCTTTGCCTATGACAATTTCTGTTCTCTGCAAGTCTACGTCTTTGTGTGTATTCCATGTTACTCCTCTTCCTTCACCACCTTTGGCACATAAATGGATCTAGATATCGATGCATTTCTGAATGGCGGCTGCATGAGTAAACAACCACTCTAAAACTTGGTGGCTTCCATGAGCCACCTTTTACTTAGCTCATGGTTGCATGGGTCAGCAGTTCAGTGTGGGCTCAGCTGGATGATCCTTCTGGTCTCTGCTGGGCCCCTTCACAGGTCTGGTGTCAGTGGTGGGTCAGTTATGAGTCAGCCCTGATAATCCTGGCTGGGCTTTCCCACCTGTCTGGGACCTCAGCTGGAACAATTGGGCTGGCTTCACACTGGTGTATGTGCTCTCTTCCCCTCAGCAGCTCTGGGCTCACTCACCTGGTGACTGGGCAGGGTTCCAAGAGGGCAAGGAGAGACACACACAGCCTCCTGTGGCCAGGCTGGGACCCTGCATGGCATCACTTCCACTGCATTCTAGTGGACAAAACAAGTCATGGGTCAGCCCAGGTAGAGAGGGTAGGAAGACTGACTCCAACTCTTGGAGGGAGCAGCTGCTAGGGTGCCTACAAAGGACCTCCTATAGAGAGGGCACGCTGTCCGCGCAGGCACTGATGGGGTCCCTGCCTCCAGTGCCTCACAGCAGCCTCACTCACTAATGTGCTAACATTAAAACTGCCCACGTCCTTCTCCTCAGGGAGACCAAAGGAGCACCTGGTGCTGGAGCAGAGAGAGGCTGTCTAACCCTCAGAGGGGACCCGGGCACCATCCAAAGGAGGGATTTGCTTGACAAATATGGGACCTTTGGAAGACTGGTTGAGCTCACAATCTTCAAGTCACCCATTCTTGTTGGTAGGGCAGAAACAGAAGCAGGTTGTTGAATACTTAGCCTGCATTTTATCAATTTGAGGACATCGTTCACAAATCATTACACTGTTATATAATTATTGGCTTGTGTGTATTGTGGTGTGTATGTATATACAAATTTTAGCTGACATTGTTGGCAATAAGGATTTCCACATCAGTGAATCTTCCAGCAACTAGAGATTATCCTTTTAGCATTAAATAGATTAAATATAAGTGAAACTATTTTGGATTGAGAGCTTTCTAAAATACGTAAAGCATTTGCCTGTTTTCTTAATCAGGGTACAGAGCTATACATGTTTCTCCTTAATGAGACTGGGAACTCTGCATGGTGATGACCCTAAAGGACGCACCTTTATATTCGCAGTCCCGCTGGTGTCTCACACGTAGGGAGGGCTGAAGAGAGACTTTCGGGATTGAGATGAATTGAGTGTTGGTTATAAATATAAACTCATATTAGTAAGTTAGCTTTATCATCGGGACATCAACTATTTATGGTGCTGTGTGCAACAAAGTGAGCCCTTCGGAGGGAGTCCAGGGGTGTGGGACAATGTGCACCCACACTCAACGTCTCTGAATAACTATCCTTGCTTGGTTCCAGCGTCTACCTTTGACAGTTCTTCCATCTCCTTCCTTAATGTCTTTTTTGTTTATCTCCCTTAATAGCCACATCTTCCTCCTGATTTGTTATTTCTAGGCTGGCAAGCATCCTTGCTCTTCCTCATATAAAAGCTCAGGGCCTTTGCACTTACCATTCCCACTCCCTGGGTCTTCCATCAACTACCTTCATGGCTTGGGCCCGCCCTCCACCAGGTCTCTGTTCCAGCATCACCCAGACAAAACAAGCTTCGCTGAGCATCCTTCCTGTATCCTACACCAAAGCTCATCCTCCCTTGCACAAATCCTCCCTATACCCCAGCCCGCTTAAATTTTCTCCACCGATTGATATTCATTTATTTGTTTACCCAGTGTCTCCTCTACCCGTTCCCTGAGAAGAGGCCCTTTGTCTGTTTTGCTCACTGTTCTTTCCTGGAACCTGGTTCAGAGTCATCAAGGGGAGGCCATGATAAAAGGTGTCGGCTGAAGGAGGCAAGCGCCCTCGCGAGACTCTTTCCAAAAGGAGAGTAAGTATTGGTGAGAACTGAGGAAGCCGACTGTGAGCGGTTCAGGAGGGATGGAAGGGAGAGACCCTAGCAGTCTGCCCTCTTCCCAGGCTCCTGCTTGTGCTCCAGGAGCTGAGGTTACAGAAAGAACTTCCAGAGGAGAGGAGTGCCCGGGAATGCACTTCTCAACAGAAAGCCACCTTTCAGTCTGGGTTTGTTTTCCTGTTTAAAGCACTTCAGTTCCTAGAAGCATTGAAAAACACCTGTTCTTGACCAATGTGGGGGAGTCAATTATTTCCCACGTCTGCAAAGGTCAAATTCATGGTTTCCAATTCTTCACGCACTGGCGTCTGTCTAGGATGATGTCACATGTATATATGTCTATATCTATATCTATCTATCTATATGCATGTGTATATATATCTATGTATATGTGTATATATATGTATATATGTGTATGTATGTATATACGTGTATATATGTATACATATGTATACATATGTGTGTATATGTGTGTATATGTATATATATGTGTGTATATATGTATACAATGTGTGTATATGTGTATATATTTATACATATGTATGTATATATATGTATACAATGTGTGTATATGTGTGTGTGTATATGTATACATATGTATGTATATATGTATACAATGTGTGTATATGTGTGTGTATATATGTATACATATGTATGTATGTATATATGTGTACGTATGTGTATATATATGTATATACAGTATAAAGCTGTGTGGAGGCCTCCGGTCTGGCGTTTGCAGCCAGCACCCAGAAACCAGTGGTCACAGCCCTGGTGCCCAGCAGGCTTTTCTCGAGGGAATCACAGGTTCACACACGGGGGCCCTTCTCAGCACCTTCTTTTTACAGAGGAGAAGACAAAGACTCAGAGACGTACGGGGTCTTATTACGGGGCTGCCAGGGGCAGAACAAGAATTTGGAAGAAATTATGACAAACGTGGGGTGGATCCCACCCTGAAGGACCCCTTCCCAGCACCCAGAGGGAGCAAAGCCCTCCTGTGCCCCCTGTGCCCCTCCAGCATTCTCACCACGAGTGTAACCCAGAAATTACTTTTGAAGCCACATAGTGAATACCTGCTTTCCCCAAATAAACTGCACATTTCATTCACCCTTTTTTATTGCTGTTTTCCTCCAGATTTCATTAATGAACTAAATAAGTGATTTGATCGATTATACATTAAGCAGAATGCACGTAGGTCAAGTACGAAAGCATAAATGTGAGCAAAAGGATACCCTCCTGGCGTTGACACGGAGCGCCGGTGCCTTCCAGGGCTGGTGACGCACACTTTCTATGATGAGCATCACAAAACCATTCTGTGTGGGAGGATCCCCTGCAGGAGACACATTTAGAAGACCTCTCTGTGAAAACAATGCACATGCCTAGCAATAGGGGAAGGCAACTAAATCACAGTGAAAACATACTATGTTCATCTTTTGAAATTATTCTTGAAAAAATTAATAATATCAAAAGCCTACTCTATAATTTTGGAGAAAATAAAGCAAGAGATGCAAACAATATTTAGCATGCTGTGAGCTTTGTAAAATACCACCTCTACGTGTGTGTGCGCGCACTTGTGTGTATACAGAGGACAGAACTATATCAGTAGTGACCAGTGGTGGATGCTGAGGATGTAATTGTGTGTGCTTTTCATTTTCCATCTTACGATTTCCTGTATTCCAAAATCTCTATAATGTATGGATACAAAAATACCAAAATAAATTTGTTTTGATTCTATTTCCCTCCTTTCAAGCTGCCTCAAATAATACAAGGGTTTCATGGGACATTTCTGGTGCTAGTTAAACTTTCCTGGACTATACAGAAAGAAGAGCTCCCAAATTCTTTTTACAGATACAAAATAAAACTGATACAAAAGTCTGGCAAACGAGTGCATAAATTATATACACATCTGTAATCACGTGTGTGTGAGTTTGTATATGTGCACACACACACACACAAACACATACATGTGATGTTTGCCTATTTGTCGTTTTTATTTCTCCCAGCATCAAAATCCTCTTCCCATCTTTGGGACATTCGCCACCTGACAAATATTGCCGCCTCTCACTGTAGAAGCTAAAAAAGACCGAGATGTACGTTCCCAGACAACAAGATGTATCTATTCTGAACCTGAAATCAGAAATGTGGAGATATGCCCGTGGTGGCAGTGACGTAGCATTTCTGGGGAAGTCACAGCTGTGGCGACAGTGGAAGCATCCCATAGCAAATGCTGACGCAGACAGTGCCAGCTGTGATAGGTAATGTTTCCCTGAAGCAGCCAGGCCGGCCCTGTTAGGTGGCTTTTGTGGCGTGATTTTGGGGCTTGGTGCTAGCTGCTATTAGCCTTCCTAGGTTCTCTGTTTCCAAACCGGGTTCTGCAGCCTTCTGGAAGATTCTATTGTTTCACACATTTGTTTATTGCTTTTGTTGACCAGAGTTGACATCTAGTGCTTGCACTAAGAGCCCCGGGTGCCTGGGGTATGTGCTACACGACGGCGCGTACCGTTCAGTATCAAATGTGACCTTGAAAATCATAGGATCTTATAGTTGAGAAAATATTACAGACACAGCATACATGATGACTACTGGCTTAGATGCTAAAGAAATATATAACTTTCCATTTAGGAAGCCTGAGTCCATTAGTGAACTCCCCTAATAGGTCAAGAAAAGTAATAGCTAGTAAATATTTTATTAGGATTTTTTGAATCTTGCTAATGGGAAAACCAACTATTTCAAAAGCAGTAAGAGTCACATTTGGCATCAGGCAATCACTCAAGGCTTAGTGCCTGCTGTTTCTTGTGATTTTTTTTGTGGAATAATTAGAGAAGTTCAAATGGAATTACGTGGGCAACCATGAATTTTTTTTTATTGTAAACCATCATATTTTCTTACCTCATTATTTGCCTACATTATGTATTCAGTACTAATTTTCTATCTATGATATAGTAAATTTATGGCTATGTTAATATGCTTACATTTTTCCATCCAGGAAATGAAACGAATGATTTTTATACGTTTGTTTTTAAAACATTAACTACAAAAATGCACTAAATATAATAATAAGACTCATTACATGGGATCTTTCATTCCAGAGACTATTAGAAGCCTTTACAAACTAAAAGGAAAATAACCAATGAAAAAAGGAAGAAAAAAATCAAAGCGAATAGAATAGCACCCATCACTGAAACAGAGCTATAGCTATTTTCTTTTCTTAGCCTATTTGAGATCTTATCTCTCAGAAAAAAAAATCAAGCTTAAACTACTGAAAAAAATTACCAAATATTTTTCTTAATAATTAATACAATTTGCTGATTCAGTATCAAGTCACGTGTTTTACATAGCTGGGCGTTTTCAAGCATGGAACTAGTTGGAAATAGGAGAAAAGTCATTCTGGGTATTCAGGGTTTAGAAATACGATTGGGGGTCTGTACTCATCAGGGCTCTCCAGAGAAACAGGACCACAGGACTGAGAGAGCTGTAAGAGGAGACAGAACTCGGGAAGTGGCGCATGAGACTACGGAGCCTGAGAATGCCAGATGTGCCATCTGCACCTGGGGAACCGGGAAGGCTGCGGCTTTGATTGGGCCTGAAGCCGAAGGTCTGAGAACCAGGGAGCACTTGGGTGTAAGTCCCAAGTCCAAAGGCCCAAGAACCAGGAGCTCCGACATCTAAGGGCAGGGGAAGACGAACATTCCAGCTCACAAAGTCAGGCAGGGACTGGGTCCAACCTTCCTCAGCCTTTTTATTCTCTCGGGACCCTCAAAGGCTTGCAAGATGCCCACCCGCATTGGTGAGGATGCTCTTCTTCAGTCATCTCTGAATTCATCCCTGAATTCAGTCTACTGATTCAAATGCTCATCTTTTCCAGAAACACCCTCACAGATAGACCCGGAAATAACGTTTACCCAGCTATCTGGACATCTCTTTGCCCACTCAAGTTGACACAAAAATTAACCATCCCAGGGTCCACTGTGGGTTCCCTGGTATTGTCCCTAAAAGTTCTTGATGGCCTTCCCTATAAAGCAAAAGTGCTGTGGTCGACAGGTGTCAGCATAATGAGTAATCACACCGCTGAAGGCACACATCTCCGTAAGTCACTCAACAGCAGCTCTTGTCAGATATAAAGCAAACCCCAAAGCTTCTTTTCCCTGGGGATTTATTCTGTGCAAATGAGAGGAGATAGGGCATTTCCCAGCTCATTCATTCATTCTGCAAATGCTTGTCAAGAACTTAAAAGTCACAAGCAGAAAACAGCAGCCCTGCAAAGTTTTCAAGAAGGAAGCAATGTCATCACAACAGCTCAATGACTGATTAGGGCCGGGGACCGGCAGAGCAGCAGAGTGGACAGGTTTTCAACCTGAGAGAGCGGCAGTGTGGGCCTTGGCACTGCCATCTGATTCTCTGTGCTGCCTTGGGCCCATCAGGCTACGCAGCTTTCTCTGTAAAATGAAAAGACATCAACTTTGCAAAGATGGAGAAGTTTCAAAAAAGGATAATGTTAGGCACAGACAAGGTATTTACTATATTGTAGCTATTGCTGTTGTTGGCAAACCTGGCCCAAGATGACTCTGGGTGGCCTGAGACCACATTTCTAACTGTAAGATGCTGTTATAGCAACCACTGACATTTTTACCCCCTCCAGTCCTTCTGGCTGGATTGAATGTGGTTCAGCACTGCTAGCGGTGATCAGATTATTCTCGTTTGCCTGGGGCTCTCTGGGTTTTAGTGCTGTAAGGTCTCAGTCCTAGGAAACTCCTCCGTCCCAGACAAACCGGGACACCAGGAATCACCCAAATTCCAAAATCACCCACATCAAAGCCATCACCACTCCATTTTTCTTTAACTGCTACCCTAGATATGTTCAGGGAAAGACGGTGTGATTATGTTGTATGGTCCCCAAAATACATTCTTACAACACTTAATAAGGAACGGCTCTTACAGATTCCTGGAAGGAATCAAAGACCTGAGTTTACAATCTAGGTGAAGAAATAAGGCACAAATCTGAAATGAAATATCTAATATCTTATCACAAATGGTAAGCAGCAGTCAATGGTAAGTGGCAGACTATGCTTATGTCAAATTAGTGATGAGTTAAATAGTTAACAGCAGTCTAAGAGAAAAGAGAGATTACCATGGCTGAGCCATCAGGAGTGGATCTGTTGGAACACTCTCAGCATTAGAATACAAACTCAACCCGGACTGGCTGAACCAAATGCTGGGGCCTACAGGCTCCCCGAGATGTCCACAGGTAAGGTGGCTTCAGGTTGCCCTTGAGGCCTAACAACGTCACCTCACGTTTGGTTTCTCTGCTTTGCCTCTTATGGCATCAGGTTTAGCTTCAGTCTGGCTTTCCTTCTGATGGCCACATGGATGCAGCCACTCTAGGCTTCAAAACTTTCCATTACCGTTCAGAAGGGGCGAGCAAGTCTCTTTCCTTGGCCTGAGTCAGACGGTCTGCCCATCTCTGATCAATGATGGAGCAAGCAGATGGTGTTCCATTGATGACTCTGGTAAGAGCCAAATGCTCAGCCTGTGGTATGGGGAGGGAAGGGCTGAGGGCTGCTGGTCAGAGTTACCCAGTGGAGGGGGCAGGTGTTGAGAAGGTCATCACAGTGCCCGCCACAGAGAGAAAGAGCTTCACAGGAAAGATGGGACTGAGAATCTGGGATAACCCACCCCTCCATACTGCAGAATCAGAGTGTGACTTCTAGTCCACATTCAAGGGGAAGGTAGGCACAGAGCCAGACGCCGAGTCTGCAAAAGCCAGACCACCTGGGGCCAACCCCAACTCTGTCATGTACCAGCTGTGAGAACTTAGGTAAGTTATTGATTCCTTATCTGCAAAATGGGAACAGTAGAGACTCTTGCTTCATTGGATGCCCGTGAAGATGGAATAAGCTATTTAGCGGGAACCCACAAGAATAGTGCCTCATACCCAGCAAGCACTCCATTGCGATTAGCACTATTGTTCCCAGGCCAGGCTTCTTTCCACAGCAGCCTCCCACTCACTATTGGCAATGCGGCCCCGAAGAAATGCAGAAAGGAAAAGGGGCAAAAGGTAGCAGGAAATTACATGTGCAATGGGCGACAGACAGACCAGTGTCACAGAATGAGAACGTCCCCAAAAGATAAGTAAAAGCAAATTGAATTTGGGGAAATGGTTTGGGACCGGGTCACAGAGGCCTTGAATGCCAGGTTAGGGAGTCGGGGCTTTACAAAAGGCCCGACTTTAGTGTTCTTTAGGTTGCTAAAGCACGTCCAAAAGTATTTGGAAATGCTTCCACTGTACTGACTACCTCCTAGAGACAGACTTCCATTGTCTTGGGAGGCAGAGTCCTTTCACACTCTTATCCTTATTCGAATAACAGGCCTCTCTCTTAACCTTCTGTGATGGGTCATTTTATGTGTTAATTTGGCTGGGATCAAAGTACTCAGATTTGGCCAAACATTATTCCGGATGTTTCAGTGAGGATGTTTTTGGATGAGAATAATATTTAAGTCAGTGAATTTTGAGTAAAGCAGAGTGCTTGCCCGTAATGTGGGCAGGCCTCATCCAATCAATTGATGCCAGCAGCCTGTCTTCAGACTCATCTACAGCATCTGCTCCTCCTGAGCCTTCGGGCTTGAACTGCAGCTCTCACCGAGTCTCCAGCCTGCTGATCTGCCCCATCTGACTTTTTTGGACTTGCCACACCTCCACATGATGTGAGCCGATTCGTTTACTAAATCTTTGTCATTCTATACACACACCCCATTGGTTCTGTTTCTCTGGAGAATCCTGACTAATACATCTTCTAATCAAGCTGTCTTGAAAGAGTAATTCCATAAGTGGAATTAGATGGGAAGAATAGTGGCCCCTATCAGTACTAAGATGTTTCCATGGCCTCCTTCTAATTCTTTGACATGTACTGTTTGTTACTTTCCCAGACCATGTCTGGGCCAACTGTGCAACTTCTGCTGGCATAGGTTCCACATGGGAACCATCTCTACCAAGCCGGTGGGTGATACTGGAAGGCCCTGATTATGTCACTCATCTGGGTTTCTATGTAGCAAGAGTAAACTGGGTTTTCTTGGCCTGGCCAATTTCTCAAATGCTTTCTATTTTACCAAGTTTCCCACTGACCCTGGACTTTAGACCTACCCTTCGATTCTGCTGAAGACACCGTCCGTTCTGGCTCAGGTCTAGTCTCGTCAAGGCAGCAGCCTCCCTTTGTAACTGCATTTGTGTCTCCCATTCCTCTTTCTAGCTGAAGTAGATAAACACCACTCGTCCCTGTCAAATTGTATCTCATTAGCAGGAGAAGTCATTCCGATGAACAATACCACCTCCTCCTGTTCTTCCTGTCTCACGTATGTATCTGTATCAACCCTCCAATTCTGAGACATCTTCCTTCTACAGTCTGTTGTCTTCAGGAGGTAACAATTCCCCTTATGTTATGCAGGGACTTGTTATTTTTTTATCTGCTCCCTGTAATCATGAGGGAAATGTCCTTGTTTTATTCTTTGTTATCCCTTGCGGAACATCTCCATCTTCTGTTTTATTTTGTATGTTATAGCGTATAACAAATGTCCGTCCTAAAGCGGATTTCTCCTTTTCTTCCCTCCCCTTTAGTACCAGTTCCAGGGCTTCATATCATTGGAGGCCAGTTTTAACACCAATTAATTTAAGCCAGTACTGCCTCAAAAAGCTTTGTAAGTGTTCATTAAGCAACAGAACACCCTTATGAAGCAAGGATTATGATCCTTATTTGACTGGTGGGTAAAAATTCAAACACACAGAGTTTGAGTGGCATTAACCCTTGGCCATTATTTGAAAACTGCCATCATTTTCATTGTCATCCTTATGAAATCAGTGG
Organism: Equus quagga; assembly: GCF_021613505.1. Classification (NCBI taxonomy): domain Eukaryota; kingdom Metazoa; phylum Chordata; class Mammalia; order Perissodactyla; family Equidae; genus Equus; species Equus quagga. The sequence goes on from NC_060271.1 coordinate 135,073,408, forward strand.
CATGACACATGTCAGTACTATTGTCCCACTTTTCAGATGAGAAAATGGACTGAGAGGTTGTCATTATCAGAACTATGTTAAATATTCAGAATTGCTCATTATTCACACACATATAAGGTTTCCAACTTTTCCTTATTTTCTCAACTCCTCCCCTCTCCCACCACCATAGGAATGCCACTCAATGAGCAAGCAATGGGAAAAGTAAAATATGGATTTAATATGGTTTGATTTACACCAACTCTCAGAGCGCATCTGTGAAATATGGATCTCAAGTTTGACGGTGGGGGTGGACAAGAAGCACAGAGAGAGGGAAGGGGCATAGAGAGGGTTTACAAACCAATGATCCAACTCAAAAACCAAGGGTCCCGTGTTGGAACAAACCCAAATATTCAACCAGCACGTATTTCCTGGTCTCCTAGGCTCACCCCACTATCCCCGTGCTGCGGGTCCACGGAAGCAAGCAGCTTGCAGTTCTGGGGCGTGTCCTGAATGTGAACAATTTCAGTCAGGGCTCACCTTTCCTAGCTTCCACAGGCCGTCCTGCCCTCACCTTCATTCATATCACCTGCTAGCTCTGAGAGCAGGAGTTTATACGCACGCCTCCAAACCACGCTCTGAGTATAAAGAAATAGTAGCTGTTTGTAGTATTTGTTACACCTGAAGGGAACCTCAAATATGATCTAATTATGCATAAAAAAACTGAGAATCAGAGAGCTAGCCCCATGGTGAAGTGGCTGAGTTTGTATGTTCCACTTCAGCAGCCTGGGGTTCCCGGGTTCGGATCCCGGGCCTGGACCTACACCACTACTACACATCAAGCAATGTTGTGGTGGCGACCTACACACAAAATAGAGAAAGACTGCCACAGGTGTTAGCTCAGGGCCAATTTTCCTCACCAAAAAACAAACTAACTAACCCCCAGAGAGGCAAGTTACCTAATACCGCACAGCTGACCTGGGGACTCAACAGAATTGGAAGCCCTCCCTCTGCTTCTTTATCCACTGTGGCTTAGAGTATAACATATCATCTCTTCTCTATTCCAGAACAGTGGCTCTAACCTTGTCTCATCATGCACTTCTAGCCATTAAATTTTTTTGAGCAGGCACTCCCCTTATATGCATTATTTTCAAAATCATATACTTGTATAACTGGTAATCCAATCAGTAAATGTTAATAAAGAATACTCTCTTCATTTTTGTACATTAGGAAATAAATCAAACAAAGCATGACTCCTTCTTCCCATCGTCCCTCAGAGGATCCTGCACAGTTCCGAGGATGCTGCCACCTCTACTGGACCTCGGCTGCAGCGACATGACTTCTCAGTGCCTCTGTGCAGCCTTTATGAGGGCTCTCACAAAGAGCTTCAAACTAGCAACTGCTGGCAAGCTACAGTCTGGAGACCACCGAATTATTTTAAAAATCACAATGTATCAGAACCGTTTCTGACTCTTACTCTTTTCCTTCCTATGGGCTTCTTGGATGGATGCAATGCTGAGAGCTGTCTAATCTGTAGCCTGTCTTACCTACATACTTAGCAATCCAAAGCAACTAGCCATTCCTACATGGCCTCGCTACTTGGAGTGATTATGAATTACCGTAGTGGGGCCTGGCCTGGGGACGTAGCAGTTGAGTTGTCCGCGAACTTAACACTACGCCACTGGGCTGGCCCCTCTGCCATGTTTTTAAGAGGTCTCATCTATTAAACATGTGAATGATATCCTTCAAGTGTGTCATGGCAGGAAACTGTGGCTGAAAACCCTGTTCCAGAAGGCATCTCCTGTGACATCAGTAAAGTGCTATATTTCATCTTCTTTTCTTTTTTTTTGAGGAAGATTAGCTCTGAGCTAACATCTGCCACCAATCCTCCTCTCTCTCTCTCTCTTTTTTTTTTTTTGCTGAGGAAGATTGGCCCTGAGCTAACATCTGTGCCCATCTTCCTCTACTTTATATGTGGGATGCCACCACAGCATGGCTTGATAAGTGATATATAGGTCTGTGCCCAGGATCGAAACTGGTGAACCATGGGCCACCAAAGCAGAGTGCACAAATTTAACCACTGCACCACCGGGCCGGCCCTCATCTTATTCTCCTAAGAGGAGGGACAATACTGGAGAGAAAGTTATGGATATGGATCTCTTTTCTCCTGGTGATTTCTTGGTAAGAACTGAACAGGCTTCCACCCTGAAACTCCGCTTATTCACCATGGGGGTCTCTTCTTTACTCTCAAGGGTTTGCCACTCACGGCTCCACCTGGATGTTCTCCCAGGACCCCGACACCAGAGCTTTCCGATCCTGTTTTCACTTCCAACTCCTTCATTCCATGCATGTTTCAGGAAGCTCCCACCAGCCTTCTGTGCCAGGTTCTGGGGACAGCAGGCTCAAAAGGCAGAAGGGTCCCTGCCCTCACGTGCTGATGGCTTGGAGACAAGATCTTTGATTTACTGAGGTTTTTCGTGAGCCAAGGACCTCATTTTCTCCTCATTACAGCTTATGCTTGAGGCTAACATTGCACCCAGCTGTCCCAGAAGCACAGTGTGGTTAGGCAACTTCTCCAGGGACGCGAGGCAGAAAGCAGCAGAGCTAAGACTGGAAACCAGGTGATCCAGACACAGGCTTGGGCTCCTCTGGCCAGGCCTGGTCCCTTCCACTCTAACTCTGCGCTCGAGGACATCTCAAGGACCTTATCTTCCTGATGGCACAAACGGGGTGGGAAAGGAGGCTCTGTAAACTCTCAGGCCAGGCCCGCGGGTGTGAGCTGGTACCATCCCAGGCGAACTCTGTACTTCAAGGACATTTCTCTACAGATGCTTTTTCCAACCACTAAAATATTAAATGTCACAAAAAGCGTGCTCATGATCGTCTCTCTCAAGCAGCCCCCTCCCCGACTTCTCCATGCCCATTAATGTCACATCAACCAAGCGAAAAATCAGATTTACTCACTCTACTGGTCCTTTCTCCCAACTCTTCTTTCCTCTCCTTGATCCAAACACAACGAAGTTCCTTTTCCTCTCTCGTTTTGTATTCATCCTCCTGCTCCCTGGCCCCCTGGTCACCCTCACTAGCCTCGCTGCTCTCACTCAGCTCAGGGCCACTGGTCATGGCATCCAGGTCACTGCCTGCTTGGCTGAGGTGACTGGCCATCTTGTCAGTCCGTAGACTTCACCCCTGGGTCTCCCATTTGGAAAGGCCTTCTCTCCTTCTTTATCACCAAGCCCCTCTGCACCTTTATGACACGGCCCAGATTCCTTTCCCAGTGAGTTTTTGTAACCCATCTTGTCTGCTCCTCTTTCTGGGTTATGCAGACTTGGACTGGGATGTGGGAGCTGAGTCGCACATGGTGGGCTGTTCTGTCCAGGGCTCTCCAGTCGATCCAGCGACGATGCGCTATTTGCCCTCTTGGCTTATGCGCTCCCCAAAAGCAAAGGTTCTTTGCTTGTACCATCTCCCACTAGCTCTTGGACCAAAAATATTTTCATCTATAAAACACTAGCAAGTGCAAAGGATTTACACAAAAGTGATTCTTCCAGAACTTTTTGGTTTGATTTAAAATTATGTTGAGTAGAAGTATTTAAGAAAAGATTTCCTGCTTCCCCGCCTTGTTAAATAGGCCATAATGAACGTGATTTAAGTTTCTCTTTGACAACTTCATGTCACTATTATAAACACTGATTTTTGTAATGCGATATAATACAGCGATAGTCAGGGATCGTTTCAGTAGAGCTGTTTGTCCTCACACAGAACGATCCAAGACTTTGAGCTTTGTGTTCGCTTTTTATAGCTTCCTGTGAAGCTGTCTTCTTCCTCTCCTTCCTCTTCTCATTCTTCTTCTTGGCTGCTTGCTGCTTCTTTATGTTGTGTATTCGCTCCTCTAAATTTGCTATGCTTGACATTCTACGAGTTAGAACACCAAAATTTTAGCTATAAGGGACAAAATAGGAATAAATAGTATTTGAGGACCTCTTTATCTTAAGATGCCATACACTAAGTCAAATGAGACTTAACCCGGCAGTGGGAAAGGTTGTGATGAGGGACGACAATCCTAGAAGAGCTGCTTATTGGCAAAGGAGTTACGACATGCTTACACAGGGGGACGAGTGAGAGATCGTGTATCGATCTGAAGTTGAAAAGCCCTACGGATGTGAAGCAATTCTCGAACAAATCTTTGATAGAAATATTTCTCAAAAATAATCCTAAAATTTACGTGGGTAAATCCAATGTCCTGTTTGTGACAGTGAAAACCTTTGACATTTCTTTCTTTCTCTCTTTACCACGTATATATATTTTTAATTTTCCTTCAATTGTAAGTTTTATTGAACTCCCTCCATCTATTTTCCAACATTTAACACATCATCCTAACTCTTTGGCTATTTAAAGTGTTTTAGTTTTACTCATTGGGTTAAAACAGATCCACTCAAACAATCCCAAGGAGATAGGGGTTTATTATGGTTTTGGTTTGACCTCATTCAAGAGAAAATCTGAGTAACTGTGACTTACCCAAAGACGGGCAGGGGTTGGCGATGATTTGGAGGCTGGTCAAAGATTCTGGAATTCCTTTTCCCTCTGCTTCATGCTCACACTTGGAACTCCAGCCATCACGTCCATATGCCAGATGGCAGGAGAGAGTGGATGCAGGAAGGCACGTGCTCACTCTGTATGCTTCCCTGTTGGGGTGTTTTCCTGTAGGTCGCACTGAACAACTTTCACTAACACCTCCTTGGTCAGAACGACGTCACGGGCCACCCCTCTCTGCAAAGGAGGCAAAGGAAGGGAGTTTTTTGGCTGGTCATATTGCCATTCAAACCCAAATAAGTTTTTGTTGGTAAAGAAAAGTGGCCAAATACCTATGGGGTAGGCTATTAGTAGCCCTCAATTTACTGTAATATACTTCACTGAACTGGGGCCAGCAAGCCACCAGGGACCTCCTGCCCCCGAACCCTTCTTTCAGAGCCCACATAACTTTCCCCTCATGATTTCTCTGCTTCCCTTCGCCTGTCTTCCGGGTTTTCCTTTTGTTTTTGTCCTCCTCATTCCAGCTTGTAATGGCTACTCCAGCCCTAAGGTTCCCTCACGACCTCTCAACTCAAAGCCTGCAGAGAACGAGGCCAATCTGCGTGTTTCTCAACCCCAAATCTGGGAGGGAGGAGTCTGATGATTAATTCAGCTTAACTCTTGAGAGAGACCAAATGAGTTCCCAGTTACGTCCAAGCCAGTCATCCATGAGCTACCCTTTAGCTGATGGCCGCCCAGTCAGAAGCCCTGGGCAGAACTGGTCACTTAGCCCAGCTGGAAAAGGGAGTATGCAAATCCAGTAGAATGGGGTATGGAGGGCAGCAAACAATTGGCACCTGTGGTACGTCATCTCAAGCTAAATACACATTATGATTATTTCATAGCAAGAGAAATCTGAAGGGTGGATCTTCTCTCTCCTAATTTTTTTCAGATTTACCTATGTGCTGCCTGTTATGATTAGATCCAGTTTTCTGTTTGATGACAGATGACAAAACGGGAGGTCTGTAATTCAGTCCTATCAGATGACAAAATACAGAGTGAGGCGAGCTGTCCTGCTAGAGCCTCCTTCTGCTGCCACTGTGCTCAATGTATCAAAATGAACTCTATTTTTAATGAAGTCATAGGTGCTTGAACCAGTGTCAAAATCAGGATTCACTTATTTCAAATTCATCAAGCTACACGTCATAAAAGCATTCACTTTCGGATAGAACCAACATATCTTCCAACAAGAATATCATCATCCATATTTGGGTCAAGACATTCTGTGCAGGTGTACAATTTCTATGGTGTTTTATAAATAAGCCATGGCTGGAGGAAGTGTACACCGCCTCTTCCTCTCATTCTCAGATTTGTTGGGAGAATATCGAAGTCAAAGTTTTCACATTTTCTATGTTTTCCTAAAAATTCTACCAGGGACATTCTAGTCAGAGATATCTCTTCAATAAATTTAACTATTGAATTAAAAATAATTCCTTTTTTAAAAAACCTCTATCATTGAAAGGCAAGTCGTACAATAAACAGTACCAGGAGGCCCAATGAGGAATTTGAGACACATTCAGGACCTTTTAATGCTAATTGCAAGGAACTTTTTTTGACTAGGTGAAACTTGCACAGGGTCTATTTTTTTCATTTTTGCAAAATATAAACAAAAATAAAATCCTTTCAAGGTGAAAGACATCTTAAAATACTCAGGAATGAAGTTAACACATTGAATGTATTATATAATGATTAGACCGAGTTGCCATAGATAGGTCTGAAACTGGCTCTTTGGTTTGTAGTGAAAATTGGTATAACTAAGAACCTGAGTGGTCATGTTAATTGTGCACTCGGAGATCTGTTAAATACAACACAAGCGGTTCTACGAAACCAAATTTAATATACAACAAACACTCACCATGTAAATACACCTTTTTAAAAATCTGTTAATAATTCGAAGGATCACTTACAGGCTTCCATAAAAGTATTTTCTATCAAGAATCTCAATACAGAATGATTTCTATGTCAAAATACATTTACACTTATAAATTGTTTATAGGAAAAAAAAAGACACAGAGAAGTGGAGTTTGCTGGCATTGAATTCAACAGCAGCAGCTGCCTCTGATATTTTTCCTTCCTTTTCTACTTCAAGCATTTTTACAAAACAGGTTAATCTACCCTTCTATACTCTGTCTATGGTTTTGTTCACTCGATTGGCCAGTTAAAAATCTCGAGATGTCATTGCCATGCTTATTCCAGTTGTCAGTCAAACCTCTCCACCTGCCCAGACCATTCATGTGGGGTCTAGTCCGGGCCAGGCTGACACCCCGTATCTCAAGCCTGTCCCCGGTCGGAGCACAACACTTCAGGCATCGAACAGCAGTTAACCAAATGCAAAACTGGGAAAAAAGTCACATAAAAACCACAAGTGCAGATCGATCACACAATTTTATTAGAGTCTTTTGAACAAATGTATTCCTCTGTGAAAAACTCTTGCAAAAGAGACATTGGGGCAGACTATTTTCAACCCTGAGCAAGAACACTGCATACCAAGGAGAGTGGGTCAAAAAGCTGGTTCCATTGAAGCACAAGCACAAGCCACTGATATTCTCTATGTGATCAGGTTTTTACAAAAAAATACAGTTTTCAATAAATAATGCTTAATTTTACAACTTTGATACAGCAATGTCATACACCGTTTCCACACACTAAACTCTGCATGCTAGATAGTCTAGAGAAGACGAAACTTTCCCATGCATTTTCTCTTTCCCCCTAGTGCTAGCAACACCGTCCTCCAGCGCACGGCCTCCGGGAGCTCTCCCCTCTCTCTGTTTCACAGCGTCAGGTCGTGCGCGGGCATGCAAACTCTAAAAAAGGTCCCCCCCACAAACCACTCAGACTTCTAAACAAAAGAGTTTTTCAGCCTTTCTGCTCCCAAACCTGGAGTGGCTATGAAAGTAAGTTTCCTGTGGCCTTGGAAAATACAGACTTGGACACAGTGTCATGCTGAACCTGCTCTGAAGCATCAGGTGGTTGTGTCCTGGTGGCCATCGTGAAGCACTGTGGGATGCCATAACCACTAGCAGTCCCAAACCAGAAAAGTAGGCCTCCGTTTTAAAACAGTCCATTCAAAAAAAGCCATCATGGAACAAATGCAAAAGACTCTTAAACCCACAACATATGTACAAGAGTAAAGTAGACGAAATGGGAAACGAATGGTGATGGCATACAATGTTTCTCCCTCCGAAATTCAAGGGATGGGGCGTTGTGTTTTTGAACTTAAGCTGGATGAAGAAAAATGTGTTAGAGGGCCCTCTGTCAATATCTATTTGATCAAAATTCTTTATATGGCATATTATTATTATTTCCAGTTGCTCTTTGCTTTTGAATAGGGAATGCAATATATCTAATAAAATAACCTAAGCATCAAAGTCACTTCAAGGACCCTAGAGTAAATATTTTTTACACGTTTTCAAACTTTTTGTCATATTGCTTTATTTTGTCATTTTCACAGCAGAGAAAACCCAGGCCTATGTGACTACATAAAAGAAGTGTGACCAAACATTGAGAAGGGAGCCGCCACGTTCGCACGTCCAGGTCGTTTCAATTGCTCACGTGAAACCACATCTCAACTCGATCATATTGCTTTCAGTGGTCCGTTTTCTCTAGAGAAGTTATCTGCAACTGTAGGCAACCGGAAGTTCCCAAGTCATTTAAAACAGTCCTGTCTGTGCACTGGCAGAGGTATTGAATCTTTTAAGAGTAGCTCTACCCAATAAAATTATTACTTTTATACATGGAACATTATGAACTATGTTTCCCATTGTAAGCCATTTTATACTTTCTGCACTTTTGTGCTTTTATTGAGTATAAAAATAGGTCTCCTTTAAAATTCTGTTTAAGTTCACTAAAAAACTACTTGTTTGTGAAATTCTCTTATAAACTCACTGCATCCACATGGAATAGATAAAACTAATTAGGCAGCTAATTGATATAGGTAGTGTTAAAAAAAAAGTAACTACAATAAAAAACAAAACGAAGATAGGCGAGGATTCAAGAAAAAAGCCAGTAGCAAAGTGAAATGAAAGAGAGCCGAGTTTAATAAATTTTGTTTAATCTTTATTATGAGTGAAAACGTGGGCTCCACGGAAAGTGGCAAAAAAAAAAACTGAGCTGTTCTCAAAGAGCAGAATTTGCCAGATCATCAAATAAAAGGGGATATGGTAGAATAAATCTAATAAATGAACAGTGAGGAAGAACCAATGGTGAAAATCAGCCAGATCTCTGAAAAGTATGTGTGAGAGTCATGACATGGAGACGGTTACTTTGGGAACTGGTGAATTCCTGCGTTGGGATCCTTAAGGCTCAGTCTTGGCAGCCTCAGAGGCCTAGGCTATACAAAGGGTATTGGAAACGGACATTCCTAATGGAAATTTTATAAAATTTGGCCCTTAGAATAACTGAGAAATATCCTGAAAAAATTTTCCCTGAAACTGTAATAAAGAAAGTTTTTTATCTACTGATAAAATTGACAACTCAGTAAACTATTTTCGCTGGTCATCCTACATAAGAAAAAAGCACAAATATATTTGCCTCAGAAATCTGTTAAAAGCAGGGGACCACGCAGTAAAAGAGTATAAAGAGTCTATAAATGGGAGAGTCCAAGAAAACCTCTCTCCAAAGTGTCCACAAGGATACATATGCCCATAGAAGAAAAAGTAAGAATATACATATTATTAATCATATCAGAGAATAAAAAAGTTAAGATTGATATAATATATTTATATTGAATGACTACTTCAAAATAGAGCAACTTATCTGCTTTATTTCTCAGCATCCTTGGGCAAGTCACTTAAATTCTGAAGTGAAAAACAAATGTAAATTTCTTGTACTGTACCAATATCAAATGATTATGGTTTCAACTCCCAGAGAGAGAAAAACAAGTCTTGTCTTTTGAGTCTTTTTCTTTCTGGAAAAAACAACAAAATCATCCTGACTGCTATATGCATGCATATTTAAATCACTTCCCCTTGATTAACATTAAAAAGAAATATCTCCACCCAAAAGGGGTGTTAATGATTTTTTTTCTAGCTAAAAGATAATCATTCTACAAATAATTTGCCCTGTGACTGTAGTCATTCATAACATACATATCTGCAAAGCACAGTTTAAATACACTGCCTTTTATTAGCATTATTTTTTCTTAATAAAAGGGATGCATATCAGAGTGTAAGAACTGGAAGATTATTTCCACAGTTTAAAGAATTAATAAGAGAATGCTGGTTCAAGTCCTTAAAGATGGAAATCTTACCAAAACGCCATCATCTAAATCTGTGAACTAGTTATAAACAGCAGGATACCCACTGGCTAGGCTGCAGTGCACTCTGGGCCCACCCCCCACCCCCATGTGACCATTTTAAGATATTCTGTCAATGCTTAGTTAAAAATAAGACTTACTTAAGAGACCAAAAAAAAAAAAAAAATGCAATTAAACTTTTATTGAAGACTATCCAGTGGCAAGAATACCTTATGTATTATATTATGGTTTAGACATTCAATAAAGGATTCATTAAGAATGATTTTCACAATGCATTCATCAAAACAACCTTAAATATCGTTAAAAGCGCATTCAGGCGCCTGTCCTGAGATCTAACAGGTTTTTAATTTAGATCGCCCACCATCTATTTTTCTCTTACTTTACGATCAAGAATTTAGGCTACATAGCTTTTTTTTAAAAAAAAAAAAAAATCATGACTATTTGTTTCTATTCTGAGGCCAAATTAATACCTGTTACTAATGAACTCAAAGTTTCTACCTCACCACAGAAAATGTCCAAGATTCATCCAGGATTAAAATATAAAATACATGCAAAGTTTTCAGATTTTCAAAATACATAGACTCAGTCTTATACATGAGTTTGTGTTTTCAACAATTTTAGAATTGCAGCAGAGGGCCGCCACGTAAAATCACCAGCACAGAGAACTGTCAATTGTAAACCGCTGGTACAATTATTCGTGGCTAAAATGTCTGACCAATGACTACATTAGTCTATCATTCGGGAGAAAAAAAAAAAAAGGTAAACAACTCCAGAAATCCAGTTCTATATTGAGAACCTTGTTAATACCATCAGCCCTTTGTTTTTCCAAATGTACTACTGGAATCTGATGGTTCTTCGAAAGGAAAAAGCCACAGAAAAGAATTCTGTCCATCTGCAGCAAAAGCTCGCTGGCTTCGCATCCCAGGGGTGGGGGCGGGGGTGGAGGCTCGCCGGGAGCCGGAGGGAGGCTGGGGGAGGCCGGAGAGGCAAAGGAAAGTGGGAGGGGAGGCAGGAAGGGTGCTGAGGCTTTTCGGCCTAGCGGTTCCTGGTAGTGTGTAAGACGCTTCCATTTGGTCTCGCCAAATCTCAGTAAAAATGGAGGCTAAACCTTGGTAAATCACTTCAGTAGGTTAAAAGATGAGCCTTGGTGATTTGCACCGAGTTTCTATTAGCCACTGAAAACCTCACTCATGGCAGGCTCCGCAGCTCGGAGAGGGTAAGCTCGGAGGCTGGCGCGCTGGGCCCCCAGCGGCCTCCCCGCCTCCCTCTGCGCGGCCCCCAAGGACAGAGCGGCGGAAGGCGCGGAAGGGGGGCCAGAGCCAGGGGCGCGCGCGCCCGGCCGCGCTTGCCAGCCAGGGCCTGCCGCGAGGGCTCGGAGACGCCCGACGAGTCCGGGGAAATGAGAGTGGGGCAGAACAGGATGGACGGGCCGGGCAAACGGTCCCCAGCAAGCAGGGAGCGCGCCCGGGATGGGGTCGCGCCCGCGCCGCCGCCCGTGCCCCAAGGAGGCAGATGGAGGAGGAAGAGAACAATCAAGGAGCCTAGCTACCTTCCCCGAGGCGGCCTGCCGGGAGGCAAGTTCCGGGGCGGCCCACGAGCCGGCGCCCTAGAGAGTGCGCGGGGAGGGCGCCGGGTGCGCAGGTTCGGCGGGAGCCTCTACCGGATTTGTTTTCTTCTTCCCCCCACCACAGCCCGGCGGCTCCCCTCCCCATCCTGCGGGCCTCGAGGCCCCAGCCTGGGGTCCCCGCGCGCCTCCAAGGCCCGGGGCGGCGTGCGCCCAGGCGCAAGCTGCGGCCGGACAAGGAGAGCCAGGCGCGGGGTCCCGGGGCAGCCGGGCTCTGTCCTTTGTGTCCCGGGGTGCCCCCCCACCCCCTACCCTGCTGGCCTCGGCTCAGATCGCACGGAAGCCATGCCTCGTTCCCCCGCCGCCCGAGGCGGACCCACCGCGTCCTCCTTCCTCAGCCTCCCGCCTGCTCGCAGCCTCGGCCCCGCCACACCCCGCACCCCGCAGCCATCCTCCATCCCCATCGGAGGCTGAGCTCCCGGACACCGACACCCTCTCCCCTGTCCGGTCACCGCTCGAGGTCAAGAACTGTGGCCGCGCTCCCCGCCAGCATCTAGCTCTGCGCACAGGCGGAGATGCAGCGTCCAAAAAAAAAAAAAAAAAAAAATCAAAACTGACAACGGCTGTCCTCACCCTAAGGGATAGCGGCGGGGATCCGAGGGCGGCTGCCACCACGACGCGCAGCCCCGACGCGGCCCCGCGCACAAAATGCACAACCCGGCGAGCGCAGGACACCGACCGCGCGCTGGCAACCCGGCCCTCGCCGAGCCCGCCCCTCCCGGCCAGCGCCCCGAGCCTCTCCGCGCCGCCCGCCCGCCCGCCCGCCGGCCGGCCAGGCTGGGTGGGGAGAGGGCGGGAGTGGAGGAGCTGGAGGAGGTGAGAAAGGAAATGGGGTGGGGGGGGGGGGGGGTGGGATAGAGAAAGAATCCTCCTCCCCTGTTTGTAGTAACTAGCCACGGAAGGAAGAGGAAAAAGAAATCGGCCTGCCAATGAAGCACTCCTCAGCCTAACCCCCCTAAATGCAGAATTCTTTTCTGCCACCTCCCACCCGCGCACACAACAGCCTCCTCACTGAATGAGCTGCGATAACAGGACCTCCAATTTGACTTCCATAGAGACTATTGGCGATGCGAGTTTCTATCAGTTCCAGCTGATTTATTACAATTGTCAAGATACAGACTTCCAGCACAAAAAAAAAAAAAAAAAAAACAGGCAATGATGTCGACAGTGCATTGAGTCTGCTTTGCCAACATTTGCTACAAAATATGCAGATGGTCTGTACTTTATTTAGATTATATTGCACAAAATGAGAAACTTTTTAAACTATGTGCCTTCTTTTTTTCTTTTTTGCTAAAAATCGAGAATCCAGTTTCAAACCTTCCATCTGGGGCCCCATCCACATATCACAGCGTATGAGATACATAAAGTCCTACTATAGTACAGTACATATACAATCTTTAAACTAAGATAACAGCTCTGAGGTCTATATCACCATTTTCAATAAATCTTTACCTACAAATATTGAACAAATCTCTACTATAGCTGTACAAAAAAAAGTTTGCTTTTTCTTTTTTAAAACCACAAGGCCTTTAGATGCAAGGATTATTTTAAAATTTTAATCCTTTTTAAACCAGGACATAACGTACCAACATACTTGCATGCTAAAAAAGAGGGGGAAAAAAAGGAAATCAAAAGGGAAGAAGTGCCTGAAAGTCTTACTGAAAAAACACAGCAAGAATGTTCCCTTTTCACTGTACAAAAATACGCCTGAAAATATATTAATTTTTAAAAAAGACTGAGGTCTGTTATGTATCAAAAATGTTTCAATACCTTTTGTACTGAGGTCTAGGCTGTCTGGTATTCAATCAAGGAGGTATAAGGGAACGAGTTACAAAAAAAAAGTTGGCAAGTAGAAATCACATTTGTAAAACCATAAACAATTTGATCTGAAAAGTAAACTCTGATCTTAAGTCAGTTCACAGTTTTTTTTTTTTGTAAGCGTTTGTACAGTCTGCATTTTTTCAAGCTCCCTGCAGTTTTGTTAAGAATCGGATGCATAGAAGACATCAGTTTTCTCCCTCCAAAAACATAAAATAAAATAAAAAAGTTGCAATGGTCCCTTTTTTGTTTTTGTGTTTGTCAAAAAAAAAAAAAATCGCCAGTTCTTTAAGATCTTTTAAGGAAAAAAAAAAAAATCTCCAACCAACTCCCTAGCGTAATAGTTGTGCTGCCAAAGGGTCCTCTGCAGACGTCTTCCAGACTTCAAAGACCGACAAGCTTCCAACAGCGCCTTCCGGAGCGGGTCCTCCCTCCCCTCCCCCGCCCCGTCCCCGCCGCCTTTGTTGCAATCACGAATTTCAGGAAAAAGAAATAGTAATTACAAAAACACATTTTTTGGGGGGGGAAAAATCACAACTCCAGACTAGGTATGCAACTACCTTGAGACACGATAAAGGAAGGGAAGGGGACAAAAAAAGGACAGGAAAAATGTTTAAAAACTACTCATTTCACTTTAACTCCACCAAAATTTTCATCATCTTTTCCAAATTCTGTGTCACGACATCACATCAATATCAGCATCTTCTTCTCTCCCCTCCACCCTACCACCACCACCATCAACACCATAATCATCATCCTGACCACCACGACTTGCTCCCAAGGAACCCTGCTCTGCACCCGCCGAGAGAAAGAGCGAGAAGCGGGGCGCCCCTCTCAATACGTGAACACCAGGTCGGAGAAGTTCGCCTCCAGCCAGTCCCCCGCGATCATCTCGCTCAGCTCGGGCGTGCAGTAGTCGGGGAACTCGAAGTGGGAGCCCAGGCTGCCCTCGCTGAACGAATCCAAATCCTTATCCACCAGAGACAGGGACAGGTTCCCGGCCGCCGCGCCGCCCCCCAGCTGCTGCTCGCTGGCGCTGTGCGCGCTTTGGGAGAAATTCAAGCTCAGGTCGAACATCAGGTCGTCGGCGTCGTCGCCGCCGCTGCTGCTGCTGCTGCTGCTGCTGCCGCTGCTGCTGCTGGACGAGGAGGACGAGGAGGTGGAGACGGAGCGCGAGGACGCGGGCGACAGCGCGGGCTGGGCGAGCGGCGGCGGGTGCTGCTTGGTGATGTTCTTGAAGCTGTAGTAGAGGCGGCTGCCGCCCCCGGCGCCCGAGGTGGCGCCGGCCCGCACCTCGTCGTAGAGGCTCGCGCCCTCGGGGGACTCGGCCGAGCTGCTCAGCGTGGGGCTGGCGGGCACTTTGGCGACATTGTAGCGTCTCAGCAGCTGCGGCGGCTGCTGCCCCGGCGGCTGCAGGAGCTGCGCGTGCGGCGGCTCGTCGTCGTCCTCGTCCGCCTCCTGCTTGATCCGCAGCTGCAGCTCGTCGTCGTCGTCGTCGTCGTCGTCGTCTTCGTCCAGGAACACGCACTTGACCGTCTTGCCCGCGCCGCCGCCGCCCGCGCCGCCCGCGCGCAGGCTGCCGAGCACGTAGTCGTCGCCCGCGCCGCCGCAGTCCCCGGGCTGGGCCGCCTTGCCCGCGCCCGCCTTGGCGCCGCTGGCCGCGGGGGCCGCGGGGGCCTTGAGCTTGCTGCATTTCTTGCTCGAGCCCTTGGAGGTCTTGGCGCCGCCGGCGCCGCCGCCCGCGCCCCCGCCGCCGCCGCCCGCCGCGCTCTTCTCGGGGCTCTGGCTGGCGCTGGGCTTGGCCGAGGGGTCCATTTTGGGCTTTTTCCGGGGCCGGTACTTGTAGTCGGGGTAGTCGGCCATGTGCTTGAGCCGCAGCCGCTCCGCCTCCCGGATGAACGGGATCTTCTCGCTGTCCTTCAGCATTTTCCACCGCTTGCCCAGCCTCTTGGAGATCTCGGCGTTATGCATGTCCGGAGACTGCTCCATGATCTTCCTGCGCTCGATCTTGGACCACACCATGAACGCGTTCATCGGCCGCTTGATGTGGCCCGACGCCGTCTTGCACCAGTCCGGGTCGCTCTCGTCCAGGGCCACCGGGCTGCAAGCCATGAATTCGCCCTCCTCCGTGTCCAGCGCCTCCCGGGGCAGGTTGCTCTCCGCTTCCAAGCTCTCCGCCTGCTGCACCATGATCCGCTGCGGGGCTGGGAGCTCCAACCCGGGCCGCTCGGTCTCGTGCGGAGATCCCCCTCCCCCTCTCGCCCCTCCACCTTCCCGGGCAAGTTGCAAAGTCCTCGGCACCCCGCGTCCGCGGCTCCCCCCCTCCCCCCCCCCCCCCCTTCCAGGCTGCACACAGCGGCTGCGGCGGCTTCGGCGGCGACGGCCGCCCGCGCGCGGGGAGCTGCGGCCGCGAGGGGAGAGGTGGCGGCGGCGGCGGTGGCGGCGGCGGTCGGAGCAGCCCGGGACCCCTCTCTCCGGCTCGTGGCTCCCGCCCCAAGCGCCGGACCCCAAGCACTCCCAGGCGCGCGCGCTCCTTCTGCAAAAAGTTGAGGGCTCTCTCCCAACTAGTTATCAGGGTGTCATATGGGTGACATCACTCCCCGGGCCAGCCAATGGCTGGGGGCCGGCTCCGCCCATCTCCCTTTATTAACTCCTCGGCCCCTCCCCCTTTACCCCACCCTCGGGGCTGCTTTGCATAGATGGGGGTGGGGGAGGAGGCATGTCTAGAAATATGTTATTTTTAAAAAATCCGCGTGTGCGCACAGATGCGCTTCTCCCCGGGATGCTCAGGAGCCGCGCACCGCTCCGCGACGAGCGGGCGCCCCGGGCTAGTCCAGGCGCCGGCGCGAACCGAGGACCAGGTCCCGGGAGAGGCCCGGCTCCCCTTTGTGCCCGGTCCCCGGGAGGCCCGTCGGTGTGAGCAGACGGGGCGCGCTCACTCTCCGTGTGCACACACCCGGGCGCGCGCACAACCTGAGGTGGCGAGCGCAGCCCGGCCCGCCCCGGGCGGGCACAGCTGCTCCCCGCCGCGCCCCCGGGGGGCTCGGCCGCTCCCCGGCTCGGCGCGCGGCCTGAGCCCGCCAGGGGAGCCCGCTGCGCCCCCGGCCGACAGAAGGTGGCGCTTTAACACAACACCTTCTCGGGGCACGTGGGCTTTTTCCTCCTTTTCCCTTCTCTAAGGCAAAGGAATCCATTTAAAACCCAAGAGGCTCTATTCTTCCTCCCCCGTTTGCATTTTCCGTTTTGTCCTTTTTCTTCGTAGGTTCTCCCTTCTCCGCGGTGTTTGGAGACGCTGCCGTGCGGGTTTGGCTGCGCCGGGCCCCCTGGCGCCCCGCCCCAGGAGGAGGCCGGAGTAACGGTCTGTGGGGCTTGGCCGGGCCGGGTCCTCGCGTTCAATCTGGCCACTCCCGAGGCTGGTTCAAAACCGGGTCCTGGGACCAGCCAGCTTCTGCACAGCCCCCGCCCATGCATCACTTGTCCCCCTCTCTCTCCTCTCCCGCCCCTCTCCCCGTCCCCTCCCCCCAGCTCCCTCACTCCTTCCCAGTCCTCTTCCTCTTTGTCCCCTCCCCCTTTCTCGGTCACCAGCGGCCCCGGAGCAGCCTCCTCCTGAAATCTAGCAACGAGCTGGCACGCCTTCTGGGTTGCTCGCTATTTTAGCAGAACCGCATAGACCACAGAGAAAACCAGGTGCGTCCCAAGGTTCAAATCGAAATATTTCCTGCGTCTGTGAAAAGGTGGGACGGACTGCTCTTAGAACGTCGACGCAGTGAGCAGGCTGGCCCGTCGATCTTGCTGTGCTACTTCCAAACCCGTTTTTCTTTGTGTTTCTTTATTTAGTCCCTGCTACCCATCTATGGATATTCTCAGGGCAATTAAAAGAAAAGTGCCGCTCCCTCTTCACTGTCTGTCGTCATCCGTGTCTTCACACCCTCCAGCGCAGGGCAGCTGGCAACTTTTGCATAGTTCTGAGATTCTGCCCGGAGTATTTCACGAGAGAAGTCAGCTGCTTAAGACTAGTAGAATTACCCAAACCCGCTTCGTTTCAGGCGCCCTCCTTGCAAATAATGCTGCATTACCTAAACATTACATTTTTTTTTTTTTGAAGACTTCAGTAACATAAAATGGTACCAGGTTTTCACAGATCGTTATTTGAAAAATATCACCGCCATCATTATACTCTCTCCCCCATATTCATCTTAACGAAAAACAATGCATCAGGTACTTGTAATATTCAGACCAAGCATGTTGGCAGATTTTTTTTTTTTTTTTAGGGTCGTGGAGACCAAAAGAATTTACAGTCATTCATACCGCTGGTCTGAAGTCTGAAGATGTGTAAAACCCAAGGCGGTGTGTGAAAATTCATCTTCACTCCTGCAAGGCAAGCACTGCATCTTGTTTCTCCCCGACCTCGCACACCTCCCGGCTATTCCAGCTGTCTATCGGGAACACCACCAGAGGAGGGTGTGGACTGAATGGCCAATCTACACCCCTCTTCCCCCAACACGGGACAAATCGACACTCTAGCTAGAGGGCTTGAAATAATTGAGCTCAGTGGCGTTATTTTCATGCAAACTATCAGGGCACCTAGCATTTTAGACTCTGAAAGAGAATGCATTTGAAAATCTTTGGCAAATTCAATATTTATTTGCCTTCACTCTATAGCAAAAATCGTGTTTAACTTTAGAATGAGAATTATATGCGTATAGTAGGACTGAGAAATAATGGGGTTTATTCTCATAGCGCTATGATCTTCTTAGAGGAAATATAAGTTAAAGTTTGCTTTTTCAAATAAGAAATAATTTCTGTTGAAAGAAAGATGGGTCATTTGATGGAGAAGATAAAGCCAGAGTAAGCGGGGTGTTTATTAGTGTGAGGGCAGGCGATGACGAGGGGAGCTAAGTGTGTGAGTTGATGTCTTTCAATAAACCGGTTGCAGAGATGGGAGGTGGTTGAGCGGCCTTGCTGGTGTGTATAAGAATGTATTAGAGCACGTTTCTCCCTCTCTCCCATAGGCAGGGTAACACAGTTTTCAGAAAGGATTAACTAGATTGCTACTTTGTAGCGTGGATCCGCCCCACTATTTACTGTGAGGGAATTTTGTGAAGACTTGGAGTGAGGGAAGGAAAAGAAAACTAAATAACTCATCTGTATACTTTTTTTTTTGTTTGCTTCCTAAGAGAAAATGTTAAAAAAGATAGCAAGTATAACATTTTTTAAAGAGAAATGGGAACACGTTTGAGACCTGCATGCTTAGAGGAACAGTATTTATTCATGGCAAAAGATGTTTGCAATATCTGCAGTGACCAACTATTTAAGGGAATTTTAAGCTAACAAATAGAAAATGTGGCCTTTTCTAATGATACACCTCTTGAAAGTTTAATTTGGTAAAAATGGGCATTTATCTGCTATTTTTTAGACCACTGTATATCAGACTTAGGCCCTTCAGTCATCTTTTTACAGCCAATATACACTCCATTTTTATGTGTATATCTATCTGTGTACTTAGTGATAAGCAAGATATGCAATTTTCCTCGCAATAGATGTTGTTGGATCTATAATTAATGTTCAGAATCTTAAGATTTACACTTGATTAGAGCCACAAGTGGCTATTTTTATGGTTATTTATTTATTTATGTATTTACTTTGAGGAAGATGAACCCTGAGCTAAAATCCGCTGCCAATCCTCTTCTATTTTATTTATTTATTTATTTATTTTGCTGAGGAAGACTGGCCCTGAGCTAACATCTGTGCCTATCTTCTTCTATTTTAGATGTGTGATGCCTGCCACAGCATGGCTTGATAAGCAGTGCTAGGTCCACACGTGGAATTGGAACCGGTGAAGGGACAACCTCAGAAGCGCTGCGTGCAAACTTAACTGGTAGGCCACCGAGCCAGCACCTATGGTTGTTATTATCTTTTTACAATTTCATCTTTTAAAAAAAACTTCATTTGTAAGGACTATTATATAAAAGGGTAAGATATTCTACAAAGTCTCTCAAAATTGTGATAACACGAGAACAAATATGAAATGTTCCTTTTACTTCTGAAAAAGAAACATTGTGCCAAGCAGATAATATGCTAAAAATATCACTGGGTAAATATCCCACTCATTGAATTGAATGTGCCACTTTTAGAACTATTCTGAGGATGACATGCATTTCCCAATGGCTGAAAGATGCTACCTGGAGGACGCTCCTTGTCTTCTCTCTTGACCTGCTCTCCCGGAAGGAGATCCTCTGCTCCTCCACATTCAGCTACATCTTTAGATCTCTGCCTCATACCTGAATCCCAAGTTTGGATCTGAATGTCTTTTGTCTTCTGGACATTCCCCCTTGAGTGTCCCTCAGATGTAGTAATGAGTATAAATTGATTCGCCTTACCTTATGTGCCCGTGCACACACACACACACCCATGCTTCACTGCTACACTTTGTGTATTTCCTAACTTGGTGAAACATAATGCAACATACATGTTGATTAAAATAGGAATGTGGAAGCCATCTCAGAATCATTACCTCACACACACTTACTGAAACACTGAAATCTCCATAAGTGAATATTTTTGTCTCAAAGAATTCCACAAGGCTTGAGTTCTTTCACTGCATCCAGATGTCAGGTGCGATGCTGTGAGGACACCTGAGCACCACACACACTGCCAGTGACTGTCAGTACCCTGTGTGGCTCTCCAGAACGCACTTCAGTAGCTATGTTCTCACTCATTTGTTCTCCCAACCACCCAGCCAGGAGTGTGCTCCACGGAAGCATGAGCAGCAGGGCGGCAGAGCACAGGGCAAGGGTGCCGACCCTTATAAAACACATTTACATCATGACCAGTGCACACGCTATGCACATGCAAAACAGAAACCCACATGGCACAAATCAATCTCTCTCCTTAAGTGCTGTTCAGGCTATTTTCTATTCCATTTCTTTAAATGCTGTTGGTTAAACTCACTGAATTCCTATTAACGAGGTGTTATTGATGTTTGAAAAACACTGGCTTCTATGTTGAGAGCTAAGACTCTGGAAAATTCTCCCTTGGGTTGAAAATTCTGAATTCTGTTTCCAGCACCTTTTTCTTTTTTTTTTTTTTTTTTTGGTTGATCTCGTCTTGTAGCACTTGACTTTTGTTTAATAATAACATAAAAAAATTCACAGATCCACTGACTCTGAAATTCATATCTTGTCCTTTTTTATTATTCATATGAGCTATATATTCTTTTTTTTAAAAAAATAGACTTTACTTTTTAGAGCAGTTTTAGGTTCACAATTGAGTGGAAAGCATGGTGAGTTCCCATTTATCCCCTGTCCGCACACACTCACAGCCTCCCCTACTGTGGACATACCCTGCCAAAGTGGTCCATTTGCTGCAACTGGTGAACCTACATCAACACATCATAATCACCCAAAGTGCATGGTTTACACTAGGGCTCACTCTTGCTTTGTACATTCGATGGATGCGGACAAATGGATAATGATAGGTATCCACCATTGTTGCGTCATACAGAATAATTCTACTGCCCTGAATATCCTTTGTGTTCTCCCCTAAAAATCATCCCCTTTTCCCCAACCTCTGGCAACCACAGATAATTTTACTGTCTCCATAGTTTTGACTTTTCCAGAATGTCTTATGGTTGCAATCATACAGTATGCAGCCTTTTCAGATTTGCTTCTTTCACTCAGTAATGTGCATTTAAGGTTCCTTATGGCTTGATAGCTCATTTCTTTTTAGTGCTGAGTAAGATTCTAGTGTCTGGATGTACTACAGTTTATTTATCCACTTAGTTCTGGAAGGGCATCTTAGCTGCTTCTAAGTTTTGGCAATTATGAATAAAGCTGCTATAAACATTCATAGGATGGTTTTTATGTGGATATAAGTTTTCAGGTTTTTTTGGTAAATACCAAGGAGCAGGATTATTGGATCATTGTGGTAAGAGTATGTGTAGTTTTATAAGAAACTGCCAGGGGCCGGCCCTGGGGCTGAGTGGCTAAGCTTGTGCACTCCGCTCTGTCGGCCCAGGGTTTCGCCAGTTCGGATCCTGGGTGCAGACATGGCACCGTTCATCAAGCCACACTGAGGTGGTGTCTCACATAGCACAACTAAAGGCACTCACAACTAGAATATACAACTACGTACTAGGGGGCTTTGGGGAGAAGAATAAAAAAAAAAAAAAAGAAGATTGGCAACTGTTGTTAGCTCAGGTGCCAATCTTTAAAAAAAAAAAAGAAAGAAACTGCCAGACCATCTTCCAAAGTGGCTGTACCATTTTTCATTCCACCAGCAATGAATGAGAGTTCCTGTTGCTCCATATCCTCGCCAGCATTTGGTACCGTCAGTGTTCTGGATTTGGGCCATTGTAATAGGTGTATAGTGGTGTCTCATTGTGGTTTTAATTGCAATTCCCTACTGACATCTGATGTGGACCATCTTTTCATATGCTTCTTACCATCTGTGTATCTTCTTTGATGAGGTGTCTGCGAAGTCTTGCGCCCATGTTTAACTAAGATTGTTCATTTTCTTATTGTTGAGTTGTAAGAATTCCCTGTATATTTTGGACAATAGTCTTCTGTCAGGTTTTTCTTTTGCAGGTTCTTTTCCCCAGTCTGTGGTTTGTCTTCTCGTTTGCTTGACAGTGTCTTTTACGTGAGTTACTTTCCCCCTCCTGTTTCTCAGTTTTCTCATTTGTAAAATGGGATAAAAGTCACTACATCATAGAATTGTTATGACAATCAGATACAAGTGCTTACAACAGTGCCTACACATTGTAAGATGCCCGCAAGTGTCATTCTTGTTCTTACTTTCTTAACCTTTCTTTCTCCGATGCCTAAAGTAGGTCCTGACACAGTAGCTAGTCTGTAAAATGTCCAAGGAGGAGATGAATTTTCATATTCATTCACACCACCCACTTAGTTCAGTCAGTTCTCCCACCTAAATCGTTCCTAAACCCATTTTCTCCTGCCCATTCCTGCCCTCACTATGTACATGCAGGCTCTCTTCAATACTCTCCTGGAATTTTTTTTTTTTTTTAAAGATTTTGTTTGTCCTTCTTCTCTCCAAAGCTCCCCAGTACGTAGCTGTATGTATTTTAGTTGTGAGTCCTTCTAGTTGTGGTGCATGGGACGCTGCCTCAGCATGGCCTGATGAGTGGTGCTAGGTCCGCGACCAGGATTTGAACTGCTGAAACCCTGGGCTGCCGAAGCAGAGGGCGTGAGCTTAACCACTCGGCCGTGGGGCCAGCCCCTCTCCTGGAATTTTATCAACAGACACCAAACTCGTCTCCCTGTCGCCGCATGCAACCAGACTCTTCATTCCAATGTGCAACTGCGACCCTGGGACTCCCAACTTCATGTTCAGTGAGGCCCTTCACCCTTCAACAAAATCCACTCCCCTCTGCAATGCAAGGCATGTTTTCTTCCTTCTGCCTCTCTAACTTCATCTCTTTCACAATTAACAAAGACACAGAGCAGCATTAGGGCAGTGTAGCGTAGGGCAGTGGCTTTCAAACCTATTCTGACCGTGACCTGCCATATGAAATACATCTTTACATCATGACCCTGCACACATACACACTATACACAAATAAAACTGAAGCTAACTACGGGAGGGATGTTTGTGGTTCCAGATAAAGCTGTTTCACGTGTTCACACTGGTCCTATTAACCAGGCATTCGTTAGAACTTGATTTCTTTCGCAATTTAAACAAACCCTATTTTCATTAAAAATATATTAATTCAACTTCCACTTTTTTTTTTTTTTTTGAAAACCTGCTCTGGAAAAGATATTCAACTGGGCACCCCAGGGAATTTTTCTTTTATAAGTAAGGTAAATAACTGTTTCCTAAAAACAGGTATTTTTAGTGTTAGCTGAGCTGCCATATTACACGGCGCAGGCTGCTTTCTCAGTGGCTGTAGTTTTCCAACTGCCCAATGTATTGCTCCAGGAGAGGAAGGAGGGAGTGTAAGGGGTGGGGGTGGGGAGAAGGCTCTAGCACATTATGCTAATCCTTTCCCATCTGAACAAAAGAGAGAGACACAGGCTACAAGGATGTGGAGTGCACAGACTTGCGCTCTGTGACGGAAGGAGAGAGGACAGTGGTCCGCCCTCCCCAGAACTGAGAAGGCTGTTCTGGAGACTTCTCTCCCTTTTTTATCAGAATCTTTGTCTTACACATGAAATAAGAGGATATGGGTGGTTTTGTGTGTATGATTGTGAGTGTGTGTGTGTATTTATGGGAGTGTGAAATAAAAAGGAATGGATAGACAATTTTGAAAGTACACCTTTAAAATTCACCAAATCTGATTTCTTCACACATGGTTACCATCCTGGTCAGTGTGTCTTAATCTCATCTTAGAGAAAACATCCACATCAAGAGCTATGAATGTATCATTATTTTTGGTGACGTCCCCCAAGGAGGGGCATGGGGGAACTAGTGACTATCTTGCAAATGAGTGTCCAGTAGTTGTCAGGGATGTGGGAGGAAGGTGCCGACGAGTGGGCCTCGTCTTTAGTTTTTCTGACTCAGCAACTGAGCTGTGGCCTGTGCTTCGTTCTCTCTTCTCCCCATGAGCCCTGTAATCAACTAAGTCTTCCCTTAATTGTCTCCAGAACTCAGGTGTCTACTGTTGTTTTCTGTTCTGGCCTTTGCTAAATCAGTCACTCTTTCTCTCTGTCTCATATCTTTTTATGTTCAGAATAGCTAAGATCTTTTTTTATTTTCTTGCCTTGAAACATTTATATTATTTGTGTTATTCCTTTGGTATATGCAGAGCTATGTGGAGCCCCAGTAATTATTAAATTCTAAATAATCATAGCATGAATGAGAAATAGAGTGCGACAGAGCAAAGCTCTAGAGAGACGTGGGTTTGGCACCTTTCCTTGCAAAGGGCAGTCACTAATCTTCCTATGTGTGGTCTCCATTAGAGGAGCTGTTAGTTGCTGTGCAAAAGTGAAATAAAGGGCATCTAGTGGCAGGGGTAGGGGAGAAGGGACAGCAAGAGGACCCACACGTCCACTGACCTTGGAGACACACCTGTGCAGAGGGCAGAGTGATGGGACTGCGCCCTCTGTCAGGAAGACCGGACGGTCACCCTCTTCCTAATGGAACGTTTGGACCAGTGGATAACCACTTTGGGTATTGGTTTCCTCATCTGTTTGGGAAAATTTCAGACTTGATGTCTTCCAAGGTCATGTCTGCCTCTTACCACTTAGTTTTTACGCTTCTAAACACATCAATCTTAAAGAAATCCTAAACTAGGCGACATTATTTTGGTTTCATTCTCATAAGTCATATTTTTGACATCTATGGATTCATTATATTTTAAATATGGTCATTTAATTGCGACTCTAGTTCTTTATGGCATTTATTGTTTTTTCTTCCTCTGTTTCAAGGTAGCACATATTCATTGAAGAAATGTGGAGTGGGAGAAAGCAAAAAAAGAAATCAAAGTTACTTACATATATTCACAGCTAGCCTTTTGGTGCCTCTCCTTCGGTCTCAGTATTGTTCTTTCAACTACTTTAGTGTCAGGGTCGTAGAGACTTTGTACGCAGTCCGCACCCACTGCAGTTTGGCACCCTTCTCTGTCGTGGTGGATGCCCCTCCAGATGACCCGCTGGAGTTTCTTTTCAGCTGCTCTTTCTAGCTGTAAATGTCCCGTTATTTTCGAGAGTGACAGAGTCCTTCCAGGGCAGCTCCCTTCCAGTCTCCTTCCTCCACATCCGTCTGATTCATAGAAGCATCTGGAGAGCTTGCCCCATCAGATTCTGAGACGGTATGATGCGCTCGCCGCTGCCTGCTCTGCTCACTCTCCAGGGCAGCTCCAGGCAGGCCTGGCCTTCAGTTCTCCAGGTGAGAGTCACATGCCAGTTCCTATGCGCCCCGTCTCTCCTGAGCTCCCTCCCAGGCTGGAAATCCACAGAAAGGTGCTGGATCGCCTTGGCTTCTAGACAAAGCCTCCATAGACTGGTGAAGGGAAGATGAAGGCACTGCTTATCGGCCCAAGGACAGAGCTTCAAGCCAAAGAAGATTCTTCTCCAACCTTGAAATCAATGGAATTGTTCCTGCTAACTTTCAACTTGCTCAGTACCTGTGACACCTTTTTTACTGCTGATTTCTCCCTTCTGGAATGGGACTGTCTAGGCTAGACCTGTCCCACTGTTGTATTTCAGAAACAGATAACCTGTCTGGTTTCACGGGTTCACGGCTGGAAAGGAATTTTGCCTCAGGACAAATTATACCTCCAGTGTCACTCATACCTGAGCTAAATGACATTTAGATGAGATTTTGGACTTAGAGTTGATGCTGGAATGGGTAAAAACTTTGCCAGATATTGAGTTGGGGTGAGTGTATTTTGCATGTGAGAGGACGTGAGTTTTTATGAGCCAGAGATTGGCTGTGATGGATTAAACTGTGTTCACCCAAAATTCACATGTTAAAATCCTAACTCCCAGGACTTCAGATTGTGGCTCTGTCTGGAGATAGAATCTTTACAGATCAAGTTAAAATGAAGTTGTTAGTGTGGGTCTTAATCCAATTTGACTAGTGCTCTTATTAAAAGGGGAAATTTAGAGACAGAGACAGACATGCATAGAGGGAAGAAATGACGTGAGGAGACGTGATGAAGATGAAAATGGACAAGCCAAGGAGAGGGCCTGGAATAGATTTTCCATCAGCCCCCAGAGGGAACCAACCCTGCAGACACCTTGGTCTTGGACTTCCAGCTTCCAGAACTGTGAGAGAATAAATTTCTGCCGTTTAATCCACCCTGTTTGTGGTAACTTATTACAGCAGCCCCAGGAAATTAACACAGAGAGAGAGCAGAAGACCCAGAGAGCTCTCTTCTCATATACATTCTCTGTAAAGAATTTTGCCTGTTAGTGAATTTTTAGATTTCTCTTTTACAGGCAATGAGGCGATGGAGGGGGTGAGGGAAGGTCGCATTGTCACCAGTAACAGCACTTCCATGGTCTGTCTGTTGCTCACGGCCTTGAAATATACAGGCGCCATGTTGCCCCTTCGTAGGTTTGGGGTCTCAGGGAAAACTCCGTGTGGATTGAAAAAGTGTTACTTACATCGTATTCAGGCCAAAGGGGAACCTTAGTTAACTTAGGTAAGTCTAGGACCACAAGCTGCGCTGTGGAGGCGGCAATGCCTGGCTCTCCCTCAGTCCCATAGGCAGGGGAGGATGGTGGAGACAGTGCTTTGGGAGCACATGGACACAGTTTCTCAGTCGCATTCCCTGCCCACACCACCCATCTCAGGCAGAAATGTGGCTTCCTCCTTGCGATCCTGTAGCACGGTGTGCACCCCTTTGTTACACGATTTATCATGTTTACACCCCAATCTCCCCGAGGGACAATGGGGTCTGTGAGGGTAGGGACAAGTCTACTCACTCTGCCACCCCTAGGCTGGCCAAGAGAGGACAATGGGGAAGCCCTGAGGGGCTGAGGTTGGTCGTAAAGGAAGTGCCTCTGGGTTATTTATAAAGCCCTGTTTCAGTGCTAAGATGCTGGGATACAATGAAGTTCCTCCAGCCAGTGTCCCCGGTGTATTTTGGAGACAGGAACAGCTGGCAAGTACGAGAAAATTAATATGAAGTTCAGTTCACAAATGCTATTGTCACCATCACGGTGGGTGTTACAGGTAGATAATAAAAATAGTATCAGGGCTGAAAGAGAAGCCTTTCCTATTTGACCTCCAGTTCCTGAAAGGTTTTGCATGCTCATTTCCCATCACATGTACCCTGAAGTTCACCAAGTTCCTGGAACCTAGGGGGTGTTCAACTGCGCTTGGTTAAATGAACAAATGAGTAAAAGAGGAAGAAAACCCAGAGGTCGAAGTCACTTTGAGAGAGTGACAAGAGAAGGAGAAAGAAGAACAAAGGACCAGAAGGGGACACATGCTTCCCCTTTCTCTAGCTCACTGTTCTGTTTCTGCCTCATGTGGGACCCAGCTCACAGCCCAAGCTGCTGTACTTGGCATTTCAATGATATTCCTCACCTTGAACTTTGCTGTGATTTTCCCATGCAGTGCAGTTTGGTGCTTTCAGTATCTTACCAATATTGTAGTGAATTCACTCTTTCAGTGTTTTTCTCTTGCACAAGTCCACAGGGGTGGGCCTGGAGGAAATCCGGTGTAGCACCAAGTGTGTTGCATTTAGACACTCGCTTTGTCTCTGTTACTCAAGCGTTTTCCAACAAGGGAGCTCTAGCACCTCCATTCTCTTTCCCCAGGGATGAGTTTTTTGGGTATATTTCTCCCTCTCTCATGAAACAAGGTTCCTGGGGGCCCTGGAAAACTGTAAAGATCTATGCAAATTTACATATTGCAACATGTCATTATAGAATTTGAGGGAATTTCTTGAACCTTGAAAGTGGGCACTTTGAAGATGTCTCAAAGCAAATGTTGTGGTAGGTAATGGGAGAATGTCTCCAGGATGAGTCTAGAAATAAGTCTGGGAGTGAAATGGGGACGTCCTCGTGCCCATCCACCCTTTCCCCCAGTATGCTCCATGGAGCCAGGGAACAAACAGACCATTGGTCTGATTTAAGGTGGAGTGCCTTACCTTCGAGAGGGAAGAGTGATCGTGTCACAGTTTTAAAATAGCTTTTATAGTCCCCAAGGCTGGATGAGTATCTCTTCCTGCAGTTCTCTCACTCCATTTCTTGGAGCAATGACGTAGTTGGTCTATGCATATTTAATATTTTTCCAAGGACTTAGATGTGTCATTCTTAATACCAGATGGCGTGCCTCTATTTACCCCCTTGTAAGCAGAGAGCAAGGAGCTATTTCATAGTATTCTGGATGAATAAATGACAGTGTAAGTGAAATACTGGTGCGTATATTTTTGGTTCTAAGAGTGAAGAATAGGCTCTGAGGCTTAAAGGGAGAGATATTTATAGTATTTCCTGGTCATACAGTTACTTGCTCAGCTACCTCAGCTGTGGCTTGTTTATTGTGTTAGTGCTAATGACAGCAACACTATAGAATCCCGTTATACCCTGTACAAAAACAGTTAGCTCTTCTATATTACATGTTTGAGACCAAGTACATGGTAGGTATAAAAACTACTCCATTGACATAAATCAAGTCTAAATTTGGCCATATTTTCCAGAGTGAAACACGAGAATCATGCAAACTGCACCCCTCTCCCCCCACCCGCTGCACACACACAGAAACGGTCTGCCTTCAATCGAAAGACAATGTATAGCATCCAGTTTGCCTATTTATGAAAAAAGAGAAGTACATATTCTTCTTACAATGATATTCCTTATTAATTGGTTGGAGCCACTGATTGAAAATTTTAAGTGCTAAGTATTCTGTGTTGTATGTACAGGACACTTCTTTTCGGGTGTGACAGGGACAGCACTGTCGGCGCACTTCCATGCACTGCGCTCTGAAATTTACAAGTACGCTGCCAAGTATTTAGCACATAAAACTTTGATTCAGAAGTTCCGACTTTATGGCTTTGACTCTCTACTTACTAAAGTTGTGTACTTGGACTAGGCACTTATTCTGGATGAGCCTCGGTTTCATCACTGGAAAGTGGCTCAGTCCCTCCCACCTATCCCCAAGGTGACTGGGAGGTTGAGAAGTACTTTATGAAGCTTCTGTACGATTATAAAGGCTTTGTACAAAAATGGTCCAAGACATTTTGGAAATTGAGGTGGAATCCAGGAAAGAATGCAGGTTGGCATCTCCTCCAGAGATGGGATTACTTTGTGTTCATAATGTTGGAGGTCTTTGTCTGAATATTTTCTGGAAAGAACAGATGGAAAGCAGAGAGAGCAAATTTAAATCCACTTTACTGATATCTCTTAGCCAAAGTTCTTCTGATAGGTTAGGGGCGTGGTTGAAATGAAGACACGGAATTTCAAGAGTGTGGAATTCAGTAGCAATGACTGCAAACTTTGGGGGTCCTTGTCAAGTCAGCAGCAGCAGCAGTGGGTGCAAGGCCCGCAGAGAACAGCACTGGCTTGGCTGACGACACTGAGATTCAACTGCAGTGCGTGCTAGTGAGCCACGCCGATTTGGCTCCTCATATTGTCCACGCTATTTATAAAGTTCTGCAATTTCGGCTATATTGGGAGTTGACAGAAAATGAGGGCTCATCAATAAGTAATACAGTAAATTACAGACTAGCTCGTAGATGACTAATTTTGTCATTCAGGGCCTGTGCTGTCTTCCACCTTCAACTGAACTTGGAGTCTGAGGAGAAACAATATGATGCCAAACTGCACAGTGCCTCAATCTCAGGAAAAAGCGACGCCCTCCTCGCCATCCACATGTAAGCTGAGAGAGCTCTGTGGCACTGGACATTTCCAGAGGGCTCAAGCAAGGTATTTGATTTGATATTTTTTCTGTCTATAAAACGTGACTGTGAGAATATCGCACTGCAGCTCACGGCTGGATCAGATCCTCAGTCTGGCCTTGGATTAACTGTTGTATATCCTACGCCTGGAGAACTCATGGTTGTCCCACCATGATGAAATTACAGCTTGTGCTTAAAAGACACGGTCCCTACTGGCTTTATAATTCGTTAAGAGATGGTCTTGTTTGGAATGACTCGATCCTTGCTGAGGTCCTTCCAATCAAAGCTGGTGGTATTTGTTCAAGAGTATGGGTTATTTTGACTACAGAAGGCATAGTCCACGTTAAACAAGTAAAGAGAACAGTTTATCCATTTAATATATTACAAACAAATCCTTTCAGATCACTTTATGTCCCAGTATTTTCTGTTGGGTAGTATCAATATCCTTTAATCATTCATTCGCTTATGTACTTATTAATAAGTGTTTATTAAGCATCTACTCCGTCCTGGCCACCATGTTCAGATCATTGATGGGGAACACATCTTCTACTTCAGCTGAATATATATTTAATGAGCACCTATTCTGTGCCAGACATTGGTTGGAGTGTTGGAGACGTAAAGGGGAAATTTCAGGATTCCCGCCCTCAGAGAACTCACAGTCCTGCGGGGGAAACAGGTACACATTAGCATTGGAGGCCTATGTTAAGCAAGGGGTTGGCTAACAGAAAGAAATACCGTAAAGACATTTTGGGATAACTTTCTTCTAAGAAGCACTTTAGAATATTTTCCACTGAGATGAGGCAAAGAGAGTTCCTCATTTTGAAAGGGAGTGTGCTCCGTATTCCTTCTTTCTTGGAAATACAGATGTTCAGGAGGGTGGGCAGTGCGGTCTGTTTGAAACAACACAGGCCTCCAAGTCCAGAGAACATGGTGCAATTCCACGAGCTATTTGTCCTTAACATCCCTCCTGATGGTCTGTGTCCAAGAATCACAGAGGAGTGACAGAAGTGTGCCCTATGCCAGGTAGCATTGGACCCTGTCATCACCTTCCCCTGGAGGTTGACCTTGGGAAGGTCATGTCACTGGCCGAGACTCTTTCCCTATCCACAAAATGGAAGGGATAAAATCTCCCTTGTCCATCTCCAGGTTTGTTCACTGACCCGAGGTGACAACGGCTGTGACGGTGTTGTGAAGTATAGCATGACACAGAAAATGCAAAGTCTTTGTTCCCTAAGCGTCAAAGGACCCTTATTTATGTAGCTATATGATTAGCATGCATGTGTTTGTCTGTTTTCAAATGGGCTACAAGAGGGTGAAGACCCACACTGGGAGGCCTGGCTGTGTGGACGTAAATTCTATCTTCATCCTGGTGCTTGTTAGAGGGTAGGACGAGCTTCTCAGAGCATCTGCGTGCCCCAGGCCAACTTTTGAACAAGGAAGGTGGCAAAAATGAGTGTTAGCATACTGATAATTTGCTTTCTTTCTTTCTGGTGCTTTTGCAGACAGGATGTTGAGGCCTTTTCTCTTTCCTGAGTTTTTAATGGAAACATCCGCTTAGGAGCCGAGTAGTCGCAGAGATTCCCCGAGGTGGGACAGAGTGGAGAAGGGCTGGCAGACTGAGGTCGAGGACGTGAGCCCTGTCTTGTCGTGTAAGTCGCTGGACATGTACTGTGTCCAGCACTGTCATATTCACCTTTTACATTGTCGTCGGTGCAGCCTCTTCCACTGTTAGGAGCTACACACCTTTCCAGATTATCGATCTTGAAATTCACCACTCACTCATCTCAGTGTTTTGACAGGCCCCCTAGTCCAAAGAAATAAAACAAAATCTCTCTTTCTGGCATTTGAGAAATTCCTTCTTTAAACACAAACAATGTTTTAAAGAATCAGGACTTGTCAGTGTGTTGGTGTTAATGTGATGTTAAGTCTCAGGCACTTCTTTCGTAGGCACAGGACTGGCGCAGGTCCCTCAGCTCGGGTAGCACGCCCCGATGGCTGTTGGGGTGAAATTGCAAGTCGAAGCCCCATGGGATGTGTAACAAATACTTAATGTTTGGACAATCCTTGACCAAAAAAGAAATATTTTCAGTGACAGAAAAGAGTGCTGGATAAGAAGATAATTAAGTGTATGTGATTAAACACGAAGCATGTGCCCACGTAGGTATATAAACTCCCTGGCTCTGTGAGCTCTTACTCAAGTATAGATCTTTATGTGAATAATCCCACATGTCATTCAGGATGACTCATTTTGGAGCTAAGGGCTTTAAAAATCACAGGAATTCCGGTGGCTTAATTGAACACAGAAAAAAAAAAAGCGTCTAAGTGAGACTCTCACTGAAATGAGAAAAACTTGGCTCTTTAACAGCTTTTAAAAAAAACCCCAAGAATACAGTCATTTTCTCTATCTCCTGTAAAGGCAAACAGATTATATTTCGACTTTTATGAAGTGTTATGTGTATTTGCTTTAGATGAAGGCCAGGATGCATTTTCTGAAGACACGCATTCGGGAATCTTTGCAAGCCTTTGCTCTTTACCGCTGACCCCCTGCTCAGCAGTCAGCTCCAGGCCCCACATTGAGGATCTCCCTTCTTTTGACGCATGGCATCCTCCTCCCACCCACCACCAGGCTGTCCTCTCAGCTGCTCTTTCAGACAGCGCCGCTCCCCTCCTCCTCTAAAAGGGCTAGGCGGCTCCCCAGCCACCTGCCTGAGCCACTGCTCTCCAGAGACCCCCTTTATGGAGCTGCTGCCGCTGCCGTGGGCTCTTCCCTCTGCCAGCTGCCTCCTTGCCAGACTCCCCAAGCTATGTCCCCTCCAGCAGCCTCGGCCACTTCCGTGCTACCCTCTGCCCTGGGGGCGGCAGCCCTGGCCTCACCGGCAGCCGGCTGGCATGGCAGGTGCTTGGCTGCAGGAGCTGCGGTTACAGGTGGAGGGGAGCCAGGTGTCCGTGAGCATCGGCGCCTCTGGATGCAGGAGGAGCAGGTAAATGGAGATGCTGATGGCAGAGCAGGCCGCCGGCCAGGGGTCCCACGGGCCCTTTCACGCACTCCCCACCACACAGAGAGGGCCACCGGGGGTCTCAGGGCACAACGCCCGGCCTGGCCACAGGCGGCTGTTTGTTTATCCAAGTGTGGACGCACGGTGTCCTCAATTCTCCATTTGTCCCGACTCTGCTCTCCCACTTGCACGATTTGTAGCTCCTATCTGGTCTCTTCCTCCTCAGGCTAAGCCCTAGCTATTAAAATCTGGTCCCTGACCAGCAACGTTGACGTCATCTGCCAGCTTCTCAGAAAGTAGCGGCTCAGGCCTCACCTCTGACTTCTTGAATCCTGAATGGGAAGCTGCCCAGGTGACGATTCCAGTGCACATGGAGATCTGGGGCGTGCTGCCAGCCACCTTCCTAAAATCGCGGGGGACCTTGTGGCTACTGACCTTGCTCAGAAACCTTTCAGAGATCCCCACTGTCCCCTGAACTGAGGACAAAGTCCTCTCTGTCCAGCCCGGCCTCCTAAGGAAGGCCTTGCCCTTCCCTCCAGGCAGACCCTTCCCTGCCTCCTCCCCAACTCTTTCCTCCAGGTGGGCTCACCACCTACATAAAGGAGCCAGAGTGAAAGAAATGTGGTTCTCTTAACTTTTTCAAAACGGAATTCAGGCAGTTTAGAAAAATGTGTCTAAAACAATAGATTAAAATCAAAATGTAAGACATTCTGGCCAAAGGAAAATTAAGGTTGGAAAAAGTCAATGTAACAGTAGTTAAGCTTGGTCCCTCGCATGCGTTCCAGGAGGCCCAGTATTCGTAGAAGGTCAAACATTTGGCTGCAAGTTAGCAAGTAGCCAAAGCTGAAAAAGGAAACAACATTTGTCACACAATTCCTGCCATCCATGTTATAAAAATGAACCAAATGCTTTTTCAGAATACAGTATTCTCACCTCTGAGACGTGGGAGAATTGTTTTCCCTGTGAAATCTCATCAGGAGAGGACACCTTTGTGAAGAGCAACTTCCATGATAGTTTTGCAAAGTTAATCCCCTACTGAGAGCCAACTTTTCCTTCCAGTGTCCTTCCATGTGAGGAGGGAGCCCATGGCATAACCCTCGTGTGGGAGTTAACCCAAAATCTGGGAGGTCCGAACAGTAGGAGTGAGGCGGATGCTCCCACGGATGGAGCACAGACTGAGCAACGGAGCTGGGCAGCCTCTCTGCGTGTTGTGTCTCCCAGATTCTTAGGTCATCAAAGAGTTTCAGATGAACTCTCTAGAAAGGGCCAGAACTGCAGAGGTTGAATACTGGTGATTAAGGGCAGATCTCGTAAATGACTGTGAACATGTCTCAATTTACAAGCCATGC
Source organism: Equus quagga (assembly GCF_021613505.1). Lineage (NCBI taxonomy): Eukaryota > Metazoa > Chordata > Mammalia > Perissodactyla > Equidae > Equus > Equus quagga. Next base: position 135,107,303 of record NC_060271.1, read on the forward strand.
TTGCCCATCCAATCTTCTCTTCTTGTTCAAATCAGGACTATTTTACATATTTGGTTTAGATCATTGTCTCTATGGATAAATCAACTATTCTCAATGTCAACTTCACCTACCTCTGAAAAGCAGTGCTATATTTTTGTTTTCTATGCCAATAATTATGAGTGAGAATCACAGAGGCCGTGAAACAAGCAACTCCTTGAAACTGGCTAATAAATTTCTCCTATGGTGATTTAAACTCTTTCTAACTTTCCTGACTTTATAGGAAAAAAATTGTTTCTAGCAAGAAGCCAAAATGCAGTCCCTTCAAAAGACCAATGTTTTGATTTCTTTACAGTAACAGAGTGTCAATTGACTTTTAGACCTTACTAAACTATACAATATTGGAAGGAGAGTTAAGAAAAAGAAAAATAGCCAAGATATGGAAACAAGCTACGTGTTCATCAAGAGATGAATGGATAGAGAAGATGTGGTGTGTGTATATATATATATATATATATATATATATAAACAACAGAATATTATTCTGCCGTGAGAAAGAAGGAAATTCTGCCATTTGCAGCAACACGGATGGACTGAAGACAAATATTGCATGGTATCACCTACATATAAAATCTAAAAAAAAAAAAAAAAATCGAACTCATAGAAACAGAGAGTAGAAAGGTAATTTCCAGGGACTAGGTGCTGGGGGAAATGGGGAGAAATAGGTACAAGAGTACAGACTTTTGGCTATCAGATGAATGAGCTCTAAGGAGCTAATGCAAAACATGGTGACTAGAGTTGATGACACTGTATTGTATCACTGAAATTGGCTAAGAAAGTAGAACTGAAATGTTCTCACCAAAATCATGAATAGATAAATGCGTGAGGGGATGGACGTGTTAATTAACTCCATGACGGGAATCTCTACTCAATGTTCACGTATATCAAATCACCATGATATACACTTCAAATATCTTTCGATTTTATATGTCAGTTCTACCTCGGTAAAGCTGAAAGAAAGAAAAAGGAGAAAGCCTTGGGCCTACTGCATATTAGGCTTTTTCATTTACCTTATTTAATCTTCACAGCCACCTAATAAAGTAAAGGATTAGGAATTCAATTTTAAAGATAAAGAAGCTAAGACTCAGAGGAGGTAAGTCGCTTTCTCTCGTCATGCAGTTAAGAGGCAATGGAGCCTGATTCTAATTGCCATTTGTCTGACTCCAGAGCCCACAGCAAAGTCCATTTTAACAAAAGTTATGAATATCTATGAAGCTCATGATACTGTCTCATATCCTGGAGAACCATAGCATTATGAAAAAGGATGGTTTCTATCCTCTAGGATTTCACTACCTAGAGGGGCACTCAGGGATGCAAACAGGTGAGCGAATGTGTCCTCTAGCATTGTCCCAGCAGGTGGGTCACAAACACATTGCCCTGGGAAAGCCGAGGGCGGAGGTTAACCCTGACCAGAGGGATCAAGAAAGGCTCCAAAATGCAAAAGATACTTGATCTTGGCGCTGAAGGATGAGTAGGATTTCAAGAGCTGGAGAGGTGGGAAGAGTATTATTTTCAACTTATGGGGGCCCCTGGGCATTGTTTATTCAGAACTAGGTCAGGAACATCTGAGCTCAATATTTTACGAATCATAAGAGTCATATTGTCAAATATCAGTGAAAACATAAAGTCCCGTGGTGTAGAATGAATTCTGGGAGGGTAGAGACTCTGTCCCGTTTTTCTTGTGTCGATAATGCCTGGTCGGTGCAGCCACTCTTCCACTCTCCACCATCTTACAGTTACGGAACGAAATGTACATTCTAATAACCCTAAAAATTAGCAGGACCTGAACAATCTTTCTTACTCATCGTTTTAGATATAGAGTGGTTCATGTGCCTTTCTGTTATAATAATTGTAGCACAGTGAACACGAGTACAAATTATTTTTGTTCTTATGGATTGAGTGCAGCTTAGCATCCTGAGGGCACAGAGGTCTGACCTCAACTGCATATCCAGGACTTCAGCACTGAGGCCATTGCGCTGCTGAACTGAGAGTAAGTTTTCTTTGTAAAAATCGGTTTGTTGTTTTCCCTTCCTTCCCAGGGCCCAGCACACACTGGTTCCGTGGTCCTTCTTCTGTTCTATGTCAACTAAAATGCAGCAATATTTTTTTTTTCCTAGTCAACTGAAGGTCCTAGCAACAAGGGTTTTCATTAATGGAGGTAATGCATTGGCACCCTATGGAGAAGACTGCCCTCCTGTAGAGGTCCCAAGATTGGATGGGTAGTATTCATCAGTGCTTCTGTCTAGAATATGAGTACTCAGAGTTTTGCTTTGTTAAAGTTGCAGTGTTCTGTGGGCCAGGACTCTCATGCCCCGCGATCATGCAGGAGGGCGTTCGTGTCAGACTTCCAACCTGAGGTAACTGGTTCCTGAGTAAAATATCTACAGTGATGAACAGTGAGGCTTTACTGCTCTGATGTGCAGGACTCCTGTGGCGAGCTGAAGGCTGGATAAAGATAACCTCAAACTAAAGATGTACAAGCACATTCTCAACTCTCACTGTTGGACGCTCTCATGCCTCCTCCAAGTCCTACCTTAGGATGAGAGGTCAGCTAAGTTCACATATAAAAACAGACTACCAGGTGAGGCAACCTCAGAGCAAGAGAAGGATGGATCCTTTCTCACTTTTTCCTTCCTTCCTCTTTCCTCTGTCTCTCTTCTTCTTCCCTCTCCCCTTCCTTCCTTCCCCAGTCCGTCCCTGCCTTCTTTCTCTCCCTGCCTCCCTTCCTTTCCTCTTTGAGTCTTAGAGTGTGGTTCCTCATGGCCAGCTCCGCACTCTGTTCATCGGCAGCCTTTCTCCTGAATCCCTGGTGTGTTTGCTCTGCCCAGAACGTGGTCTTGCGCTTCTCTCACTTCCCCACAGCCCAGAGTAGCTCCGTGGCAAACCAAAATTTCCGCCAGCCTGTCAGGAGGCTGACGCCATTTAATGATATTCAGGCCATGGAGAAAAGAGCAGCTGCCCTGCAGGTGGGATTCCAGAAATGCTCCCCAGCGCCCAGCAGGAAGCTGGGTAAGTTTAATTTGGTGAAGCAAATTTAATCATTTGCCTTTTTGTAAATGGGGACACAGGAAGAAACAAAAAAGATTTTCTTGGTAGAGTTCTAACAAAACGGCTGCTCCTAATAGCACAAATGTCCAAATTTCTCTTTCATGGGATTTGCAGAATTGCAGGAGTTCCCTGAAGCTGTCAAGACTGCAAGCCTGTGTCGTGCCAGGAAGATGCAGGATCGCCAATCTGTCCCTCTGATATTGCCCCTCGCATGGAACTCTGAAAGCACCATCCACGCTTATTTAAAGGAAAGAAAACGAATTCAGAGGCTTTCGTCCTGGGCCAAAGAAGTCCGACCACATTCTGCAATTTTTTTCCTTTACTAATTAGGAGCAGCCGCAATTCATTACATATGAGTGCATTTATAGATTTTCAATTTATGTCTGCTTTTTGTTTCAGCAAAACATCTACAACAAAAAACCTGTTAACCCAGAAAAGCCTTTAATACTAATTATCATGAGAGGGGAGAATATTTGGAGCAATCTTTCATAATCGCTATCAAAATTTATCCCGGGTTTTATGACCATACCATTGATAAATCACACTGACGTGCAGCTTCTTTACGACTGCTCTGTGCTTTCGTCTGTGGTTACACGTCTGTCAGGGCTTCCTCTGCAAATAAACACTTTTTTATTTTAAAAAAATGTTAAAACTGTTGGATCAAAATCTCTACCAGTTAAAATGAGATCTTTTACAGAGAGGTTGTAGATATTTTTTATTGTTTCTATTGCAATTAATTGATTTTCTTCTTTTGACGGATAAACTGGGGCTAAATATGGCATACATGGGTTAACCTGGTAAATTCAACTTAACTTGAATAATTTAAATCCTTCAAAGTGAAAGGGAGACCATCTGTGTCCAGGCCTCAGTATGTTTGTTCTAGTTAATTCTTGAATTTTAGAAGCAAATAGAGCTGAATGAGAACTGACTTTTATCTTTATTCTTCATCACCTGCATCATCGGTGTTGCCATCACGGTCACCATTATTGTCATATTGTCATCTAAAATGTTACCAAGCACAATGCTCGACTGTGGCGGGTCGCTGCAGGTGGCTAAAGGCCCAGGGGACTCATCGTTTGCCAGGTGAGAGTGGCAGCAGCCGCACTAAAACCTCAGGGGTGTCTCTCCTCTGTGAGCCGGGGCTGATGGTGGAAGTAGCTCTGAAGGACCTGGTTCACAGCTGCTTCGTGGCAGGGTCGGGGATCCATCTGGTTGCCTGTTGGGGTCCTTAGCCAGCTGGCATCCTAAACGCACAGGGACAGTGACTCTGGCTTGAGAAGGGCATGTTGACTGGTGGCTCAGGCCTGAGCCTGACTTCTCCCTGGGTTCTCCCTTCGGGTAAGTCACTGAGTGCAGAAGGAGCATAGCGGAAGGGAGGGGCAGCGAGAGTGGAAGCAGAGGGAGCGGAAGGAGCACAGTTGTGGCTGCTGGAGCAGCAGTAGCAGCAGGGGCCCTCGCAACCATCTCCCGCATTGTGACAGTTTATTATTTTAGGCGTCAACTTGGCTGTACTATGGTGCCCAGATGTTGGGTCAAACACCAGTCTAGATGTTGCTGTGAAAGTATTTTCAGGATGAGATTAACATTTACAATTGCAGACTTTGACTAAAGCAGGTCACCCTCTAAAATGTGGGTGGGCCTCATCCAAGCTGTTGAAGGCCTTAGGAGAAAAAAAGACTGAGAACCACAAAAAAAGACTGAGGAAGGGAGAATTCTTCCTCCAGACAGCCTTTGGACTCAAGCTGCAGCATCGAGTCTTTCCTGGGTCTCCAGCACGCCAGCCTGCCCTGCAGACTTCAGACTTGCCAGCCTCCATAATCCCACTAACCAATTCCTTAAAATCAATCAATCTCTCTGTCTCTGTCTCTCTTTCTATATGTATCTCCATCCTATTGGTTCTGTTTCTCTGGAGAACCCTGACTCATACACACCTGTTTCCCAAGAGAGAGGTCCCCCTCCCAAAACCTGGGAGCTGCCGCTCCCAAAATGCGTACCGAGAAGTGGATGGAGCGGCCAGAGGTGGTCTGGATCAACACAGGGACACCTTTTGAACCCCCTTTTGGGGAAGAACTTGCTGCCCAGTGGTGGGCATCACAGCTAGGATATAGCTCCTCCTTCCTGCTTTTGGGTCCCTCTGGGTCTGCCCAATTGCACAGACATTCTTCCCTGGAGCCATGCCCTCCCTGGGCAGCCCATGGCCAGTGACCACAAGAGTTGCGGGGCCAGGCTGGCCACTGTGGCTGCTGCGGGACAACTCTGTGGGTGCAAATGCTCCAGGGCTCTCCAGTTCCCTGCGAGTGGGAGGCCTCGGCCACCTGCCTCACTGGCCACCTGTTCCCTCACCGCGTCCTGCTTCTCCCTTCTTTCTCGTGTGCTAATTGCTCATAAATCTCCCGTACCCCAACTCCAGCTCAGCAACTGCTTGTGGAGATGCCCCCTGAGACCACTGAGAGACCTCCTCCTTGTCTTGGATGCCTTGCTCCACTTGGAAACAGAAAGCTGTCAATTTTTCAGTAAAGCGTTGTCTCCTTTGTGAAATATTTTTGACCCCCTCAAAGGAGAATTTACTAATCCCCACCCTGCCATCTGTGAATGTATGTATGTACATATATATGCACACATATGATGTATATATGATTTATTCTATATGTATTTCTATCATTATGCGTCTCTCCCTTTATTCCACTGACTTTGGTACACTCTGCGTTGTTGATAGACTGAAAGCTGGTGGAGCATCTGCACTGTCCCCCTGCCTGTGTTACTGTAGGGTACCGCTCAGTCAATGAGAGAGGGAGGAAGGAAAGAAAGCAGGCGGGGAGTGAGCAGAGACCAGAGGAGGCAGGATGACCTGCAGGAAGCTTTGCTCAAGTCAGTGTAGGGACCAAGTAGATGCTTTGAGAAGACAAGGAAAGTTGGTAAACCGAGAAGCCTTTGAAATGAAATTCGAGGGTGGTGTTGAACCTGCTTCTTATCAGGAGTTCAACATAATTGGGGGGGAAACCCTACAAAATAAAAATGGTAAATTAAGTAGAATCTCCTGGACTCCCCCCTGTAGTAAAAAGTCACATTCAGGACAATATGCTTCAAATACCTGGTCTCATATGACCCTCATCAAAATCCCATAGCACAGATGGATCCGAACCCCATGTCATTTTCCCACTGACAGTCAAGGAAACACACACTAAAGCAACTGACAACATATTTAAGCCACATAGCTCGTAACTGAAGGGACCAGGACTCCCCCCTGCCCTTCCCGGCGCCAGGTCTCCACACACATCAGCCGTGCCTGCAGGACAAAGTGGTTTCCAGGATGACTTCCCCTTCGGAGACTTTACGATGCTATTCAAAGTTGTTTCCATTGTCTCTTTGCTTTTTGTGAGCTGTTTAAAGGGGTAGATAGGACACGTGACATCGTTTACAGAAACATTTGAGGTTTTTTTTTTTTTTTTTTATTAATGTTATGATGGATTACAAGCTTGTGAAATTTCAGTTGTACATTTTTGTTAGTCATGTTGTGGGTACACCTCTTCCCCCTCCGTACCCTCCCCCCACCCCCCCCTTTTCCCTGGTAACCCCTGATCGGATCTCCTTCTCAATATACTAATTTCCACCTATGAGTGGAGTCATATAGAGTTCGTCTTTCTCTGACTAACTTATTTCGCTTAACATAATGCCCTCGAGGTCCATCCACATTGTTGTGAATGGGCCAATTTCGTCTTTTTTTATGGCTGAGTAGTATTCCATTGTGTATATATACCACATCTTCTTTATCCAATCATCAGTTTCTGGGCATGTAGGCTGGTTTGAGGTTTTTTTGATGCCATTTAAAACATTTTAGGATAGAGAAAGGACTTATGACTTTACACTTTTTGATTTCCTTAGACTTTACCAATTAGGTATAATAACTATATATCTTAGTCCATAACTCAGATATTGCAAGAAATAGAATTTTTTTTCTTTCTGTAATTCAGCATAATTTTTGTTTTGAGTCTCCAGTCAACCAAGCTGGCAGAGCCTAATTCTCAGATACTTAGCTCCCCTGTGGTGAACTAAAGGTTAGAGGGCATAGTCATAAGGCATTGTGTGGGGGGTGTGCCTCTGGGTCTGGAGTCACCTGTGCTCCTGGGTCTTCTCTGCTGAGAACTCTACCATCAGGCCCGTCCTGCAGTTGGCCCACATGGAGCCCACCATTGTGTTTCCTTGAGGTGTCATTGTGTTTCATCTTGCCCTTCAGGTTTGTCACTCTCTGCAGTACAGGGCATCCTGCTGGCAGGGTCTTCCTGCCTGTGTGTGTCATTCTGGGGCAGGAGAATCTTGCCAACACTGTGGAAAGCCCTGTCTCCCCAGATCTACTTCAGAGTTCTCAGCTGTCTTGGTTTGGCTGCCTCCTTGGGACTCCTGCTCGCAATCAGGAAACAAGACCCTTGGCCATCTACAACTTTATCTTCACCCTTTTTCTTCCCTTTCCAAGAGCTAGGACAATCTTCATGACAATAAGGATGTGGGGGTGGTCAGGAGAAAAGCAAAAGCTCTCCTACCACCTCCATCTTCTTAAACACTTTGTCTGGAATTTCTATGTTCTCCTAAGGCATTAGGGTTGAGATCTCAAAGCCAGGAGGACGCTCATAGGCTATTTCCTCTGATCCTGATTCCTCTCTTAGGAGGCCAGGAGCCCAGGGCGTTTCATCTGTGATGGAATGAAGACCAGGGGTGGGGGTAGAGAGAGTAAAATATGGTGTTCGTGGAAAAATAAAATTCAGTGGATGTTTTTAATGCCTGGTACCACCACACAACCGTGAGAAACCCACATTCCAATGGTGACTGCGAGTCCAAATGTTTTAAGGCATCCCTTTTTTAGGTTGTGTTCAATTGATTAATATAATCTGACAGTTTTATCCTGTGCTTGTAGGAGCCATGTCTTATTTCTGTCTGTCTTGCTTTCTTGCTTCCTGCCTTCAGTTCTCCGGGCCCAGTGCACAATGCTTGATACACTGAAAGTACACATCAATATTTGTTAAATAAGTGAGTGAATGCTTTTCAGATTCCTTAATAAAAGTCATAAAACAAAAAACTCCTCTCCTTTGAAGTGTCTCTTGTGTGTGTCTCTTTGTTTGGGTTTACTGACACAAAGCATAGACTTCAATTGTTCTGACACATTACCACGGTGTCTGAGTTATAAAGATGCAGGCAAACAGATGCTAGTGTGCACGCCACAAATGGTCGTCTGCAAGTAGTGTGTATAAATCAGACTGTTCAGTCTGGAATCAGTTCAGTACATGCATATTACACTGTTGAAGATTTGCTGATTAAATCACCCAAGCCGAAAGCAGTTACAGTAATTCCAGACTCCAATTGGATTCCAGTGTCAAGGCGGATCACTCGTGAGTGCTGAGCTCATTTAAGCCTGGGAAATAAACATCACAGGAGAACTGTTTGCTTTCCATACACTCTATTGCTCAGTCCTTGCATCCATCATTGTGTCTAGCAAATCGCACATCAAAATGCCATTAAATAATGTTGTTGAATAGGTTTTCTTCTTCTGCGCAGTTGACTATAATGTGACCTAATAGATTGTGTTAATACTTGAATCGAAATTTATAGTCTCTGAAAGAGTGGTTTCCAAACCTTTTTTTATTTTTCTTTTATTTCAAGACAGGTGGTTGCTGCAGAGGGATGGGAAATAATATTTCTAAATGTGGAACCACATGAAAGTTCAAACTTGAGTGGGTAGCTGACTGCAAATCTGAAAAAGGACTGTGATGGCGTTATGTCTGGGAGAGTAGGTCTCCAGGGGCCCCCGTTACTCCTCGGGAAAAACAATGGATTTGGTGTCAAGGAAATTGGACTCCAGTCCTACCCCCATCCCTGGGCACTTCTGGGATGTTGGACAATCCTCTGAACTAATATTTCTGGGTTTTTCCAAAAGTGTGTAGTAAGAAATTTCTCTCTAATTTCTATGGCTTTATAAACAAGAAATGCTAGATTATGGACTTTTTCATATTTATTTGCTTAATGGCTTCCTAGCTGGGAATGGAAGAAAGTAATTTAGGATAACAACTTTGAAAGGCATCCAGGTCTTAGGATTTTGTGAAAGATGTTGGGAAATAGCAGACAGAGTTGGGCTTGATTTCTGGAACTGTCCTTCACTAGCAATATACTCAGGCAAGTTCCTTCATCTTTTCGGCTCAGTTTTCCAAGCTAGAAAATTGGGATTTTCTCTAATGTTGTCTAACTTCAAGGGTTGTCATAAGGATTGGAGAAAACATGTATAAATCACCCAGCAGAATCTTCGGCACATGATAGATTTCCTGTAAATGTGGGATACTTTTATTATCAGCAGTTCAATCAAATCACAGTAAAGGAAGCAGGAGGGACTTTATGGAAGACACTGAGGTTTTTAGGATTAAAGTGTGGTCAAAAGGAAGGAGACGCCTGAAAGCAGCTTTGTCACAGCTTCACTCGGTCCTGAGTCTCCCAGTAGATGTATAGTTTGTGATTCATTAATGATGAGGAGGGCAGAATCTATTATTGGCATCTAGTTGCAAAAAAGGATAGCATATTTGAATCTCTTGGAATATTAACTACAAATATCCCTTTTCTAAATTAATAGACATTTTTTATAGCAGTTTAAAGTTTATAGAAAAATGGAGCAGATAGTAGAGAGAGTTCCCATCTCTCTCTCCTCAAGACAGAGTTTCCTCTTTAATTTGCATCTTATGTTGGTGTGGCACACTTGTTACAATCGGTGAGCCAATATTGATACGTTATTGCTAGCTAAGGTCCATAGTTTACATCAGGAGTCACTCTGTGTCTTGTACATTCCGTGGGTTTGGACAAATGCAAAACGTCGTGTATCCAGCATTACAATATCATACAGAGTGGTTTCATCACTCCTGGGTATTTACCCAAATGAATTGAATCTTATGTCCACACAAAACCTGCACATGAATGTTGATAGCAGCTTTATTCATAATTGCCAAAAACTGGAAGCAACTAAGATGTCTTTTAATAGGTGAATAGATAAATAAACTGTTCCACTCTATGCCACGGATATTATTCAGTGATAAAAAGAAATGAGCTATCAAGCCACAAAAAGGCACAGAGGAAACTTAAATGCACATTGCTAAGTGAAAGAAGCCAATCTGAAAAGGCTATGTAGTGTGTGTTTCCAACTCTATGACATCCTGAAAAAGGCAACAATAGAGACAGTAAAAGATGAGGGGTTGCCAGGGGTTAGAAAGGAGAGAGGGATTAACAGAGGGAGCACAGAGGATTCTTAGGGCTGTGACCTATTCTGCATGATTTTGTAATGGTGGATTCACGTCATTATACATTTGTCAAAATCTGTAGACTGTGCCATACAAAGAGTGAACTCGAAGAGGCCGGCCTGTTGGCACAGAGGTTAAGTTCACATGTTCTGCTTCAGCGGCCCGGGGTTCACCAGTTTGGATCCCAGGTACAGACCTATGCACTGCTTGTCAAGCCATGCTGTGGCAGGCATCCCACATACAAAGTAGAGGAAGATGGGCACGGATGTTAGCTCAGGGCCAGTCTTCCTCGGGGGAAAAAAAAAGAGTGAACTCGAATGTAAACTATGAATATTAATTAATAATAATGTATCAATATTGGTTAATCATTTATAAAAGATACATCCCACTAATGTATGATGTTAATAATAGTGTTAATAATAGGAGAAACTGTGCGAGAGGGAGGATACAGGAACTTTCTATACTTTCTGTGTACTTGTTCTATAAACCTGAAACTGCTCTAATAGATAAAGTCTATTTTTAAAAAAGGTAAAACCATTGCAAATATACTGTTACAGAAGATTGCAAATATTCATATGTTAGATGAAAAATCAATGTTCATTACAATATGTAGTATATTCTATAATTTGAATTTTTAATAATATACATATGCTTTTATGTACAAAAAAATATCTACAGAAGGAGATGAGTGAAACTGATAACTTGGTCAACAGGGCGGGGATAAAAGCCAGATTTAGATTTGCTATGTGCTGTTTTGCACCTCTTGAATTTTGTAACGTGTACTTGCTGCCTATTCAAAAATCATAAAATAAATAGATGAAATTAGCCAAGAACATGGGAGAGAGAGAATGGCAATAAAGTGGTAAAAAATACTAAAATATAATGGCAATAAAAAGGCAGAACCAAACAATCATATCTGCCAGACAATTTAGAAAGCTGAAATAATAAAAGGTCTAAACAGAAGATGATCCAAGAAATTACACATTATAAGAAAATAGTTATAGGAATAAAATTGTAATTTAAATACAAAGAAAAAAGGCAAAATAAAATAGCAAAAAAGATAAATTCTGATATATATGTGCTATTAAGTAAGAAACAACAGAAGGAGAATTAATGAATTGGAGTAAAATTTGTAAAGAAAGGAATGCACTATAAAGATTTTAGCACAAATATTTAGATAACATCACCTCACAAGTTTCAGATGCAGGTGTCTGTAAAAATTCATATAGTTGTCATCTCAGAGGTGGCAGTTCACTGAAGGGAATCCCTACGGTTTGACATCTCCAAGAGGAATTTGCAACTTTAGTACCTAAAAATAAAAGATATATCTATACTTACAAATCTATATCGTTATCTATAGCTGTGTCACCTACACATCTGTATAATGTAATTGAAGCCACTTCACTGCCTTCCCACAGGTTTGAAACTCCACCTGCCTTCTCTTGCTGGTTCTCCATGATGCCATGAGTACCACTAACGCTGACCCCAAACATTTGGGTCCCAACAGGTGACTGTATTTCATTCTGCAGGCCATGAAGAATTTTGAAGAGCTGTGTGATGGAGTCGAAGCCATTCCTTCAGCGGATGAATTCAAGCCTTGGGAGGAGGACAGAAAGAGGAGCAAAGAAATAGGAGACCGCCATCATATTCCAGCAGAGGGGATCACGACCTGCCCCTGGGAGGGGACAGCAGACGCAGGAGGGGAGCACAGACCTTGACAAAGACCGTGTGGGAGCTGATGCAAAGGAGCATGTGAGAAATGACCTGAGATTTTGAGTGCTGGCCACTGAGAAGATGCTGGTGCGATTATAGAAATGGGGGGAAAAGAGGGAACCGTGTATTTATATGATTTTTTTTTTACTTTGAGGAAAGACTTAGTAATGAGTTATTGGTGTGAATTTCCCATCACAATAAGAAATAGGAACCTAATTGGCTCATAATATCATGACCTCTATGGCTTATAGAATGCTTTAAATTGTAGAGCTGTGTTAAAAGAAGATGCACATGCATGAAAAATGCATGTTTTGGTTTTGTGGCAAACAAGCGATATATTATACTGGTAGTTTATAGTAAAATTAAGAGAAATGATTTTTACAGGGAATGGGAGTGGCTTAAAAGTGATGTTCATAATAACAGTCTGCGTCTGACTGTAGGTCACAAGGGAATTCCATGGTTACAGCAGTGTAGAATTTGGAGGGTTTCCTTTGGAGTGGAAAAGCAAACTGAGATAAAATGTCCAGTTTTAATAAAGAAGGCTGCAGTTGCACATTTGCTTGTTAATAGTAGCAGTCACAGGTGAGGGGAAGTCTTTGTGCTTTAGGAGATCCCGGGCCCTTCTTTAAGTCAGGAAGGCATGTCCTTCTCCCCGCTCTTCCTGCACGATGAGGGCTTTGATCTGCGACTTTCTCCTCTCTCCTCTCTACTACTACTCGGGCCTTTTCAGAAGAGCTGGTGGCAGGCTTCTCATCTCAGCCCTTCAGCTCCTCTGGCGCTAGCACTTACACTCTCTCCCTCGCTCTGCGTGAAAGACATGTGGCTGCTCCAGAGACATTCAGCCCTGCAGAATCTGTGTGTGGAGGGGTGTTGCTGGGTGTGTCTTGGGGCTTGACATCTTCTCAGTACTCCCCAAATTATAACAAATAAACTACCCACAACCCAAGAAGTTATTCGTGCTATTTTTGTCTGAGAAAGAAATTTTCCCCAGTCTCCGTAGCTCTGGGGTAGCTTCTGCTGTGTGGGATAGTGGTGTTAAGCACAGAGGACATGGAGTTGATTGTCTCTCTAATGGCCCAGACTATAGGACTCAGAACAGTTATGCTAACCATTAAGGGGTAAGTGAGAACCTAAAATATTGCATTTAAAGGTAGACTATATAGGTTCTGAACAAGGGTTTGAGGCCTTTTTCCAAGGAGAAAATGTGAAGTTTAATATATTGATTTCATGATATTTTTAGAGGTACGTAGAGACTTTTGTTGCTTTAATTTTATGTTTTCAATTTATCTGATATATTTAAGGATGCCACATAGGTGACCTCCATGAGCTGTCGCTATAAATACCCAATATTGCAGCAAGGCTCGGCTATTGGAGCCCTCGGCAGGGGAGACGGAGAGGAGGGAGTGATTCATTCCGATGGGTGCAGGGCCCGGGAAGAACTTCAGGCAGGAGAAGCCGTGCGCGCTGGGCCCAGGACAACAGGAGGGGAGGGCATAAGAAGCCTGCAGGAGCAGGTCGGGGCGGGAGTCCGTGATATGGATGATCATGCAGGTCCCCACAGAGCCACCCAGGTCACAGTATCATTCCCTGTGCTGGGATCTGCGTGGTAGTGCAGAGGAACTCTGTCCTGAAAATCTTCCTAGAGTCTAACTTGGCTTAAAATACTTTTCTCAAATGGCTTGAATTTTGTATAGGAACAACAGATGGCTTCATGGACCCAAGGAAGCCTATCATTATTGCTAGCAATATTTAATGCATTTTTAAGTGAATGCTCTAATTATTTTTGTCCTTAGAACGGGCATGGTTTTGGAGTTGGAGAGACGTAATCCTGATTACACCCTATGTGACCTTGGGAGCATCCGGAGGATTAGCTTCCTTGTCAGTAAAATAGGGAAGCTAATTTTGGGCTCACAGAGTTGGAGTCAGGCCAAACAGGACTCTGCGGCCGGGCCTGGGAGCCACGCTGTGGGGAACTCAGTCCCCGAGCTCCGCAAGGCTGGAACACCGAGCCTCTTGTGAATGCCACCTGACAGCTTCCTGTGAGCACAGAGTTACTAGCTTCAATGTGGGTGAACACTCATTTTGAATTTTATCTTTAAATTTGTGTGACAAGTATTTTAAGCCTGTCTTTGCCGCAGACAGGACACTCTCTCTTCTTAATGTCATCTTTAGCTCCCGAGCGTTTTGAGGGTAAGATATCATGGCAACAGCTCTTTGATTACATGTGGTGTGGCGCTCAGGCATTTGTGAAACCCAATACACAAGCAATGAGAAATGACTCATATTTGAAATTCCTGTCGCAACACAATGTACCACTGTGCCGGTGGGGAGCTCGCAAGATGAACGATATCTGGGTTCCCAAATACCACGCAGCTCACACCCTCCTCCCACGGAGAGTCGATATAGCCCAGCGGTACCCAGGCCAGAAATAGCCCGCGGATCTAAATTCTTTCATGGTATTTAGAAACAACAGTTGTGGGGAGAAAAGTCCATGGTCACAGCAATATTGCCTAATTGATATTTTATTTTTTCCTTCTTTGATGGTCATTTAAAATATTTATTTTTATCTTTTTCTTGTTAAGCAATGGAATTTAGACTAAACAGAAAACCATAACATTAAAATAAATAGCAGAAATTATGTAAAATCACACTGCCCAGTAATGTCTACTGTTAATAGTTTGCTTTCATAAGTTTTTGATCTTTTTTTCTATGCATATAAATATTTAAAAACCAAAGAAAATTATAGCGCACAGGGCATACCGACTTAGCACCAGTTTTCCTCATTTGATATAGCAAAGGCAACCTTGATCTCGCTCTTCAACTACAAAATTCCTTTTTATGTCTGTGTAGTATTCCATCAGGTGGGTGTGGAACAATTGACTTTTCAATCTGTTACAGTTGCACACTTCGACTGTCTCCAATACCTGAGCATAATAAACCATTCTGTAACCAGTATTCTTGTGGCTAAATGTTTCTGTGGTGTATCTGGTTATTGCCTTAGAACAATGTCTCCTAGTAAGGGTGTGGTGAAAGGGCATGTACAATGTAAATGTTTAGGTGTGTAACTGTCCTCACACAGTTTCTATAGCCTACACGTTTCCCATGAGAGTAGAAGTGCCCACAGCCCTGTGCTCTTGAAAACACTATTAATATTTCAAAATATCTTCACCAATTTCATACAGAAATTATGCTGTCCTCTTGTTGCTCTCGGTGTGTATTTCTTTGATTATTCTCTCCTTTACAGACGAGGAAATGAAGACTCAGGAGATTTGAGTGAGTTATCCATGGGGGCAGAGAGAATAGATGCTGAAAGCTCTCGATCCTGGTTCATTTTCTGATACACTCTGTTTTCAATATTAAAGTCCCCTGCGGGCCAGGAACAGTGCTAGGCTCTAGAAATTCCAAAACATGGACAACGCTGTCCCCGCTTGCAGGAACTCCCCGGTACGAGGCGAGGGTGGGGGTGAGGCTGTGTGGATGCCTAGGATGATGTGGGAGCCTGAAATGGGTGTGGGAGGGCAAGCTGTAGAAAGATTTCCCAGCCAAAGAAATTCTTGAAAGATGGCAGGTGGCAGGAAAGGAAGGAGGCAGAGAAGGGAGGTGAGAGGCAGGAGGACCCTGTGAGGAGGGCGGATCCAGGGAGAGGACACGCCCTCAGTGGTTCAGGTGGCACTGGTTCAGGCAACAGCCTTAAAGGCTGGGAGATCCACACGTGTAGGGAAGCCACACCCAACACCCTGGATATGACTGCGAACACTTGGATTTGGGCACCTGCTAACTCTTCGCTGCTGAAGAGCAAGGTAGGAGTGGGACGGAGGAGAAGACAGGAGTGATGGGTGGGAAGCAGAAACCTTCCTCTCCCTTGGCGTTGAGCTGAAAGGACCCCGAAATCTGTAGACCCGCCGAGGCTCCCGCAGCACCGTGGATGCCGAGCCCCACAAACGGGCTGTGCAAGTGAACTTCCCTAGGGTGGCGGTAAGATGCCCTTGACTCCCCACTCTGGTCTGTGTGTATGAAGGTGAATGTTGCCTGAAAGATACAGATCTGCAGAGTTATGAGTGTGGGGGGCACAGGGGAAACCAGCGCAGGGGCTTTGGGTCCTTTCAACACTCACAGTGGTCTCTGAGGTGCCGTTCAAGCCACTGCTGAGAAAGAATGAGAAGAAACCGATGTGTGGGTATAAAAAGGCAGGTAGTCCAAGAAACTATGCCAAAAGGGCTGTCGGTGGGGAGGGAAGGAGCCTTGAGACTTCAGGCTGCAGCTCTGTCACTGCTCTTTCCTGAGGTCAAAGAAACAAGCGCTGTCCTGTGACGAAAGAACTGCGTTCCTATCATGGGCTGTGTTCTCCCCACCTTTGGAGGGGATGGCTCTTTCCATGCTGAGATCCTGACTTCCTCTTCTGAGGGGGAACTGTGCAGGGAGCTAGAAAGAGAGGCTTAATGCCTAGGGGGAGATCTTTCATCCACTTGCTAAAAAAAATACATTAAAATATTTAGTGCATGCCTTGAATGTAACCCAGCCCTCCGAAGCTATTTCTCTCATGGGGGTCACGGCTGGATCCAGAGAATCTTGACATGTGCTGTGTCCACAGACATGGGCCACTGCTGGCTGGAGGAGTGTCACTTCCCTCCTATTACAGAAACTGTTGGGTGGATTTTGCGCTTGAGAAATGTTTTATAAGGGTGGAAGCATCCTCATCTTCTTATTTTACCCCCAGCACTTACCTGTTTCTAGCAATGATTGGTGGTTGTTTATTGATTCAGTGGATGAAGTATCCATACGGCTTCTTCCATTGAAGGGCACCATGCCCACTCTTCACCCTGAGTCTGGCAGGAAGAGTACCTCACTCCATCCACAGGCTTCATATCACAGGCTGAAAGGCCATGTCTGCTTCCCCTTCTACCGCAAAGGTTAGCTGGCTCATTCATAGCCATCAGCTGCCTGCTCGGGAATAGAAGGAAAACCATGCTTTAGAGTGTGCTCTGGAGCGAGAACTTTGAAGAAGCCTGAAAAGACGCAAACTGATGCTCTGGGGTTGGCAATGCTTGTGTCTGTCTGTGTGAACTCACTCTTTAGGGAGAGAAGAAAGGGAAATAGACTACTACGGACTTTGAGAAAGCCTCAAAGCCAGTATTGACAGGGTGCCAAGGATGTGAGAGAGAGGAGTCGAAGGATGGCCTTGAGGGTGATTTGGGAGAAAATGGTGTTGATTAAGATCTCCAAGGAGGAGCAAAAGACCTATTCCTGGGACCATCATTGGGAACATTGTCTAAGACGTTTGGCAGCAGTGACCACGTGATGTTGGCCAACAGTGGAGGAGTCTTGTAGAAACTTCATGTGGTTGCACTGACTTTGCCTTTGTAACTGTACCAGAAAGCTCAGCAGCTGGAGCAGAGCAGAAGCTCTGGGAACAGCAGGTCGTTGACAGAATGTGAACTTGGAGTTGGGGAGGCATGCCTTTGATCAGTGGGCACTGATGCTGAAGAGGAGAGGACTTGCTGGCTCTCCTCTGAGGAACCAGAGGGTTATCCTTTGATCCTTCTATTGAGGCTAATTTCTCCCAGCATTCCACCCTAGACACTAAGTCAGGACATCATAGCCAAATGTAAAAAGTGTAGCGCTGGTTATTTCAGACAGTGATGTTTGAATATTCAGGTGGAGAGAGCTGAATGATAAAATAATATTACAAATAATGAATTTAATGTATTAGACAAGTTAACCCACACATCAGAGTCGAAATTTCATGAGTATTATTGCATAGGGTAAAGATAAATTTTCTAAAAAGTAAATTGATTAAAAAACAATAAACACAGAAATTACTTGAATGTGGCTTTTTTGGGATAGATTATTTTCTCTTTCCAGTTTTTCCTCTCCTGGGTAGACACTTTGTTGCTACTTGTTTGGTGGTTATTCTGAAAATTGAAAAATGCATATTTAGCTTTTCAAAGTGTACGTTTTACCAAAAATTGTATCCATCTCCTGGAAAATGAGTACCTTTGAAGATTTTAACTCCATTTCTACCACTTCGAATTCATACGTTATTCTCGACTTGTATTTTACATCTAGTTTCTTTCTCTTAACCTTAAAGACTGTTACTATTATTTTTACATGTTTACCACTTTCTTCATCTTCACCTTTCTTCTGGTTTAATTACATCCTTTTCTGAGATGTAATGTTGTCAAACTCTCTTAGTTTTATTTGTTTAAAAACGTCTTTATTCCACCCTATTCTTGAAAGGTCTTTCCCTAGAAATGCTAGATTGGCATTTATTTTGTTTTAGCAAATGGAAGATATCATTCCACTGGCAACTCTATTTTATTATTGCTGTTGAGAAGTCAGCTGTCAGCATCAGTCTGCTTTCTTGAAGGCAAGCTGTTTTACCTACTGTCTTCTATTTGTATGTGTGTGGTTGTTTGTTAAATTTTCTCTTTGCCTCTGATTCTTACAGTTCACCATGATGTGTTCAAATGTGCTTTATTATTTTTTTATTCTGCAGTGGATTTGGAGAGCTTCTTGTTGTCTTGCCTTTGATAGTGGAAATCCTTAGTCATTACCTTAAAACATAACCCACAATATTGCCTCTGCTCCTTGTTCTTTTGCCTCTGCCATTGGAAAGCCAGGTAGATGGATGTGAGAATGTTTCACTGTGTCCTCCATGTTGTTCAGTTCCTTACTTATTTCCATCTCTTTGTTTTTCTGTGATTCATGCTGGGTAATTTCTTCCGACCAATCTTCCAGTTCACTAAAACCTGCTCTGACTGTTTCAGGCCAGTCACTAAACAGCCACTGAATTTTATATTTTATTCATTGTCTCTTTCAATGTTAGTAGTTTTCATTGTTTCCCTTTTTACGCATGCTAGGTCATTTTTAACACCTTTCTTTCTCTGAGATATTTTCAAGCCTCTTACAACCTTGTATGTTATGAGAAGAGTTGTCTGAAAAACCTTTCTCTGACTGCTCTTACATCTGGAGTCCTAGTAGAGTTGTTTCCTTCTCTGTTAATTCTGCTAGCTTTATTTAATGGTGCTTTATTTTGCTGTTTGGTTATTTTTACCATGAATGCTTATTTTCCCTGGAACGTTACTGTGAGAATTCCTTTAGGAATGAGAGGAGCTGTGCTTTTCTTTTTATCAGGTCCTGTAGACTGTATCATCTTAAACTAAATTCATGGCTTGAGTTTTTCAGATTACAAATTTATGCAAGAGCAGCATTTTCCCAGACTCTGCTCAGCACCAGTGAAATTTCCTTGCTGACATGTGGGGGTGTTGAGTGGGGTGGGTTGACTTTTAATCTATCCTTACCTTGAAGTTATTGCTCTTTTAGGGTCTTGTTTTATGTAGGAAGGTCTTCTATTAGAGGACACAGGTGGGTTGAACCCTGAGCCTTAGATGCTCTGCTGTCACTTCACAAGGCCTTACACTGTGAAGTTCAGATTCCCTGCTTCAGCAAATCCTCCAAGGGCGAAGGGGCTTCAGCACTCAGCTTATTTTTCTAGGATCTCAGCTCACTTGGATTTCAGTCTGGTAGTTCCTTACTATCTTGTGTGCTCCTGATGCTTTTAAAAATATGTATTATTTCCTGTCTTACCCAGAATTTCTTGATATTTTAAATAGTGTTGGTATGAATAACCGAGCATACTTCTTTATTAGAAAAGTATAATTACTCTTTTACTGTCCACTCCTAATTATCCAAAGGATCTAGGAATGACTGATTTATCTCTTTAGCCAACTAAGACTCAAATGTATTCCAAAAATAGCTGATCTATTTTTATAAAGCTACTTTATGTTAAAAGAGATTCAATACGTAAATGACAATGGACAAAGTAATCTCTAAGACTGGAGAATAATCTGAAAGATTGTGTAGGATCTTGCAGTCTTCACGAGTCCTGCTAAATGCCATTGATCACCAATGAGTTTAAAAAATAAAGGTGTTTTAAGTGGTTGGCTTGAATCTTTGATGTACCCTGAATATATCGCTATCATGTGTCTGTGACTCGTAACTGTTACCTGACTTTGTTTCAGGTGCAGAGTTCAAGACTGCGGTTAGTTTAAGTGGATGCTGCGTCAACACACGCTCGCAAGCGGGTGAATGCCTGGCTGCTCTGCAGGTGAGCACTCTCATTTGTACCCTAGTACAAACTGTACTTGATCAGGTCTCTCCGAGCATTTTGCAGAGTGTCAGACAAGAGAAAGACCATCATGTGCTCTGTAAATGGAGTTTCTATACATGTGTAAATACATTCTACGAGCTGGTAGAATACAGAATGAACACGAGGAATACAATCCCATTTTTATATTTCTATTTCATGGATTCCAGGGAAATTGAAGTTTACTGGAATCTCGCTGAGGTCACTCACTAGAGTGCCTTTGGCTGGCATGGTCAACACTGTACAAAACCAGCTATTTGCAAAGAGAAGACTCAGGCCCCGGACAGCACCTTTTATTTTCACACTGCTCAGCCTCTGATTTCCATGTGCACCCCGTGTTTTCCCCAGAAGTTCTGAGCTGTGTAGACGTTACTCTGTTGGACAGATTTTATTTGGTTCTGTTTTGAACTGTGTGTCCTGATGCCAATGCTGTGCATTTAGGACGGGCACGCAGGCTCTGCACCTCTGGGGACAACTCCTGGGGGGTCTTAGCTGGCCCCCTGAGGCAGCTCATTTGTTTGCTTGCTGCAGTTTCCCTGGTGCCAGGGCGTGTGAGGGGCACAGCCATGAGCACAGACGTCTAAGTCCCGGTCTTCGAAGTTTGTAACGACAGGACATTGGCAAGTTACTGAGCCTTTTTGTGCTTATTTCCTGCATTGAAAAACAGGAAGAAAAAACCATCTTCTTAGTAGGGCTTGGGGAGAGTTAAATGGAATGCTGTATATGATGGTATTCCTTTGTAAATTGTAAAGCAAAGTACAAAAATTTAAATGTATTCATTCTATCTCTTTATGTGTCCCATCTTGCTCCAAAAAATCTGTGTGACTTATGCAGAGGATACATATACAAAAAGAGAATTTGTTAAATAAAATGTGATATCATAGTGTACAAATAAAGTTGTCTGCCCCTGTGACAGAACCTTCAAGAAGCCATTCCCTCCTTCTATTCAGCCAATGACTTATGGAGAATTGAGTATGTGCAAAAGGGGCTGCCAGCAGCAAGGGCGACTCACAAAGACTGAGTAAAGCAGATCCCCGCCCCAGTGTGGGTGGGCATCATCCACTCCAGGGAGGCCTGACGGAACAGCCGGTGGAGGCAGGCTGGATTTGCTCTCTGCCTGACTTTGTGAGCTGGGGCTCGCATCTTCTCCGGCCCTCTGCACTCCTGGTTCCCCAGCCTTCAGACCCAGACTGGAATCGACACTATCTGTTCTCGGTCCTCAGGCATTCAAACTACTCCACCAGCTCTCCCGGGTCTCCAGCTTGCAGACGGCAGATCATGAGACTTCTCAGCCTCCATAATCACATAGGCCAATTCTTTACAGTAAATCTCATTTTCTCTCTCTCTTTATATATATTCTATTGGTTTTGTTTCTCTGGAGAACCCTCACTAATACAACAGGGGTTGTGTGCAGGGTCCATTGTCCAGGGCTGTGCACCTAAGAGGAACTTCAGGAATGGCCGCTATTATTACCAATCATGGAAACACCAGTGCTAAGGGAGCTTGCAAATTAGGAAGGGTAGAAAGCAGAGGCCTGCTATTGTGGGATTAAATTCGTGCGGCTGCAGGAAATGAGGCCGAGAAGCAGAGCCCGGTAGCACAGGTCTTGGGAGATATGCTGAGTGGGGTCCTGCAGGTCAGTGTGTCTTCAGTGTTCGGGGATCACAACCCCCTTCGGTGTAGCCCACAGAGAAGCGCATTCCTGTGTTATATAACATTTTTGGTAAATTCTGAGGTGTTCACGGGGGACCCACCTGCAATGCCATGAGGAGCCATTTAAAGGCGACTCACGAAGAGGGGACACACTGGGCTGTGTCTTGCTCAGTCAGGAAGCTGCAGGGGCACACAGGGTAGGAGCGCCCACCCCAGGACAGCAGGCGGGGCCGGAGGGCAGGGCTGGCTGTGTGGGGAGGAGCCCCCAGAATCTGGACTGCTGACTTGCCATAGGGACTGAAAGGGAAGAAAGGATTTTAAAGATGTGTCTGATGTTCTGTGTCAGTGTGCCATTCCTTACATTCCTGTAGTCGCTGATTTACAGCAGGTGTGATAGTCACAATGTTTACTGACCAGTATGAGTGAGACCCTGGCTGGTCAGCACAGCCTGAAAGATTGGAACAGGGCTGCAAGCTCCAGGGCCACCCTGCGGTTTCCAGCTTGTCCATGGAGGTCCCTGCGAGAGACGGTGGCAGCGGGGCAGGAGTGCAAGTACTTGGACACTTTAACACCCGCAATATGTGTGCCGAATCATACCTGGTGAGCGTTAGACCTTCTCACAGGCCTTAAAGTTTCCAAAGCATGTGTTTTCTCATATACGTTTTCTTGTGATATGCTGCGATCACAGATATAGACATCCTCGTCATCTCGCAAGACGGGGGACTGAGGCTCATGCACGGCAGCACCACAAAGCTATGTGAAGTGAAGTTCAGAAGGGAATCTAGTCCGAGGCCCAGGGATTTGCACTCTCCCTGGTCCACAGCCATCACCCTGCACAACAGAGCATGTGTGTGCAGGTTCATTCTTCATTAAGCGAGCAGGAAGCTCCTGAATCCATGCTCTCAGGACTGGGTGAGACCTGAAATAGGCCTGTCTGGAAAAGCAACTGATGACAGTAACTTCCTGTATAGTTAGAACAATAGTAAAGGAAAAAAGAGAATCTGATGGCTTGGACTAAGCCCCTGGTAGAGTTTGCATATAATTCAGAGTCTTTCCACTTTGTGGACGAAGCAAAGGTTACAGGAAAACATTTCAGAAGGATGAAACCATAGTCCAAATGAGGAAACATCTACTTGTGAATTTCTTCCATAAATACCTGAAGTGACATTCCTCTGATCTGTTAAATTTGTTCCATGTAAGGGACAGGCTTCCTACAGAATATGTGACACATCACAAGGACCAAAGAGGTTTTTTGTTTGCTTGAGATAACTATAAATGTATTGACATTCCAGTTAAAATAAGTAACAAACGTCTAGTTATGCTTATTGTTACACCCAAGTCAAAAAATAACATCTCCTTCTTAATCTCATTAGATTCTTTCAAGATTCTTTCCAATTTCTGAATAAAATACTGTGTACTTACGATGAATACTTTACCAGAGAAATGGGTATGGAGGTAATGACGGGAAGATAGAAAATGGAAGTCCAGTAATAAGCCAGTGCTCCGCAGGATGGACTTACATGACACTATCAGAAACTGGAATACTGTAAGAAATTTAGACAGAAAGAGCACATCTCTCAACTCTCTCCACATGCCCTGATTTGTCTGAGCCTATCTGTCCTGTCCTTCAAGCTTCAAACAGCACTCCTTTTTTCATTCTTTCTAAAATAATTTGGTGGGGGAAGGGAAACATGCTCTGTGAGGCACAGAGGACAACAAAGGCATGGATATGTGAAAAACTAAAACTTGGACATCATTCCCAATAACTCCGTGAACTAGTTGTTTAGCACATTGGTTTTGGCTTTCAGTGAATTGGTTTATAGCAAATTGCCTGGAGTCTATTTTTCTCCCCAGTGCCACATCCTGCTTCTCCAGTATATTAGATTTCTGATAATGGCATCACTGGCTACCTAGCCATCCAACCTGCAAACTGGGGAGCCATTATCAACCCTTCTCCTCTCTCCTGGCATCCATTTGGACACTAAGTACTGCTGATTACATCATCGCATGTCTCTCTCAAGTCTGTCTTCTCTTTCATCCCCATGGAACAGTCTTCCAAACTTCCTCTAGGGCTGTGTAGTTCTCCTAACTGCGTCCTTCAGTTTTGCTTTATGTCGTTCCCAGGTGCTGAGGATGCTGTAGGGAAGAAGACAGAGGAAAATTTCCAGCCTTGTGAAGTTACATTCTAGTGGAGAAGACAGACAGTACACAAAATAAATAAGAAGACATGGGATGTTAGAAGTTGATAAGTGTTGTGGAAAAAATAAAGCAGGAGAAGGAGATGGATGTAATTTTAAATGAGGACGTTGGGGAAGCTCTGATTGAGATGTCAGCAAATGAGTGAAGAGCATTCAGGGCGGGAAAAGGACAGCCTTGGCATCAGCACGGGTTCGGGGTGTCTGGGTGCAGGAAGTCTGGGTGAGGAGTGTCTGGGCAGAGTAGGGGCCGAGAGAGATAAGGGGGTGCTCTGTCTGGAGGGGGGAGCTGAACAGAGGCCTTCAAGGTGTGAATGGGGAGACTTTGGTGGGTCCTGAGCAGAGGAGTGAAAGGATACAATTCATGTTTTTACAAGAACGCCTTGGATGTTGTGAGGGGAGTAAACTGTGGGGAAAAGAATGAAGACAGGAGCAGTCAGGAGCTATGGGAATACTTAGGAGGGGTGCTGGCCAGTGCCAGGGTGATAAGGTGACAGGAGATCAGCCTCTGAATGTATTTTGAGGGTGGAGCCAGGAGGATTTCTGGATGCATTTGGTGCGGGATGTATGGGGGGCAGGAGGGAGGGAGAAAAAGTTCAAGTTTGCATGAGAGTTTTTTGGCTGGAGTGAGTGAACAGTGTGGTTTCCACTAACTAGGCTGGGACAGGTAAGGGTGGAGCAAGTTTGCAGGGAATTATTAGGAGTTTGGTTCCAGGCATATTACGTTTAAGATGGCTATTTGACATCCAAGTACAAATGTCAAATAGTCAGTTGGAAACAGGGGAATTTGCCTTATGAAGGCACTTCATTCCGATAATTGTAAACATTTCAGTTAATTCTGCTTCCCAGTGCAGATGTGTCTTTCAAAGGTGATACCCAGACATCATTTTTAGATTAAGCAATCAGACAAGGGAAACATTTTCAAACAGATTTTACACAATGCTCCCTCCAGAGCACAGGTTTCTCTGGACTTATGGTAACTTTCTCACTGGCTGTTCAAGAACTCCTTTATCTGGATGTTAGATTAGCTGTATGAGTGTGCACCTCTGTGTGTTTAAATGTGTGTTCTATAACATGCTACTATAATCCACTTATTACAAAAAAGCTAAGCAAATTTTGTATGCTCATCTTTTTATAAGAGAAAAACACAAAATTCATTTTTAAGTTACATTGTTGTTTAATTTGTCAAGAGAAAAACAGCAAACCGCTATCTGAAAAAGAGATTTTCATGGTCACTATCGATTTCCCAATGTGCACTATTTTTAGTAAAAAGATTTCATCCTTGTTCATTACATCTTTCTCTCTTTTCTTTTCTTTTTAAAGACTGGCACCTGTGCTAACATCTGTTGCCAATCTTCTTCTTCTTCTTCTCCTCCTCAAATCCCCCAGTACATAGTTGTATATTCCAGCTGTGGATCCTTCTAGGTGTGCTGTGTGGGATGCGGCCTCAGCATGGCTTGATGAGCCGTGCCATGTCCGCGCCCAGGATCCCAGCTGGCGAAACCCCGGGCTGCCCAAGCAGAGCTCGTGAACTTAACCACTCGGCCACGGGGCTGGCCCCTACATCTTTCTTTTCAGTAGCTTCTAAAACAGTAATTTCTTCATTGATTCATTACTGAAACAGAGTCTAGAAAATTCCACAAGCTAAGACCTGGAAGACACATCAAGACTTTTCACCAACTTATAGCAAACCTCCCACATTATGTAATTTGTTTTCATGCTAATTTGTTTACATGTTTAGTCATATTTTCTATATATCATCTGATAGTGGGTGAAGAAGAAAGAAATATATTTCAGTTTTCCAGTATATTTTCCCTTGTTTTATTTATTTAGTGTGTAATTATATTTTCCTGTGTATTATTTCTGCTGCTTGTATCAAAATAATAGGAAAAATAAGCTTTTATGTTTTAAATAAAAAAATTTTTCTCCCAATAGGAGGCAGATTTTTGTCTTTAATTGTTTGATTTCTCAAAAGAGACTTTCAAATTTTATCATAAGCTTAATTAAATTCTGTGAAGTAGTTGCTTACGTGTCATGTGGCTTTAAGCGTGAGTAATCAAATTATACATGTTTTGTGAATACTGTCATCAACTTTAAATCTCAAGTTAGAATTTGCACTTAAGGTGAGGCTCAATGTGGATGACAGTAGATATCATCTTTATTCCAAAATGCTTACCTGATAGTTTAGCATTTTTGGCTGCTTTCTTGGCATTGTTTTAAACTGTCATGAGGCAGACAAGAGCATATATCACTAATTGAAAGAATAAAGCTTGGATATGTTCCTGTTCACTTTAGCTTGCATTATCACATTATGTCTACTTTGCTGTTTCTTTGCAGGACAATTTTTAAGTCACTTAACCTGTTAGTGAGGTTAATTTAGTTAAAAGCAGACAAGTTAATCCTTAAGTTCACTTAACTGGGCTAGATGAACTGCGTTCCGTAACGATATGCTGTAGAGGAGCTAGTGACTGAGGGAGCAAGGTCAACTCCATGCGCTGTGCAATGTCCACTTGTCTCTCAAGAAACCAGTGTCCTGTGTGATGTGAAAATCTCTGGCTTATGACTGAGTGGGGCTCCAGAGTCCCTCTGAATATTCAATATTAGTAACACTTAAATATTACCTTATTTTTTAAGATAATAGAAATGAAAATTCCAATATTTTATTTCCAGAGCCAAATTGACTATTTTTTATATCCTACTTTGCATATCTTTGGTCCAGTGGACCAGGCAAGTCCATATTGCTTCTTGGTTCACACTGGGGCTTGGATCTCTTAGGATTCCTGAATGAGATAAGCTCCATCGCCCACCAACTCCTGATGATCTAGACTTCTTCTGGTCTTTGGAGCATTGTCAACACAGTAGGTGTTGAAACGGAAGGTCACAGTTCCACTTGTGGTTCTCCTGGAATAGCCTGAGAAGAGGTCATTGGGACCGGGGTCACAGCGGAAGTGCCCTCGCACTCCAATAGGAGACCAACCGCGTATTTCTCCAAGATGATGGCCATACACTATGAACCATAAGAAAGACCCTTTCTCCATGATGAGGAATGAGATCTGGTTGAAAAATGCCAGAATACCATCCCGGAACCCACATGATGGAGCATGACTGAAATATCAAAGGCTAGTTGTTTTCTTTATTTCTGTAGAATGGCTTTAAAAAAGTAAAGTATGGATCTGATTGTCTCTTATACAAAAGCAAGTTGGAATTTGTAACCTGTGTAAATGCTATAATTAAAACCTTGTTTTTACATGGATTCATTATGTTAAATTTTCCACTAATTACTGACTGTTTTAAATGTGTGCATGCAGGGAACACGAGGATGTGATTAGTTGGAGTTAAAAGCGTAAGCAGTAGTGAGCATGTTGCGGGTCTCCCTTTGTCTTTCTCTGGTCACTCTAAGCTTCTTGACAATAGGCCCTGCCTTTTTAGAGGATTAGTACTCTCTGCAATTTTCTGTAAGAAAATAAAGGCATATAAAGTAAAGATGATGATATTCATATATGCATGTTGAGTGTATTGCTTCTGTTTCCATTAGCCTTCCAGGTAGCCTTTCTCCTTGTGTTGGTACAAGTACCTGATTATAGTACAGAAAAACTTCCTAAATGCAGGCACTGGGCTTCTGAAAATCTCTGGGCTGGGACACTGCAGTTGAAGAACTGCAGACTTGGGAAAGGGAGGGAAAAAAGAGACTCTACGAAGCATTTTGCACACCTTAATGTGCTGAGTTCTCCGAAGTTTATTTCCAAGGAGCATTTTTTGCTGAAAGCGTCTTCTCAGGATCTCCTTTCTTGACAGTTCAACCAGATGTTTGCACATTCATTTTCCTTCCTTGCAGATGATACACACATTGAGAGACGTATTTTCTTTGCTTGTTTCTTCTGGGTCTGGTTTTTCCACAAGATTCCTGGTTGACTTGGAGGTTTGGGAGCCTGTCTGCCACCTTTGACGGCCGGTGAGGCCACAGGTACAGAGGCAGTTTCCATAGGGACTTGCCCTCAGCCCCTCTGGTGCAGGGCCCAGCTCGCTCGCAGGAGGGAGGCCGCCCGTCTCAGACTCCTGTCTCTCAAAGCCCCACTGCAAGGCCCCTGCCTGGCTCTGCTGGCTTTGTTGTTGGTTTTGTTTTATTTTACTTCCTTTTCTTTCTTGTTTCTAACCCAGTCATCTCTTTTTCTAATTATTCCCAACATGTGCA
The DNA here is from genome assembly GCF_021613505.1 of Equus quagga. Classification (NCBI taxonomy): domain Eukaryota; kingdom Metazoa; phylum Chordata; class Mammalia; order Perissodactyla; family Equidae; genus Equus; species Equus quagga. The sequence goes on from NC_060271.1 coordinate 135,135,554, forward strand.
GCTCACATACACTGGAGGAAATACCGTTGTGGAATTAAAACCATGTTTACTAAAATTTCAAATAAGCAGAATTCACAGCTGGGGGAGGATTTCAGTGACCCCACCTCAACCCACACAGGCAAAGGGGGTGGAAGGTGGCTCAGTAAGTCGACAACACGAAGACCAGGAGAAGCAACATCTTGGGCAAACAGGACTGACTCCTGCTTTTCACCTGAACTTTGGGTAATTGCACTGACAATTCTGTGCTTGGCTGAAACCACACGTAATCAGTTTGGAAACAGAATTTCTACACCTAGTTCACTATATCACAAATAATTTTGTCCCGTGGTCTTCTGATGTTAAACAGGAATAGCCCTAACTGGTATTGTAAACTTGTCCTTCTTTTCACTTCCGATTGTTGGTCCCTTCCTCCCTCCCAAGCATTCAGCATCTTAGGGTTATCTGTTCTGGATCCCAGAACAGGAGGTACCCCCATCTTAGCCACCCTTTCTTCTTACACAACTTCTAGCATGCAGCATGTGGTGCTCAACAAGGACCTTTTTCTTCACTTAAAAATTTCTCAACTATTGCATGAAACTGATCTTATCTAGCAGTCAAAATATCAATCTTATAGGAGTAATTCATTCCAGGTTAGGAACAACTGCTAGCCACTTAGTGAATGGATTCAAATAAGGTTTTGCATCTTTGAGGAACATTCGTGTTTACAATATCATTGGTTAGTAACTGTAAAGCTGTATTTTATATTTTACTTTTTATATTTTAAGAAACATTGGTAGAATGCTGTTTATTTAGTGGTAAGAATACGGACTTTGTTGGCAAACTAACCGGGGTTCAAATTCTGCTGTTCTTCCTGCTAATATATTTCCTTGGGCAAGGCAAATAATTTCTCTGAGTCTCAGTTTCCCAATCTGTGAAATGATAATGACAATCTTTGTAAAACACCTTGCCATGTGTCTGGCACCAGCAGTACTCAATCAGCGTTATGTGTTTTTTGAATCATTGTTATTTGTAAGGGCACAGAGCATGGATGTTGACAGGAATAGTGATACACACCATGGCAGGAAGCAGGTAATCCTTTCATTTCCTTTTTCATGGTTACTATGAAAAGAATATTTGTCACTGTACTTGAAGGCCATAGGCCAGGGGGACGTTTTGAACTAAAGGCAAATATGGCAGATTCTCAACCAGGAACCTATCTAAAGGAGGAACAAATGTAGTCCAGGAGATCTGCTTCTCTCCTGCTCTGGATTCTATAATCATCCCTTAATGTCAGAGTCAGTGAGGAGGTTGGTGGCCAAGTCTTCTGCTCATCCAGACCCGCAGTCCTGCATTCAAAGCACAACTACCAAACCTCAGTTTTATCCCAATCATTATGCTTGGAACTGGGTTACAGCAAAAACTGGAAAAGATATAATCTCTGTCCTCGGGACTCACATCCCAATGGAAGACACCATTTATTCCTCCATTCACCCAGCAGACACTTACTGAGAATGTAATGTACCCTGGGCAATAGGCAAGTTATCTGAGGTAAGATAAAAGTCATCATTTTTGCCCTCTAGGAGTTCACAGTCTAGCCTGGTAATAGACAAATAAAAAGACAGAATTAGAATGAGGAGTGATAAATTTAAAGGCAGGGGAAACCCAGTGTCCAGCACAGTTAAAAAAGAGGGCCACTTTTCCTAGTAAGAGAAGTGAGACAGGGAACTAAAGTGAGGAAGGAAGCTGTATGAAGGTTTTCTGGAAAATCTTGAGATGAATTCTAAGGATAGATCAGAGTTAGATGGGTAAAGATGAGGCTAGTGTCTGCCATGTTGCAATTGCTCACAAATATCTGCAATGACTGCTAACTATCCATTAGTGTCAAGGCCTCTTCCCATCCCTCATATTCTAAGTCCATGCAATTACACCATCACGCCCAGGACTGCACGTGTGGGACAATATCAAGTAATTAAATGTCTATGCAACTGGAGCGTCAGAGGGAAGACGGACAGAAGGGCAGGCAGAACAAAGGGCACCAGAGAAAACAGCCCATTCCTTCAGAGAAATACAGAACACCACAGAGTTCTTGTCGGAATCTATGTGAGCGAGAAGAAAATGGAGAAACATCTTTAAAGTACGGAAAAACATTTTATATAACCTAGACTTTGTTTCCATCAAAAATAAAGGGTAATTAAAGCCTTTTTCAGACAAACAAATGCTGAGCAAATTCGTCATCAGTACTCTTGTACTACAAGAATGTTAAAGGAAATTACATTAGTAAAAGGAAGACGATACCAACAAGAAATTTTGATCTACAAAAAAAGAATAAGAGCAGTGGAAATAGGTAAAAAACATGACTTTTTTTATCATTATATCTCCTTAAAAGACTATTTAAAGCAAAAATAATGACAGTGCATTATGGGATTTGTAACATGTGTAAAATGTATGTATTTGGAGTAAAATGTTTGACAGTCATAGTGCAAAGGACAGGAAGGAAAAATGCAATCATACTGCCTTAAGTTTCTCACACTCTACGTAAAGCTTTGATAAGCTGAAGACGTGTGTCGTAAACACGACAGCTACCACTAAAAATTAAAACAAGGAGGCATAGCTAATAAGCAAATAGTAGAGAGAAAAGAAAATGGAATCGTAAACAAAATCCAAAAAAAGGCAGAAAAAGGGATGAAAAGAAAGATAAACAAATAGAAAACAGATAGGAAGATGGTAGATTTGATCTCAATTGTATTGACAATTATGTTAAATTTAAATAACCTAAACCCCTAATTAAAAAAAGAAATTGGCAGATTGGACAAAAGCAAGATCCATCTGTATGTTGTCTACAAGAAACCCACTTTAAACATAAAGATATATGTCAAGAGTAAAAGAATATAAAGTGACGTACCAGGTAGTTGATGAGCATAGTTTAATCTCAGCGTTATTTAATATTAGTGCATAAAGACTTAGTTCTTCTTAGTGGCATTTAAGGTTTAATGAAAGTTTGCAAAATTATCCCATTTTAAAGAATAAATCATTACTGTAATTTAATTTTCTGTTGGGACATAAAAACTTGTTGGTTCAATCACCAAAAGATCCTGTTTTTCTCTTGCTTACCCCTTCACTCTGGGCCGCTACAGAGTCTCAGCAATGACCTTCTCACCATTTAGAAACTATCTTCTTTGGTCATCACGATGATGACACCATACACTTCCCAAATGTTATATAAAACCGGTGTGAAGGAGCCATGCAGGGAAAGATGAAGGGCCTCCGGAGGGCCATGGAAACACCATAAGGTAAACCCTCCCAGAGCAGTAAATTTTGTTTGCTTTGGTCACTGATAGAGAAGTAACTTAATAAGCATTTGTTGAATGATTAAGCGAATGACACTGTCAATGAACGAGATAAATGCATAGTGTTCTAGGATCATTCAGGATGGTAGTAAGGAATCATTCAGGCCTCATTCTTGAGGACATCAGTGTAAAAATGCTCAATTTAATGATGCCTGTTCATAACGAGGACCTTTAGTTTTCTATGAAAATACCACAACATGTTATATTTAAGAAGGAAACAAACAATGTAATAAAATAGAGAAAAAACCTTAGGCATGATTTATACTACAAATCCTGGAATTTATAGGAGTAAGCTTCGTTTATTAGAAAAAAAAATCACATTGTGTAACACTTTATTCTCCAATGAGTCACAGTAAATGAGATGATAAACCTTTTAACATGAACTCTGTCAGAAAAAAGGATCATTATTTCTAGAAGAGTTGCAAAATTAAATAGGCCAGCAATAACACAGGCAGTAACTGAGGTCATAAAAGCAATTTAGAGAAGCTATTCCCAATGAGCCCAGGGGGGTCAGCTCCATTCTCTCCCAAGCCCCCTCTTCCCCACCAGCTCCAGACCACCTTGCTTTGAAGCCATCCTTGCATCATCACCCCATCAAAGACCAAGCTCCTCAGCCTCCCACCTTTGCCCATGTTGCTCATTAGTATGCATAGCTTCAGCTCTTGCCTATATACCCAACTCCCACATCTAAATCTCTAGGTCTCTCTCAGTTCCAGACTCATCCACCTCCTGGATTCCTGTACTTGGGCATCTTGTGAACAGTCTGAGTTCAATACGATCACAAAGGACTTCATCAAGAGCCAAGAGCATAGGCTTTGGGGAGAGGCAGCCTCCTCTTCATGGTAACGTGGACACTTCTTCGTTTACTTGGTTTTTCTAATTATCAGATCTCACTTCCATAAAATGGCAATATACTCATAGGGTTGCTTCTAGAAGATCATGAAATAATGTAGGTAATACCTCAATATGTCTGACAGAGAGCCAAACGCCTAGCAGGCACATGACCAGTGTCTGGTACTGGCTTTGCTCTCCTTTCAAGACAAGCCGATGTTCTATTTTGTTTCATGGCAACACATGTTGCCTGGGTCAGGAAGTGGGGAGCTATCGTCTCTCCTCCCCAGTGTGTGTGCACGCTTGTTCCTGAATAACTTTCAAAGTGTCCTCCTCTGTTCTTCGCCACCTTCCAACTAGCTTTCAATCTGCTCTGCTTGCAATGTCTTCTTGCCTTGAGCCAGCCCCCTTCCTGATCTGTCCTCCCTGAACACTGCGCCCGGGAAATTGGAAGGCGCCCCTCCTCTCCTTCTGCTCCCGCTCAGCCTGCACAGCCTGCAGAGTGGAGCTCTCTTGCTGGCTGCAGGGCCCTGCTCCCATCTCTACATCCGATCTCTGTGCCATTCACATCCTGTGAATGTGCCCACAGTTCCTACCTGTGCACATTTGCAATCTCCTCTCTCTTTCTGAAATGCTCTTTGACTTTTCTTTGCCTGGAAAAATCCTGCTCGACTTTTATGCCTCGCCTCAGGTGTTATCACCTTCAAGAAGCGTGCCCTGACTGGCCCGCATAGCCATGGTCTAAACTTGGCCTCAGGTCATTAAATAGGAGGGAAAATGCACGGTGTGAGGAGGACACGCCGACAGCATTGGCACTAGTGGAAGCTGCAGTCTGGTCTGTGGTCTGTCCTGAGGCTCTGGCTGGCCCAGCGGTTCTTGCTGGGCCTTCACCCCGTGTGGAAAAGCATTCCCATCTGCCTGATCCTTCCTGTGTCTGCTCACCTTCTTTCTTGATTTTTTACTTTCTTGTTCTTACCTGGCTGATTTGTAAATTAATAAAAATAACCAAAGTTAGACAATTCCAGTTACTTCAATAAATATGTTTCCCGGGCATTTGTTTTATGTGTAGAGAGAAAAAACAGTAACAATTCTGAATCTTCTACGTGGATAAGTTTGCTGGGAGAGCAGCAGCCGTTAAAATATAAATGTGGTATTTGAGTTTCAAGGGAAAAAGAAAATAATACACAGTGTCGTCTGCTGAGAGCATTGGGATGGCAGGGCTCTTTCATCTGGAGCTGTGTGACCGATGCTGATTTAGGGAAAAATAAGACTGATGCTGGAGTGCAGAAGGGGATCTGGAGCCGGGCGTCAGAAAATCAACTTTCACACCGCGTCCTCCAGTAAGCAACTGAGGAATCGGAGGCTTTTTCATGAAATGGAAAAATAATGTGCTTCTTGCCCAGCTCACCAGAATATCGTGATATTGTGCAGACACCTTGACGGCTAAAGCCAGGAAACGCAGCTCTTCTTAACCAAAGGTGTCTTGCCCCAACATGAAGAAGTTACAACTCTTAACAAGGTTTATCAAGAAAAGGTAAAAGAGGGGCTGGCCCCGTAGCTGAGTGGTTAAGTTCGCGTGCTCTGCTGCAGGTGGCCCAGTGTTTCGTTGGTTCGAATCCTGGGTGCGGACATGGCAGTGCTCATCAGACCATGCTGAGGCAGTGTCCCACATGCCACAACTAGGAGGACCCACAACGAAGAATATACAACTATGTACCAGGGGCTTTGGGAGGAAAAAAATCTTAAAAAAAGAAAAGGCAAAAGAGGCTCATCCATTTCCATGATTTCAAAATATTGAGTTTAAACTGTGCATCTCTCAATTTTAAACACAAATTATAATAGGGAGGTAGGAGGGAACTCTGCAGGGGATTGGGGTGGGGCCGTTGAACCTGCGGCCTGAAGCCCCCACAGCCGCCCCTTCTTCAGACTCTGGCTCTGTATGTTCAGCACATCTCTCCTCTGGATAGAATTATAAAATATGACGTGGGCACGAACAACGAGTTTGGTGATATTTTTAAAAGCCTCCTCAGTGACTTGGAAACACTTGAGTGGTGGATGAGGACTGACTCAGCCCTACGCACAGGGACACACACAGTTGCTCTAGTTTGTAAAAGATGACACTTCTGAAAAGTGTCATTTCCTCTGTTGCCATAATCGGCCTGACTTACACTTAACCCCTGCAGCAGTGCCGGCTCTGTGACAACATCCACACCCTCGCTCGGAGACCCTGGAACCCCTGGCATACTGAGTGGGACAGCTGGCGGGACTTGGGGGCTGGTGTGGTCATGGACAAAGAATTCTCCTCCGGCCTGTCCACAGCAACTCTGCAGCTGTCAGCGTCCACATACCTGACATGCCTCCGTCCCCCTCGGCAACTGCTGGGCGTTGGCAATGGTTCCAGAGGCTCCCACTGGGTGTGGCTGCCTCCACCGGCCCGCCCCCAGGTTGCCAGCGAGGGGAGCTGTCCAGGTGGGGGGAGTGCAGCGGCCTAAAGGAAAGGTGAGGGCGTAGATGTGTCAGGAGAAGAGGAAGTCAGAAGGGACACTGCTCTCAGGAAGGCGAAAGGAAAACCACAGGGAGGTTTAGTGAAAAGAGGAAAAGACTGCATTTCAGAAACGGCCCTCCCGCACCATCTTACACTTATTTACAATCATTCCTTGGATATGCAACTTTGCACATAAGTCTTGTTAAATATGGCGTGTGGAATGAGAAGAGCAAGGACTTTGACGCTAAGCATAGTTGAGCTCAGGTTTCGTTCTTGCCAGTGACTCTGAGTAAGTCACTTGACTTCTCACAACCTCAGTCTCCTCATCCAGGACACAGGGCGTAAATGACTTCTTACTGTTGAGGGCTGTAAGAATTTCAGGCCATGCCATGGAAGATGTTGAATGTATGAGAGTGATACACTGCTGTCCACCCAGGTTCCGTCACCATCACGTCATCCTCCTCTTTCTCTGATACATGGTGGGTTTTCTGATAAACTTAGTGAATGGATGAAAAGGGGGACATTTTGTGAAGCTTATCACATTTATGTTCAATTTCAGACCATTAAACTTTAATTGATATGTGAGAATCAATCTTGAGCAGTGCTTTATTTATTTTAACACAGATTTGTTTTCATACACACACACTCAGCCAATGAGCCTGTGTATACCAGTTTATATTTTTAAAAATTTCTCTTTTTTATTTCGCATTTCTTTAAATACTAGATTTTTTTCCATTTTTTAAATTGTGGTAAAATGCATGTAACATAAAATTTACCATCTTAACTATTTTTAAGTGTGCAGTTAAGTAGCAGTAAGTATATTCACATTTTTGTGCAACCATCACAACCATCCATCCACAGAACGCTTTATCTCCCAAAACTGAAAGTCTGTGTCCACTACATAATGACTCCTCAGCCCGCCATCCCCCAGCCCCCGGCAATCACCAACTACTTTCTGTCTCTGATTTTGAATCCTCTAAGTAACTCATAAATGGAATCATACAATATTTATCCTTTTGTGACTGACTTCTTCCACTTAGCATGTCTTCAATTTTCATCCGTGTTGTAGCATGTGTCAGACTTTCCTTCCCTCTTAAGGCTGAATAATATACCATTGTATGTACATACCACATTTTGTTTATTACCAGCAATTGTCTTTAGACTTCTATTCTTAAAGTAACAGAGGAAAAGAGACACACGGTTATCAATGAGTGTATGCAAGGTGAGCAGTTTCAGAATATATAAATAGATGAGATACGTGATAATGGAATCTTTACAAAATAATTACTATTCCATTGTGCTAAGGCCAGTTTTGCAAAATTGTTCTTTCTCTGACATAAATATACAAATCGATCCGTGTGCCTATTTTACTCCCACACTCCTCTGTTTCTCTCATTCTCATCTTTACGCTTTTCAGGATAAAGATGGATTTTACTTTGAGGTGAAAGGTGTGGTACCTTTGTCACATAGAGCTAGACATTTTAAAGTGTTTTGTATTTTATATTTTAATCTCAATAAATTTCTCTCTGCTGTAGGTTGTAGGTATTTATGGCAATTCAGCCTTCTATCCATCCATTCCACCCTTCTCCTCAACATAGCCTGCCTCTCTCCCTTCTTCCCAAACCTGCCTAATTCTACTTGATTTCTTTGACTCATGCATGGAGCTGAACCATGTAGAGCATTCTCAGGTACAATGCCAAATCTTTTCCTCAGATCTAAATCTCATGCCCTTTTAATAATATCAATATTACTGTTCCCACTTGACAGAGAAGGAAGCTGAGGCTCAGAGAGTTTACATAACTGCCTAAGGCCAAACATCTGTGTGTGGCATGGTCGAGATCTAGACCAAGCATATCTGAAGCCAAATCCCACAGGTTGCCCTGCAAGCAGTATGGCAGTTATCGTTTCCTATGTCTTCCAACTTTTACTTTCTGTTGGGCTTGTGTGTGTGTGCTACCATTTCAAAAAGAACTGCAAGCTCCTGAAGAACACGATCCATGACTCTGTATCCAGTATTCTGTGCAAAGTGTTCATTGTTTAATAATGACTCAATAAAATATGGAAAATGTTTAAAATAAAAATATGAGGAAGAGTGAATTAGATCCAAAGTAAGCAGAAGAAAAGTAATAATAAAAAAGAGCAGAAATCAATAAAATTCAAAACAAGAAATCAGTAGAGAAAATCAACAAAGCCAAAAGCTGATTCCTTGAAAAGATCAATAAAATCAATCAGCTTCTAGCCAGGCTAATTAAGCCAAAAAGAGAAAAGATACAAGTGAAAAATATTAGGAACAAAAAAGAGGCTATCTCTACAAGTTCTATGGACATTAGTGAGATAATAAAGTAATATTATGAACAACTCTATGCCACAAATTTGATAACCTAGATGGAATGGATCAATTCCTGGAAGACACAATCTGCCGAAACTCACACAAGAAGAAACAGACAATCCATATGGGCCTATGTCTCTTATACAAATTGAATCAACAATTAATAACTTGCCCAAACAGAAAGCACCAGGCTCAGATGGGCTCATTGGTGAATTATGCTAAACATTTAAGGAATTATTATACCAATTCTCTATAGTCTTGTATGTCTCTTTTCTTGTCTTCAGTGTGCTGAGCTGTTAATGGGAAATTTCATCTGAAAAATGATGTCCTTCCTCAGGCCTGAGAAAGCTCCTTCTGTTACTTCTCTCATTTCTGTTATTCTGTCATTTTCTCCATTCTATTTTCTTTACTTTTTTCTGGACTTTTTATCAGTTTGATGTTCCTCCTCTTGCAATGATCTTGTCTGTGTTTTTCTTACAATTCTTAATCTCATTCTATGGTCTGTGAGATTTTTCAAATTTTACGTTCAATTCTTTTATTATCAATTAAAAATATATCAGTAGTCATATGCTTAACCTCAAAGAGCTCTGCTTTCTGCTCGCCTCCACCTCCCGCAGTATCTTGTCTCTTGTAGTCTGCATTCAGAAGGAAAGAACTGCTCCTCTCTGATAGCCAATGAGGAAATGAGAATGTTAGTCCTACAACGTCAAGGAGCTAAGTTCTGCCGACAACCTGAATGAGCTTGGGGCATTGAAGCAAGATGAGTGTGTCCAGCGGTGTGGTCGGGTCGTTTGTTCCTTATCAGTTAATGCTTCTGCTTTCAGTCCAACTTCTACACACATACTTCTGTCCTATTTATTAATCCTAAAACCTGGCTATCTCTGAATTCCAATGGCTAGATTGCTTTCCTTCTTTTCAAAGCCCCTGAATCATATATCTCTTTATTTCATCTTTCCATCTTCTCTCATCTCCTTCCAGAAATTTGTGGAAATCTCTCAACTGTTCTTTATTATTACCTACCTCATGTCTACTCTGTTTTGGACTTATAAACTTTTATTTCAGTGGAAGTCTTTGGAGAGTGGAGAACAAATGTGCATGTTTTTTCCTGAATTGGAGCTGCCAGATAAGTCTTTTAATAAACTTATTCTCAAACTGATAGCTTTTATACTCATTCTTTCTTGTTCTTTTTGTTGACATTGCCACAAAGGCAATGAATGCCCTTTGACAAAAGATGAATTGTTTTTCTGCCTAGTAAATAAGAAGACAGACTTCGCCAAGGAATAACAGTAACATAAGACCTTAAGTGTGCTTTGGGAAAGCCTCATGTGCATCACATGTTACCTTAGGAGGGTCTTTGTGATGTTGAATAGAACATAGCCTTTGTATGATACACCAGACTTTCCACGTAGCCTTGAGAAAATTACTTAACCTCTTAGAACCTAGGCTCAAGCGGATAAAACCATTGTTTTCAATTTCACAAGATTACTGTAAGAAAATACAGCAAAGTGCATGATGCTTAGCAATTGCTTAATAAGTTCATTCCACAAGGATTCGTGTTTATACTCTGTTGGGCACTGCATATGTGTTGGGGAACAACCACAGGACTAGTTCTCTCTAAGTGGTACCTTCTAGGTGATGAGATGCATCAGTGAATAGTCAATTTGGTTACAATGTTAGTTACCCTCTATCACTCCACCTATACCACCCTGGCCCACAAGTGAGCTCAAGGAGCTGATGTAGAGAGATGTTGAGAAGGACTCTGGCGGAGCATGAGGAGATGGGCTAAGGAAAGAGTGAAGCAGGAAGATAAGGAAAGAGGAGTGAGAGAGGCCCTTGAATATCTCACTCAGAATGATTCAAATAGAAGAGCTGAGTTCATCGCTGCCCTAGTCCATTCAGACCACAATACAGAACACCACAGACTGGATGGCTTATAAACAACAAACATTTATTCTTCACAGTTCTGGGGGCTTGAAGTCCAAGATCAAAGCATCAGCAGATTGTGTGTCAGGTGAAGTCCTTCTTCCTGGTTCATAGATGCCATCTTTTCCTTGTGTCCTCATATGGCAGAGGGGCAAGGGAGCTCTCTGGGGTCTCTTTTATAAGGGCACTAATCCCATTCATGAGGGCTCCCTTCTCATGACCTGATCACCTCCCAAAGGCCCCACTTCTTAATACCCTCACATGGGGAGTTAGGATTTCACGTATGAATTTTGACAGGACACAAACATTCAGTCTATGACAATCCAGCTAATACAGAAGAGATAAGATACCCTGTATACAAACAGGAGTATTTAAAAACATAAGCAGTTCCTTAGGAGTACAATGGAAAGGCCACGAGACCAGGAGACAAGGTTTTCAGCTTCTAGCCTTAGCTATTAGCTATGTTACTAGTTAGTACTTTGGTGTCAAGAAACTTTCTTAGATACCAGGGTCTGTTTCTACTGTGAGGATTAACGATCAAGTTTTCTTGCCAGGTCTAACATGTTATACTCCTCTTAAAAGATTTTGACATCTTTTCTTATATGGAGTGAGAAATGAGGCATACATCTTAAGTGAAGAGTCAGTGCAGACATTAAGACAATAAGATATATATAAGGCTTAAAGTTAAACAAAAGGGAGGCCAAGGAAATGTTAAAGCACTCAGTTTTAGAAAGTCAAGGACAGACATTGATGGAACTCTTACAACTGAATAAATCAAGCCCAAATTTTGAAAGAACTTCCAATTAATCAGTCCAATACTTTCCAAATACATGCTTTTATAGAATTTGGCTTATGAGAAAATAATTACAATCCACAGCAAATAATGGGTTTGTTTCAACCTCATCACTCAGATTTGCGTTTTACCAGCATAAATACACCACCGCAAATGTAGTATAAATATCTATTGTGATAATAAAAGATATTTATTAAAAATTTTGTCTAACATTTCTCATGAAATGTGAAACTATTCAAGTGCTTTGTATAAATTGACTCCATAGGGGTCTTGATAAAATAGCAAATGAATTGCTTAATGTTATGAGCTTTTAAAAATAGCCCGTGAAAGAGAGCTATATTGTTTTCTAGCAAAGCAATTGAATCAGATGCCCATCATTGATGAAGGTAGAAGAACTAATTTAGAATTAGTCAGATATTCTTTCCAGAACTTCAGTAAAGCCATATGAGATATTTAATTTGTGTTCCCGCAAGTCTTGTTTCCCAGCGCAGGTCATCAGTCTCAGAACATTTTGAAAGAATGCACAATTGCTGGCTTGTTCCAGAATGAGCAATTCCAGCAAAGCTAGAGGAAATCAACTAGGTTGACATGACAACACAAACAAGACCATGCCTCATGCATAGTAGGAGCTCAGTGACTGTTTGTGGACATGGAGTAAAGTTAGAATCGATGGGATTTGATTTTATGAGGCCGTGGTAGAAGAACTTGAACTTGAGTGTGAAGATATGTCTCTATCCCTTAAGAAAGCACAGAAACTCTGAGACTCAGGTCCTCCTTCCTTTCCACAAGTGTGAACTACTTCACTGGGTCTTAGTAAAATAATAACCACAATGACAATAATCCTCGGAGTATTTATGTTTCAAATCTGACAAAGTGTGCTGCCGCGGATCTCTAAACTTAGAGGTGATGAATAGACACAGGCTTTGATGATTGTTGAGGGTACTTTGCTTCTTTTGTTACAAAAAATTATTGTAAGGTTATCTTTCCTATCCCGTCCCCCTTTTTTCTCTAAACGAGCTCCATCCAGTTTCTTTTTATCCTGGAGGTTTGCCTGGAAATTGAAGCTTGCAGCTGCTGCTGATGCCACCATTCAGGTTTCCAAGCCTGTGAAAATAAGCTATGCCCCTTCCCATAGCTTCCTCTGTTTGTAGTCCTGAAACTGAGAAATTCTACAAAGGTATTCTTCTGTGGCCTATGGAGAAGTAGTACGAGGAAGGCTATTTGCCAAGGCATGAAGAGCTATGCAGATTGTTCCCACAGCAGATCCAATCCACCAGTTTAGAATCCAATTCAACAGCAAAACTAGAACAGATTAAAGAAAGAAGAGATGCCAGCATTCCAGAGGATAAACAGGAGATGCCATTCTGGAGACCACCTAGCCAGTCTTCTCCACCAGCTGCCATACGAGATCATTGAACCCAAGCACGTGGCTGGATTCTGAGAAAGGTCTGAACAACTTCATTATCAGCCAATACATCTGGACATTCACAACAAAGCAAGATAATCAAATCAAGGGGATTGTACCCATGATTGTCCCTTCTTCCACATACCCATCCTCATAGCATTGCCAGACTTCATCTTTAGATCAAACCAGCCCTGATCCCCAGCTGCCAAACCCTGCTGGCTAAAACCACACAGATGTGCTGATGAGCTCCATGACTGATTCTGAAACTTCTAAACTCAGTTTGGCCTTCAGCAATTCCAGTGATCCCGAAATTGATCTCTTGTTAGTTTCCCATTCCCTGAAGTAGTTGTGCCGATTTTTCAAGACTTCTTGTGACATTAACTTAATCCCTGACCCTCACACCCTCAATATGGTCTTTTCCATATTTCACAGATGATAGAAATCGCTAAAGGTAAACTCTTGTCCATACTGCCACCTCAATATTTAATAACAACTCCCCGCGTCTCGCTCCCTTCTCGCTTATCCCAGTGAAAACCAGTCCATGCCTGTGTGCTAGCTGACCCCATTCATTCCCTTTTCTCCTTTGGAATCTTCCTCCATGAACTATCCAGGTGCAATATTTCTAAGTTGCACATTCAGTCTCTTTCTCTTCATTATCTCCTTCTCATCCCATAAACATATCCCCCACCCCCCAATGTTGTGCAAATCACTTTGGAGTTATTAAACATTTGCACATTATTTTGGTAGTTTTCTGGCAAGAGGCAATAATATTTCTTGAGGGAGCAATGACTTTTTCAACGATGCCCAGAGTCTCCACATTGGATGGAAGAGGGGCCAATCCTCCACCTTGGACGAACTGAGTTTTCTTCATTTTCCTTCTCCTTCAAGTTAGGATCCCATTCCATCTGTTAGTATGAATGCTTTCTTCTCTGTGTCTGGTTTGACCTTGGCCAAGTTTTGACCCTCTCTCCTCCCATAGGTTTTGAGATACTACCCTCTATTTCTCCAGTTACCCTTAATGTGAATTCCAAAGTTAACAATGGATCTTCTTCCCTTTTGCTCCCGTAAAATGGGGATGCTGCCATGATTCTGTTAGCACCTCTTTGAAGGAAAGAAATCCTAGGCCAGGGTGTGTTTGGTCAAGTGTTCCTTGTCCTGGGCTTGGTTGTCTCAGGTAGGGCAGTACCAGGGTCTGGTAGAGACGGGACCCAGGTCAGTTGGGAGGATGCAGCTATTGGGACAGAGCTGAAATGAGTTAGTCAAGAAGACATCAAAATTGTAAGGGACCAAATTAGATCCAGAGGAGGATTACGTAAACAAGTAATTAAACCAGGTCAACAAGCGATGGAGATGAGAGTGGGCATCAACAGAGGTCCAGCTAAATATCACTGGGCAAAGATTGAGAGTATTATTTTACCTGCTGTTTAAAAAGTAAGCTATTTCAGTCATACAAAAATATGGACTATAATATAATGAACATCCAATCTAAGAAACATGTGAAAGAGATCACTGGCGCGCACTGAGCATTCCTCTTCCCAGTTCCACCCCCACCTGTCTCCTAGAGTTACCCATTATCCTGAATTTTTGTTCCTCCATCTATGCTTGCTTTTAAACTTGAACTACACCAGTATATTTATAAATAACATACTATTTAATATTATTTTAACTTTATATAGATGAATATGGATTGTACACATGCAATCATCTTGACTTTTTAATTCAGCATCACATTTTAAAGATGTATCTATAATGCTATATATAGTTCTAATTGGTTAATTTTAACTGCTATATAACATACATTTTGATGGACAATTAAGTTGTTTCCAATATTTTGCTATTGTTAAAGAAAAATTATTCATGGAACATTAAAGACGGTAAGGCAGATTTTATTCAGGACCATCGCAATGTGTATAGGCCCCACTGCAATAAGGTTTTGCAGTAGGGGAGAGACTGGGTTCAACTCCTAAACAGTGTGGGGGAGTGGACATTTATAGAAGGGGCTGGGGGGGGTGGGGTCAGTGGATGGAAAATTACCAACAGGAAACATCAGAAGTAAGGGAGGATTTTGGGTAAATCAGCTTGATAGGATTCTTGTGGGGCAGGCCAGGGGGATCAGCTGTCGCCTGGGGCATGGTGGAGGATAAGGGATCTGATCAGATATCAAGGGTGGGGGGTTCTTGCCAAAGCGATTTAGCAGGGTTCTTGCTAAAACTGGATTTTACAAGGAAGTGCACAGATACGCTTAGGAGAAGGTTCAGGAGCCTTATTAAAGTTTGGTCTGGTAAAGAATCTTTGTCACTGTTTCAGGCAGTAGCGGACAAACATCCTCTCTCTGTCTCCCTAGCCCATATGACTAGCCTTTTCTAGTTTACATACGTGCAGTGGAGAGATATTCAGGTCACGTGTCTGCACGTTTTTTGTTTTACTAGAAATTATTCTCCACATTATTTGTACCAGTTTTCCCTCTTAGTAGTAATGCACGCAAGTTCTCACTGAAATTATCAAACTTTTAAAATTTTTGTCCGTTTCATAGTTTTGAAATAACATCTCATTGTTTTACTGTACATTTCTCTGACTTCTCTTAAGATGGAGCGTTTCCCCGTATCTCTTTGATACTCAAGTGTCCCCTTCTATTTGTATTTTTCTATTTTGGCTGTTTCTCTAACTGGTCTGTAGTAGTTCTTCGTATCATCTGGTTATTGACCTTTTTCATGCTTTGTGAGCTTCCTGGGCTTCTCTTAGAATTTTGTTGATGATGTTTATTTCAATTTTAATATATACAGCCAAACTTATCATTTTTTGTTCCATTTCTAGATTGCATTTTTAAAGTCTTAGTTGAGAAAGACTTCCACATCCCAGTGGTCATAAAAGTACTCTCCTAGATTTTTTTAAAAAAAACATTTTAAAGTTTGCCTTTCAAACTTTAAAATTAGGGCGCTTAAAATTTATAATTTCACATATGGGTAAATTACTATTCCAGCATCTCAGCTGCGTGTGCAAGCTTTAACTAATTTGTTCTAGCCTCAGATCTTACAGACCTCTGTAAAGGATCCAGACGGTCTTTATCTGCCTCCTTTTGCCCTTTTATGTGCTTCTCCACCATCCTAACGGCTAAACAAAGCTGGGTCTCCAGGCTTGGTTCTTGGTATCTCTTCTTAATGACAGACTTAAGACTTAATTACTTTAACCTCCTAATAGCTATTTTCCTTAGGATCCTGTAGACGCCTCAAACCCAACAAATGGAACCCTGTCTTTCCTCTGTGTTTCCTCTCTCAGTTGGTGATTTTCCAAATCCGATTTTTTATTTTATTTTATTGAGGTCACATTGGCTTTTAACATTGGGTAAATTTCAGATGTACATTATTATATTTCAGTTTCTGAATAGATTGCATCATGTTCCCGACCAACTGTCTAGTTTTTATCCCAGATCTGATTTTCAGGGGAAAGGTGGAGAGGAAGGAGACGAGCAACACTCCTCACTCTCTGCACGAATGCACACCTTGGGCAAGTTCCTTAAGGTACTCTGGGGCTCATTTGTTTCTCATCTGTAAAATGGGGATGTAACAGTACTTTCCTCATGGCACTGCTGTAAAGATTAACCAAGTCTATGATTTGTGCGTATTAGAGCAGTGCCCGGCACCTCGCCAGCACTGTACAAGTCTTGGCTAATATAATCCATTGTTCCTACCGTATGCCGAGTAGGCTATTCTTTATCCATTGCTAGCATGGAAGGAGAAGATTTTTCAAGCCAAACATATGTAATATGTTCCTTAAGTTGTCCAGGTTCACTTTGAAAGGACATCTCCCATCGCTCCTGCTCCTTTCTGATACAGACAGTTCTATATACTACTTGGACATTCATTTTCTGAATATCTGAGTCTCCTGAAGCTACTCTCCCAATGTTCATCCCATCTCATGCACATCCTTACATGAAGCGACTAAATGCCCCTTTTCCCAGGAAGCCATCTCCACAGTTTCACTTTGCCCCACTTCATTCCTCCTGCTCACATTCAGGCCGAGAGCCAGCAGGCTCGATGGCGGTGACAATCACAGCAGTCAGGCCACGCTGGCACACCCCTGAGCCCGCCAACTGAAGTGTGCCCCAGAACCGTTTTCCTAGATGAGTGTTGTGATTGTTTCCCCAGCTGTTCCTATTAGGGTAATTAATATAATTGACAATAAAGGTTTTAATTATAGATTTTTTTTTAAGATTTTATTTTTTCCTTTTTCTCCCCAAAGCCCCCCAGTACATAGTTGTATATTCTTGGTTGTGGGTCCTCCTAGTTGTGGCATGTGGGACACTGCCTCAGCGTGGTCTGATGAGCAGTGCCATGTCCGCGCCCAGGATTCGAACCAACGAAACACTGGGCCACCTGCAGTGGAGCACGCGAACTTAACCACTCGGCCACGGGGCCAGCCCCTAATTATAGATATTTAATGGGAGGCATTTATAATTATCACCCAAACCTGATCTAGATACATAGGAAACTTTTATTGAGTGCTCACTGAGTTCTTTATGCATGAAACCTTGTCTAACACTTCCAGTAATCCTTCACAGGTAGATATCAGATTTGAGGACAATTTAACTCAAAATTTAAGAAGCAAGGTTTATGATGTTAGTTTCTGCTGTAACAAGGAACCACAAGTTGGCTGGCTCAAACAACAGAAATTTACTGTCTCATAATTCTGGAGGCCAGAAGTTTGAGATCCCACAGATTGGAAATTGGAGGGTAGGCAGAGTTGGTTCCTTCTGCGGGCTGCGAAGGAAAGATCTGTTCTGAGCCTTTCTCCCCCCTTCTGTAGCCTCAGGCACTCCTTGGCTTGTAGATGGCCATCTTTTCCCTGTGTCTTCACATCATCTTCCCTCTATGTGTGTCTGATTTTGCGTCCAAATTTCTCCATTTTGTAAAAACACAGTTGCATTGAGTTAGGGCTCACCATAATGACCTCATCTTAATTTGATCATCTACAAAGACCCTATTTTCAAATAAGGTCTTATTCTGAAGTACTGGAAGTTAGAACTTGACACCTTTTTGGGGAACACAATTCAATTCAATTACTCAGTTAGAAAGTGGCAAAGCTGGGACTTAGATTTAAAGCCATTGATTCCTTCCCCCTCTATGACCTGAGGTGTCCTCTGCCCGTCTTGGGCCTGTCTCCTGCCCCAGGAAGTATCTCCTTGTCTACCTCTCCAAAGTCCTACTCTCTTCACTATTGTCTTTATTTACTTCCTCCAGAGGCCCTCCCTTTTCCTCTGGGTCAGCATTTAAACATGCTCACATTTTTCATTACTTAAAAATCATATTATGTTTCTAAGCCCAATTTCTCCTTTCAGCTATTATGCCATTTCTCCTCTACTTCTCAGCTGAGCAGTCTGGAGTAATTAAATTCCTCTACCATTTCCGTCCTCTCCTTTTCCACACCACTCCTTCTCCTTAATCATCTCAGTCTGTTTTCTACCCAAATTGTTTTTTTCTCTTGGGTTGTCAATGACCTCCATGTTGCTGAGTGCCAGAAACACGTTAACATCATCATCTTGCAGGATCCCTCAATACATTTTATTTGCTGGACCCTTCTCTCGTTGAAACCTTGCCTTCTCTTTGCTTCTATTTAAATGCTGAAATCCTCATAAGCATCTTTAATTTTCACAATAAATTGACTCCCTAAGTATTTTCATCCATGCTAGAGGCTTAGCCGGCCTTCTATACTCTGACTCCAGTGTATGCCTCTGAGCCTGTCTTCTGAGCTCTGCCCTGAGTATCTAACCACCTCTCCAACATCTCCAACCATGTGCCTCATAGGTACCTCAAAATCACATGTCCAAAAGAAACTCAGAATTCCCGTTATCCCCAAATCTGTTCTTCTCTCAGTATAGTACACTTAGACAGTGGCACCACCGTGTTTTTAAATTTTGAGATAAAAAGCTGAAAATGAATCTGGCCTCTGTACTCTTCCTCTCCTTCCTACCTCCAGCACCACCAATCCCATCCCCAAACCCCGTCAACTCCTTCATCTATGGCAGAGCGAGGGATGCGCAGCACCACGGAAAGCTGAGGGAGAGATTCTTGAAAAACAACTCCTCTATTTTAACTTTCCCTAAGAACATATATATTTTTTTAATTTTGATAATTCTCTAGTCCTTTCAAAATTAGGCACCCTAAATGTCTGAGCAACTTCACCACAAACACATTCAGGAAGGTCTTCATCAGCTGTAAGTGAAAAGTAAAATGAGATGCACACATTCTTGGGAGATGGCAGATCTTTCTCGAATCTCTGCTTTCGTATCTATGACTTACAAACTTTTCATGTTTTGTTTCAGGCCTCCCCATGACCAACGTTTTGAAAAGACCTTGCTGCTTCTTAGAATTTAGAAGCTGTTTGAAGTTTTTAACATATAGGAGCTTATATTTCACTACAAGAATTACTCTGACGGCTAGCAGATCTACTTATTATTATTATATGTTACAGAAGCATGTCTAAACCATGATTATTTTGAATTAAAAAAGAGAGTTTGGAAGAGTGGTAGGCTCTGGATGGAAGGTGGGGCATGAGCAGCAGCGTTTGACGGGTGGGAAGAGGCCTCCTTGTGTGGAACACAGTCTATACCCGGGGGCTTTGGAGCAGGAACTACGAGAGACAGCAGGCTGAGAATATAGCACCGCATTGTAAAAATGTAGACAGGCTGCCTGCGATCTTTCATGGAGCTGACATCTACAGCAAATAGCCAGGGCTTCGCTTCATTCTTTTCCTGTCCTTAACTAGGAACAGACCCGAGTCCTGAAGCCTCATCAAGAGAGGGGCTGCCTGGGGTGGGGGAGGGTCTCAGAGGTACTACGGTGAGGCTGAACGCTCTGCTCACAGGCGGGGTCCCCACCTGAAAGATCCAGCTAACCCAGCCTGGGCATATTGGAGTTTTTTCTTTTGTTTTAGGAAAAATAATTTTTTTGTTTTGGTCACTGAATTAGCCCAGCTAATGAACAGTATTTCTCTTTTCTTCTGAATAAAAAGATTTAAAAATAACATATCACCCAGTTTGTTGTGCTGAATTTATATCAACATGACCAGCCTGGTGGGCTTTTTTAAGGTACCCGTCTACCTGTAATCCAGGTTAAGAATGTTCTACATAAGCCCAGAACTATAGAGGCCAATGTGATTTTTACAAGAGTGACTGTGCATTGCTGGGATGTGTGCAGTATGCTCCTGGAGGTCAGCTGGAAGGATGAACTACCGTAATTCAGTCAGCATCAACCCTATTTTATACAAGGGCCTCAAGTCACTAGATAATTAGTGGCAGTATCCGAATTTGAATACAGGTCTTTTGCTGAAGCCCACCTACTTACCACATCATCTTGCTGCCTCTGTAGTTAAAGGTGACTTGACCTTGGCCCTGAATCTTAGCAGGAACTTAAGATCTGTAAGGAAAATATGTTAACAATTCAATACGTGTAACATTCACCTAATCCAGAACCTGTCATATGAAAGTTCTAAAATGTTAGCAGCCTTTGAATAGCGTTTCATTTATAGGATGTCTTTGACAAATAGGTTTAACCCTGGAAAAGTCTGGGATGCAATTTAAGGCTCTGGTTGAAGGCCCTCTCTCTGCATGCATGTCTGTGCAGAATGGTCCTCTTTCCACGACCAGGCCCTGCGCTCCCGCCTCCTCCCCTTCTGCCCTGAGCCCCCTCAGTCTGGCCCTGGCTTTGCCTCCTTCTGTGGGACTCCTCCTCTGTCTCTTCTGCCTGCAGGGTCCAGAGCGCAGGCTGCAGCCAGTCTCTCCTTCACACTGCAGAAAGAAAAGGGACTTTTCTTGGTCAATAGCCCTTCACAGACCAGAGTGTTTTGTATTTCTATTCTTTTTAGCTGTTGGGGAAGATATAAAGCAGTGAAGCCAATGACAGGTAACAGATCAGAGCCCAAAGGAAGCTGGGTAGGCTGAGGTGCGGAGGCAGCCGGCTCCAGTGAAGAGTGACTAAGAGGCACCTGAGGTCGTGGTCAGTGGGACCCGAAAGCGCAGGAAGTGGGGAAAACCGCAGCCTCCGAGGAGGGTTCTGACCAAGTGCGGGTGGCAGACAGAATCATTTTCTCTGAGCGCTTCTTCCACCATCTGTGGTGCTATCTCTGTATTCCTCTGAAACTGCAGACTCTCATGTTTTTATCCTGGAAATGCTGAACTGAAACAATTCATTTTCAGGATCAAGGAACCCAAAATTTCCCAAATGAGGCTGCGCTGGATTTGTGTGTGTCGTGGAACAGAAGACGTAGGCGAGCTATGAGGGGCTCCTGCCTTGAAGAAATATTTGTTATTCTTTTGGGCAATGACCTCATTTTTCTAATTATATTCAGGAACGTGATGGCTACTTTAAGTTCCTGAAACTTCCGTTCATCTGTCCACTTCTGCTTTCCCTCTCACTCTCCGTCCCTCTTTCTCCTCCTCCCCTCCAACCATTCTTCCTCTTCTCCCTTCTTCTTTTACTTCTTTCTCAGTCCAATAACCTGGAAAACTGTTATTTCTGGTTTTAAGGGAAAAGCTTTCCATATGGCCACAGTCAAAATGTGGAGCTTTTGCTTATTTTGCATCTGGAATTAAGCAAGCACTGGCCTTGACATCTTTTCTCAAATGGAAGACATCCATTTGATGTGATGATAATGTTCAACATTGGGAGATGAAATGCTGTTATGCATTTGAAAGCTTATGCATATCAAACCAGTCACTTAAGCAGGGCTAAGTTAATTCCATGTGCTATACTTTTCGCCATACATTTTTCTTATAAATAGGATTTCAGTTGAGAGGCATAAATAGAAAAGTATATTCTGGCTCATCATTTTGAAGTCGAGAATTAAATCTTTGAATGATTTTTTTTTCTTTATTAAAATTTTATTTGCAGCCCATGTCTCCCTCTGGTTAGCTGTGTATCCTTGAGCAAGCTGATCCACCTCTCTGGGTTTGAGTTTTTCTTCTGTAAACTGTGAGATTTAGGGAGGAGTTCTAAAGTCCCTCCCAGCTTGATGTCTATGATTCTTTCCTTAAAATAATCATGGTCCCAACTGTTTCTTTCGAGTCTTTTAAAAAATTGTTGGAATTTCAAAACTTCTCCACAAATACCACTTTCTATAAATGTTGGCAAGACCCATTTGGAACAGAGCCAGCCCAAGGCTGACCTGGGAAGTAGAGAGGGACTGTCTCTGGGTTGCTCCCATTTTCTTTCCTGCCAGACTCCCTCCTTTCCAGCACTGTCCCTGGGACTGGTGCCCTTCTGCTGCCACCTGAGCTGTGGGTGCCTCCCTCCCAAGAGCATCAGCTCACCGAACCAGCCTCTGCCTCACTTACCATCACCTCCTTCCCAGAGCCAGGCTGTCTTCTTCCATTCTCTTCCTTCCTTTTCTTCTGTCTTCAAATTCAAACCAACCAGGAGTGTATTGCCTTCTCTTGGGCTATCACAAGGGACTTAAAGAGTCAGTAAATGTTAGAGCAGAAGGAGATGTGAAATATCATTTAACCCGAGCCCTTCATTTTACAGCTGGGGACACTCAGGTCAACGAAGAGGAAGTGGCTTGACCACATGGCTCAGGACTGGCAGAGCCGAGGTAGAGCCTGAGTTTCTTGACTCATTCCACTGTCACTTATCAAATATATCACAATTACCGAAACAGATTGCATATTTTGACGCAGCCTTAAATATCCGTAAATAATCACATTTAATAATTGCAATAAAGTAAAATATCAATGAGTGATAGTAATCATTCATTGCATTTTAACAAGGAATCTATCTGGATGAAAAAGAACCTCTCCCTAAAAGTCTACCTAACCCAAAGAGAATGTGTCTAGACAATGCTTGTTTGTGCAGGGTGGGGGAATTCTGTCACCAGGCAAGATGTGAGGGTAACATGTTGAGTGGAGGGAGAGAGGAGGCATTTTCAGGTATCACTCACGTGGAACCACTTCGGCTACAAGGTGAGGGTCAGCCCTGCAGCCAAGGTTGATGACTTCCAAATAGGTCCTTTTCTATTCCATCTGTGCAACTATATTGTGATTGATATTATTATTGTTATTTGTACAGATCCACAGAAACAGGATTTTAATGATCTCTACACCTTTTACTAGATTTTTAAATGATATAAGCCAAAATGTCACAAATGCCGTTTTGAGGAAACAGAGATTTTATTGGAAGATTGCCCTATCTAGCATATTGGCTGGAATTGGCGGATTTGCATTTTTTGAACAGTCTCTTAGACTTTTCCCTCTAGCCTCTCTTGAGCGTCCCTTACATCAGGACTAGACCATAACCCCTGTGGGTGCTTCCCGACATGACCTCAGCTGGAATATCCAGGGAAAATTCTGGGAAGCATCTGTCAAGCAGAAATTAAAGGCGTGTCAATCTGTGTCGGTTTTAGCCACTAAGTTATTCCAAACCCAGCAAAATGGTCTGAGATCCTAAAGACAGGAAGACGCATTTTTCTGGGCTGTGGGAGCTTTCTGACAGGAGGAATCACACATCTCGGAAGTTCCTAACAGATCATGGGTTCTGGATTCTCGAACTCTTTTAGCAGCTGCTACTCACTGAGCCCCACCTAAGTGCCAGACACTGGGTTAGCCACACGGCTAGCCATGTCACATGCACGGTCTGTAACTCTCCAAGGCAGTCCCTTACCCTCTGGTGATGTGCAAACCGTGACACTGAGATGGTAAGTTCTCTGCCCAAGTCAAAACAGAGGGGAGGAGAAAATCTGGGCTTCAACTCAAGCTTCTCAAGTTGTTCTTTCAGTTTTTTCCACACTGACTCTGGGCACTGGAGTTAGAAGATAGGCTGTTCCAACCTCTTACCTCCACCCTGGCAGTCCTCTCTGGGCTGGAACATTCCATCTGAGGATCTCATATCACGACTCTGAAAGATGATAGGAG
Source organism: Equus quagga (assembly GCF_021613505.1). Lineage (NCBI taxonomy): Eukaryota > Metazoa > Chordata > Mammalia > Perissodactyla > Equidae > Equus > Equus quagga. The sequence continues at coordinate 135,159,546 of NC_060271.1, forward strand.
GGCTAAGGGATTGACAGCTCAGAGCAAGTGGCAGGACAGTAACAGGGTTGGGAGGTTCCAGAGTTTGTGGCAACGTCTTCTAGGCCACAGTTTTTATCTTTGTGGACTGAAATTATTGGAATGTCACAATGAGGGCATCTGGCTAACAGTCAGTCGATAAGGCAATGCATAGAACTTTAATTTCTAAATAATATTTAGAAATTGGAGCAGAGGATCGGGCAGCACATGCTTCACACTGTATGAACTGCGTCCATGTCAGAAATTTACAAGGAGTTAAATGAAGTGCAGAATAAGTTTGTGAAATATTTCCAAGTGTATACTGGGGATTTATGAGGTATCTATTCAGTGCCAAGCAGGGCAGCAGATGCAAGGCATAGAGACATGGACAAGACAAAGTTTCTCTCATTGAGGGTCAGTCTAGTAAACACTGAAGAGCTGGGACAACACAATCTGCTCAACTCCCATTTGGTGGTGTGTGCAGCATGCTAGGAAGGGTGGCACAAGGAGAAATGGATCCAGAAAGGTTTTACAGGGAGAGAGATTTGAGTGAGGTCTTCATACATGTGTAGCTATTGGATGGTGGAGCCAGGGCAGAGTGGTTTTCCAGCAGAGGGAATGGTGTTAGCACCAAGGAAGGCTTGAAGAGATGAAGGAAGAACTGGAATACTTAGAAGACAAGGGACACACGTGTTTTTGGAAAGCAAAAGCAGCAAGAGAGCAAGCTCTATACACAAGTGCTGTCGGCCCTCTCCTGGCATCATCCCGTTTGCTAAATTCCCCTTGGTTGAAGCAGGATACAAGGTAAGTTCTGATTCGAGGGTTAGAGAAATAGTCATTACCTCTCCCTGGAATTCCTGCAAAATTACATTATAAAAGGCTCTCAATAGAGGATGGCAAGAGTTCATGACCATTTTTCAATCAACTGTGGATGATGAATACCAGAGCTGTCCAACAGAACATTCTGCAATGGTAGAGATGTTCTCTCTCCATGCTGTCCAACACAGTAGCACTGGCCACATGTGGCCACTGAGCACTTGGAAAATGGCAGACGTAACTATGGATCTGAATTTTAATAGTATTTAACTACAATTAATTTAAATTTAAATAGCCACATTGGCTAATGCTTACTGTATCAGAGAATGTAGAACGCATTTCAAATATTTTTGACGAAGTTCAGCTTAGTAAAACTTTATTTTAATCTCCCTGGTGTCAATTTGAGCAGGGGCACAGTTTTCCTAAGCATCATCAGCAAAAACATACCCGGTTTCCTTGAATTGTCAGTTACTTCTGAAGTTCTCTATCCTGGAAAATGGCTTGTACCTCAGTGAAGCTTCTGGCAATGGCAGTAGTCTCTTGCTAGGTCCCTTCACGGTGTGGTGAAATGAATCTTGAGCAAGGTCTCCAGGAGGCTGATGGCTTCCCACTTCATGCACCTCTCACGGGGCTGCTTCGGGGCCTAATAAAAAGCCTTGGACTTCTAGCCCAGGTGCAGCCCAGAAGTGTGAAGGTACAGGGCTGTTACCACCTCCAGGGGCAACCCTCTCCTGCTGGGGCAAGGAATCAGCAGATAAATACTGCTGCCTCCCCACCTTGTTGGGACAGTTCTCAGACTCATCCACTCTGGATCCTCAGGGCATCCCCAGGGCATTTATCTGCAGTGGTCTATGGCTGTAATCAGCTCATGGATGCCTCCTTCGTTGTCTTTCTCTACCTCCCTGTTTTCTTTCCTACTCCTCCCTCACTTTGGCCCCCTGGAATCAACTCCCCAGGAAGCTACCCGCAATTAAGTTTTTGCATAAGTCATCGCTTTAGGGAAACCCAATCTGAGACATGAGGAGATGAAAAGAGTGCTATTTCATGGTCCAGGTGGTGGAAACAACAGTGACTCAGCCATGTTAGCATTGGTGGAGATGGAGAAAAGTGGATAGCTGTGATGTGCACTTTAGAGCTGAAGTCAAGGAGACATGGTAATTGGTTTTCTATAAACAGCAAGACAAAGGGAGATGTGCAGTGTGACTCTCCAGTTTGGGCCACTTTATACCCAGAAGTGTCTTTTACAGAGAGAGATGGTGGCCTCTGAAGCAGTTCAGATTTGGGTGGGAGACCATGAGTTCAATTTAGGGCATGTTAAGTCCAAACTAAGTTAACCACTGGAGAGCTATTTGGTGAACAATGGATGAGTGAAGTCAGGCTATTTTCATGCCCTTTAGTTGTCTTTTCTGCAAAAGGAAAGTAGTGATAGCTTCTACCCAGATATATAAGAGATGGAGGATATCTACCAAATTAAAGTTCAAAATACTCAATGTTTTTGCTAAGGTGAAGTAATGCAATTTACTTTATAGACAGATATACGTTTATTTGTCTTCCCATGTTATACATCAAAAATTGAGACTTAGAAAAGTGCATCACATTGTCCAAAATCATACATAAGGAGATGGTAAAGTAGGACTTGGGCTTAAATCTAATGAATTTAAATCTTGTCTTCCACAAATTACTTCTTACCTGGTAGAAGCACCAATCTAAATTTTGTGTGCAAAATTTAGTGCAAAGGAATCTCTACATTCTGAGAACTTTCCATTACAAACATTTAGTCTCCTTTGAGATTCTGATTTCAAGAGTACTGAAATGAAACTCCTGCCTCATCCCCAAATAAATCCCTTGACTATTTACAATTGCAGCTTTAAACTGTGGCTTAAGGAATTCAGGAATTTTTCTCCCTTATATTGTAACAACACTTCTCCTAGGGAGCTTCCAAATCAGGTCACGTAATTCACTATTATCCTAATGTGGACAGCTTACCATATAAAAGTCATAAATCATCAACAAACCTTTCTTATTGTCACTATGCTCTGTGATGCTCCAATCTCCTGATCCTGGGCTGCTGTTTTCTTCCAGGTACGAACAGGAAGGAAGCTCCACAGTGGATGGATCAGGGTTCTTGAGCACCCACTTTGTGTTGAAGACTCTGACCTAAACTCCACCTTTATTATTCCATTTAATTCTTCCAACAACCCCTGTAGATGGCCTTTGTTATCCCCATTTTCAAAGATGAGGGCAACAGACTCAGAAATTGGTGACATGTTCACCACACACACTCAGTCGAGATTTAAACCCATGTCTTCATTTTCTCTGACGGCAAGCTGCTTGACGAAGGATCAAGTTTGGGGAGTCCTAGGAAGACTGGTAGCGAGATATTTTGAGTCCCTGTCTGTAAGGCTGACCATTCGAAACTGCTGACATTCCACCTTGTTTGACTGGCAAAAGCAGCAATTTCACATGGCTCCCGAGCACTGCAGTCCCTGCAGGGAGTCCATTTCCCACCCGGAGATTCTAGTCTCCTCTGTCCATTGTCTCCATTGTCTGTTTGTGCTCGTGCTGCTTCCTGCCTGGGCTCCGCTTCCATCTCCATCTCGGCTGTTGATTGGAGCAGCCAGTTTGGTGCTCTGGTTGAAGTGCTGGTTATCTCCCTGGAAGTCTCACATGAACTATTGCCTTTCAGAACTGTCTTACGTACAGATGCCCCTTGAATAACTTACCCAGGCTTTGCCACTATATTCTGGGGGCTCAGACTCCATAAGTCTACTTGGAGCTCCTATCGATATCTTCCCACTCTTGCTCTTCCCTCTTAGGATAACGGGCACCACACATGACCTTTGCCCGCCTCAACAGCATGTAGTGGAAAGGGTGTGTTTGGGCTTTGGAATCAGACAGACTTGGCTGTGTTCCTTCAGGTTCCCCTAGGAACAGACCCTGGAACAAAGATTTGAGTGTGAAGTTTATTTGGGAAGTGATTCAGGGAACGAGATAGGGGTGGGAGGAGAGCCACGAAAGGATTTGTTATCAAGCAAGTTACGATGATAGTTAGCTCAGTTTGATCCTGCTGGGGATATCTAAGGGCAGTGTAGACCACATGTGTCAGCGGTCATACACCAGCGGGGGGCAAGGGCACTGGGGCATGTACACAGCCACTTGTTAGATAAGCACCTCAGGGATCGCCGTCCCTGGTGCATCCAGCCAGCCTGTGGGCAGACAGCGGGTTTTGGCCAGAGAAAGCCCAAGACAAAAAAGGCAGTCTTAGTACTTAGAATTTAGTCAGCTGACACTGATATACTCAGGGATTGGGACTACAGATGGTATACTATGTAGCCTTGGACAAATCTTTAGCAACTCTTAGCCTCCATTTGCCAGTAAGACTGTGCAAGAGTGATATTTTACCAATGATAGTGAAGCAGGAAACTATTACAATTCATCTGTGTCAAGTAGAGAAGCTATATATACATAAAGTAACATATTTTCTCTGAAATATATTTTGTCCCATTGCCAAGCCTTTTTACAGAATTTTTCCTATTCCTGAATTCTCTTCCACAAGTCCGTGAGCAGGAATCCTGGGTTCTATGCAGCTATCTTAATTTGAAGTTGTTAGCGTCTTCCATTTGGAAGATATTTGCTCACTCTGGATCAGCAAGGGAACGATAAGTTATCTTGTTTCTGTTTGTCCGTGTGTTTTCTGTTTTTAAATTTATTCCTGACATAAACTATGGCTTGCCTTGAGCAACTGGGTCTTTATCAAATTCTTGCCTCTGGCTCTTGTTTTGGGCCAATAATTTTTCAAGAATATTTGATACTGTCTCACAACTGACCTGAGATATATGTAGCAAGACCACGAAGATAGAAGGTCTTGGTGAATTTAATTCTGGCAGAGACTGGGCTCAAATTTAGCCAGTATTGAGCCCTTAGTCCCCACGGGGAATGGAAGGACTTGGGGCCCTGGGGTAGGGATAGATGACCTTGATGAAGAAGCAGGTCAGGTGGTCCTCCACCCCCCAGATTCCTGGTGGCAGGCGATCTCGCTGGCTTTCTGCACCTCTTCAGTGGTGCACAGCCGCCACCCAGGTTCATCTTGGGAGTGCACGAATTAAACATCACAGAGGCGGTCTGTACCCCGAGGGGCGCTGAGTTGCCGTGGGAAGGGATTTGGACTGGGAATTTATTTGGTTTGATCTGGATAGATTTAGTCCTTTGCAACTACCAAGGATTTGATCTTTGGGTCTAGTCCAGACTTTGAAGCTAGACAGACCTTTTGCTCAAATTCCAGCCCTGCCCCTCACAAGCTGAGCAAGATAACGTCTCTGTCTTCGTTTTTATATAAAATGAGAGCAAAAATATCTACTTTACAGGATTACTACAAAGCTTAGAAACAAGTCTTGTAAAATTCTTGGCATAGATTCTATGGTCAGTAAGCTACAGACATCTCCATGCCTTTTCCACATTTCTGGTTATATGGCCCACTATCAATTTAAACTCAACAGGTCAAAACCAAATTTGTTTACTCCTTCCCAGATTTCTCCTGTGATTTCCTTTTCCTCATATTTTTTTCACAATTCTTCCATCTTCCATTCTGAGTATTTTTGGCTTTTATGGCTCTTTCTTTCAGCTCTTTCCATTTAATAGGTTGCAAAATCGCTCAGCAACAAATCAAACTGGTCTGTGTTCATCGAATCTCTCCCTGTCCCAACTCACCTCCACATTGCTGTCAGAGTGATCGTTCTAGAACATCACATTGACCCTATGTAGAAAAGTGCTCTATAACTCCGTGAGCAAGGTCAAAGGCCTTCACATGATGTTCAGGGTTATTTTTAGGACTGCTGATACTCATGTTTCTAGCATCCATGCAGGGGTATGGATTTTACTGAAGCAAATATCAGCGATGATGAGTAGAGTTGAGCTGACAACTCTTTGCTGAGAAGCCAAGCCAGGACAGGGTAAATCCAGAGAGTCACTGGCAGAAGAGTTAAGAAATGGGAGGGAAGGTCAGACCCTGGGAACTACTTGAGGAGACAGGGTTTGGGATGGGTCAAACAATGTGTACGGGAAGTTGCATTTCTGTTGCTCAGCATTCCTTCATTTTTTCTGGCCACAGCATCCTGGGTTTCCACGGGGGACCACCACACTCACTCTCATGCAGGAGCTCAGGTGGATCCTCAGACCTGACCAGTCAGGGCAGAAATTCCCTCCTGGGTAGCAACAATTATTCAAGAATGGGCATGTGACCCAAGAAGACTTGAACTTAATGACTTCCAAGACTTGTATGGGAGCTACTAGAAAGACATGTTTTATTTCTACTCTTCCTAAGCTTCAGACCATCATGCCATCTTGTCTTTGCATAGAAACTGAGAGTGGAGCAACACAGAGGAAAGCAGGACTGAGAAATGAAGACAGGCTGGGCCCTGGTAATACCATTTAGCCTCTGGATCAAGCTTACCTTAAGGTATATCCTCTGTTTTGCCTAAGACAGTGATTTGGGTTTTCTGTCACAACCAAAAAGGTCCCTAATTGATGCACCAAAAAAGTTTTTAATTACGGCATTAATGTATGAGGATATTCACTACTGCTTCTATATGCTACTGAATTAAACATTGAGCTATTTTTGGAAGGCTTCACGCAGGCCCTCTTGCACATTGTGATCCTCTTCCAGGTGTGGTTGTAACCTTGTCAGAAAGGGTCGCTCATGACTCAGGAACAAATAGACTATGTCCAGCTTCGATTTTAGCCTTTGCTCGTTGCTGTCGTCTTCACTACACTGACTCTCCCTTTCCCCTCCAAAGTCAACCAATCCTTTAAGGCTTAAGTGTATTGCTTCTTTTTATGAGTTTGGTGGAGTGCAATCCCCTGGTAGTAAAGTCTACAGTTTCCCTGGTCACTTTCTCTGAATTACCAAAACATTTATTCCTTATGCATCCCTCTGCAGGACTATGTTTCTATATGTGATTTCATATGTAATTTCCCCACCTCTCCTGTAAGTATCTGGTCTCCCCAGTCAGATTACAAGCCCTTTCAGAGCACAGCCTATGTGCAGTCTATTGGGTGGGTGAGTGTAAACGTTCCATCAAAGAAACTCAGTGCTTTCCTAGAATGGCTAGAAAAGAATGTTCGTTCAAATGTGCACCTTGTTCCCATATTAAGGAATTATCCTGTCTGTTACGATTTTGTAAACTATAATCATATGAGCTTTTATCCTTTTAAGCAATGATTTGTGGAACACTCATATTCTACCAGCTGCACCTAGAAATATACCAATAATATTAGGCTGTCCCAATTCTCTTTCTCTCCCTCTGTCAGCACACACACACAGACACACACACACACACACACACAGAGTGGATCATTGGGTGGAGAGCTGTTTCTCTATTTTAAGGTTTACTTCAATCATTTTTGTTGTTAATAAGTCCCATATAAAACAAAATTTTGAGGAGTCAACAAATATTAATCAAGACACTCAAGATCAGGTGACTATACTTGGTTTCCTTCTATTTCTTTTGGATGTATATTCTTATGACTCAAACATCATGTTGCGTGAATATAAGATAGTCACATTTTCTGTAGTAACATTCTTTGTGTTTGTATAATAGGGTTAAGTATGAATGAGTACTCCACGATGTACTACAACGAGTACTCTGACTTTCAAGTGCTTGACTAACCCAACGAGCCTGAGAGCCCTTGTTCTAGACCGAAGAAACTTGAGCTTCGTTGTGGAGGTAGGATTGGATTTTGATGGGTTTATGCAATGATCCTTGGGCAAAAGAATTTTAATGTGAAATGTTAATTGTTAAAAAGCAATTATCTGTGATTGTGTAACCCAAATCCATTACCTTGTAGACTAATCTAGTACACAGCTTCTATCTTCTTAGGAGTCTTTTTCCTCTCTGAGCAAACTTATTTTCTTGAGTATAGTGATTAAAAGCCCAAAACAGGGTGGGTTGAGACTGAGATTGTTGAAAGCATATCTTAGCCATTATTTCATGAGAAATGCTTCCCTTGGGCAACCAGAGGAATCTGAGCAGAGAAACATCTCCCCTGAGCAATTCTCCGTTACCTACTTGGTTTGGACAAGTATCTGTATTAGGAAACTTATATTTTCCAATGTTTCCTCAATTTTTAAGCAGTGAAGGCAATATACTTTCTTCATTTTTACAGACTGTGTGTTATGTGCGGAATGTTTGTATCTCCTCAAGATTCATATGCTGAAAGCTAACTCCTGATGTGATGGTGTTACGAGGTGGGGCCTTTGGGAGTGATGCGGTCATGAGGGTGGAGGCCTGAGGTGGCATTAATTCTCTTATCAAAGGGACCCCACACAACTCCCTAGCCCTCCTTCTGCCATGTGAAGGCACCGTGAGAGGACGGCCATCTATGAACCAGGGAGTGGACCCTTACCACTGTGGCTGCCTTGATCTTGGACTTCCAGCCTCCAGAACTGTAAGATGTAAGTGTTCATTGTTTGAGCCACCCAATCTGTGCTGTTGTTGTTGTAGCAGCCCAAATGGACTAAGACACTATGTCTATATTCTTATGCAGATGCGTGTGTGTGTGTGTTGGAATTAAGTATAGTCAGACTGTTGTTGCAGAGTAAGGTGTCCCCTGTCTTGGCCTGACTATGGTCACGGATGAGCTGAAGTTCAGCTTGTTGGGTTTCCCTAAGGAGAAGATAAAATGCAAATCCTAGAGGGACCCAGTGCTCCACGGAGCATGCGTGCACAGGAAACCTAAGTAGGTTTCCTAGCTTGTAACTTGAGCAGAGTGGCCACCGTTAAGGATTTATCTCCCTTGTCACTCGTCATCCTGAGTCCCAGTGCATCTGGCTGTGCCAACAGACAAGATTTGGGAAACGAAGCTGTGAATTAAGCAGACACATCCCCCTTTTTTTAACACTAGGAAAACAGTGTGACCAAGAAAATTTGTAGTACCGCTGTTCTGATAACAATGATTCAGTCTTAGGTTCTTAAAGCAGAAGCTAATCACCCAGGAGTTTGTGAGAAATTCCCCACTCCCCCATAGCAACACCAACACCCAGGGTTACTAGTGAGGAAAAGAGTCATTCTTCATCACTCTGTTCATTTATTCATTCAACAAACATTTCTCCAGCTCCTATTCAGTTAATTGCAGCTGCGATTCTGAACAGGAGCTCAGAGTCGGGCAAATAAGGAAACAATGTCAGCCAGTATAGAGATGTTTTGTCTAAGAATGTGTTTCCAGTTCTTCCCTCTGTAGGAAACAGTGAGACAGATGCTGAAAAAGTAATGGCTTCTTCTTAAGAGTCGGTGGAGGGGATCTCCTGATAGTACATTAAAAGATTTTGTTCTTAACGAAACAGATGCTAAGAATACTTGCTTTACCCAAAGGTTTTTATTTATTTATTTTTCAATGGTCTGCTTTTGCTGTTAGTTGTCCTCTAATATTCAGGAGAGGCTCTGTTTACGTTAGCGGGTGGTTTGTGCACGGACATTCCTCATTCTCTGCTGAAATGATTTCCAGCCGAACGTAAGGTTTGAGCTGTTTTTTCTTTTCCCTTCTGTGGTTGATCTTTATTAGTCCCTAAGCTCATGTCATTCATTTTAAAGCCATTAGTTAAAACAAAAACAGAAACATTTTGGTTTGAAAGCACACAGAATCATCTCGTGTAAAATTCTCAGTGAACTCCTTGGTTGCCTGATCCTGAAACAGAGCAGGCCTCCAGCCCCAAGCAAAACCTGCCTTTGAACGTGACACATGTTTTGGTTCCTGCAGAGCCAGACAGAAAGGAAAATGACAGAGCTGAGCCTCTCCTCAGCGTTCAGCTTTTGCAAAGGCCTCGGTTCCCTTTCCTCTAGTCGACTCACGTGATCAGTGCAGCCCACTTCAATATTTAAATTTCAGTCAACATCTGTTCATATCCAAATAACTTAGTTTTCATCACTTTTCACAGCACATTTGAATTTATGGTCTCTTTGACCCTCATAACTAAAAAATAATAACTGTAATAATTGCTGTGTTATTACACAAGGTCCCTATTTTACATGAGGAAATTGATAAAAAAGAGAAGCTGTGTCTATTGTAGGCGTCGTGACAATGTTAGCAAGGAGCACCCCCTGCCCAAAACCACATCTATGAATGCTAAAGCTAGGGCTGGAAACGGTGTTCAATGAACTCTCTTTACGGGGCTCCTTACACGGCGTCACCACGTGTCTCTAGTGTGGGGAACGAAGGACCCAATGGTTCTGAAACAACCCCACACTACGCCCACAAGTCACTGAGGGGCATGAGACTGTTCTCACACTTCTTATTCTCGGCCTCCTCGTGAGGCTCGTGAGCTCACGCCTGGGGAAGCCATTCCTTCCCTGAGCCCCAGGCCAAGCGCACAGTTGCTGAAGTTAGTGCGCTGGGGTCCCTAACTTGCTCTTGAGCGTCTGCTGTAACTGTTGCCCTTCTGCTCTGAACACACCGCCTTCTCACCTTTAGGAAATGCCCCTGCACCCCTGCCCTTCGCCAGGCCTTTCCCCGGGCTGCCAGAGGCCCCCTGTCCATCAGGATCACTCCAGCAAACCTTCTTCCTCCGAACCTCCATCACGAGTGCTACCTGGCCTGGCCACCTGATGCTCATGCTTAACTTTCAAACTGCTTGCAATGCAGGTTCTAAGTGCCTCGGAATCTTCCATCCATCATTGCTCCATCAGGACAATGATATGCAATCGATGGTCGTCTATTTTGCAAGCCAAAGAATGACTTCTTTGTTCCTGTTTCATCTTTAATGTCCAATTTAAATATGAAAAAGCTGTAGTCCATAGGATAAAAAACAAAAGCATAAACCCGTAGAATGCTGGAAGGATGTCGGCCTCTCTTTTACTGGTGTTTCTACATATTTCTTAACAGTGGAACTATTTTTTTTCCACAAGACAATTGACAAGGACTCCCAACTTTTACGATGGCCAGGTGTCACTCCTTTGCCAGGTGGGGCTTCAGGGGGAGGCCGTGGAGCACACTGGGCTCCTGCTCTCAAGGAACCCTCTGCGCCTGAGGAACTCGGTTTGGAAATCCACTGACATAAAACAACCTCTACGTTATAAGACCTTCCATGTTGGAGGAAACTGAAGTTTAGAGAGGTTAAGTGACTAGTTCAAGGTCACGTAACTCGGTGGTGACAGAACCAGCACCAAAACCCCATGAGAACCCTGCCCGCTGTGCTTCAAGCTGTGATGATACCCCTGGTTTCTCTCAGGACACTCCTTCCCTAGTCACGGCAGCAGAAACAAGCTCCTGTTCTTGCTTATCCCATTGTAAGACGGCCGCAGCACTCGGGGTTCTAGAAAGGCAAAGCTCCCCTCCACGCCTAATGAGATAAGCCCTTGACCTTATTCGTCTGCCCCACGTCTGTCTTGCACCAGCTCTGTGTTCAGCAAATGTGTTCCTGGGTTCCACACCAGATGTTGCCTTGCTTTCTGCGGAAACTTCTGGGTGGTCCTCAGGAACTGCCCCAAGTCAAACACTCTGGTTTTATCTATCTGGTCAGTCTGAAAATTTCCCACAGAGGAAGAGCAAGGCCCCGCCCAAGTGTCACCTGAAGGCTGAGGGCAGCTGCTGAGAGGGGAGTCCTGCCGTGCCAGACTTTCTCCTGATCCTGCTTGGGCTGCCCGGTTTGGTGGCACTTGGTGTCACAGATTCTCCTCCCCCGCCAGGGCACTGCACTGGCTGTGTCCCCCGGGGCACGGGACCCCGTACAGCTGCAGGCGCTCCACTCCATTTCCCTGCGGTGGGCAGCCTCGCAGCCACGGACCCACTTCCCATCGCAGGCTTCCGGGCAGGTGCGCCCCTGGGTTTCCCTGACTTTGTTAGCACCCGGGCAGGACCACACCATGGGCATGTTTTTGGAAATGCTCTCTGGTGGCAATGCATGCCACCTAGCATGCATAAAACAAGCTTGTTTCTTTTTATCTACAGCCTGAATTTAATCAGAACTCAAGATGGGCAGATCAGTTTATCTTTGGAGTGAAATAAAAGAGTATAGTGAAACATCGGACTGGAAATGAAAAGAGACTTCGGCTTTCAGCACCGGATCACTCTCTCTCTCTCTCTGACCTCTAGCTTTGTACCTCTAGTTAGCATTGCCAAATATTGCATGGGATACAGAAAAAGATGTATTGTGCATCTCAAGTTCGTATTTAACTTGGCGTCCTGTATTTTTCTCAGCTAAACCTGGCCACCTTCCTCTGAATATCTCTTGAAGGTGCCCCTTCCTTCTCCCCCAACTGTCATTACTTGTTTCAGGCTCGGAACTATCCTGTGGCCCTTCCAGTTCTCCAGCATTCAGAATGGTTTCCAGTCCATTCTCCACTCTGCCACATAAAAGAACTTTGTTCACATGAAGCCATAGTGTTATTTTCTAGTTCAGAAATTCCTCAGTGGCTCCCCAGATCTAAATCCGTTAGCATGACCAACAGGAGGGTGGTCCCTGCCTCGCTTCCCGCAGAATCGCTCAGCGCCTCCAGCTGTCCAGGTGAGCTCCCACGTGTGTGCTCCCACGTTCTGAACTCACATGGAGTTCCCCAAACTCTCCTGCTCTCTGCTGCTCTGTCACAAACCCCCTCTGCTTGCTATTCCTGAGAAAAAATGCTTTCTCTTCCATGAAGCCTTCCCCGATTCCTCAGGCAGATTTTACACTCTTACAGATGCCTCCACTACAGCAATTGTGATGTTTTCTTGTTTCATTTGCTTGCTTCTACATCTCTCTCTCCATGTGCTATGGGCTGCGTGTTTGTGTCCCCGGCCCAGATTTATATCTTGAAGCCCTAATCCCCAATGTGATGGTATTTGGACAAGAGGCCTTTGGGAGAAGATCAGGTCACAAGGGTAAAGTCATGGTGAAGGGATTAGTCCCTTTACAGAAGAGAGTGCTTCTCTCTGCTCTGCCCCCGGTGAGGAGAGGACGAGAAGACAGGCCTGCAGACCAGGAAGAGCCTCTCAACGGGAGCAGATCAGCTGCCTCCTGAGCTCTGTCTTGCAGCCTCCAGAACTGTGAGCGAGGAACGGCTGCTGTCTAAGCAGCCTGGTCTGCAGTAACTTGTTATAGCAGCCCAGCTGACTAGGACACCACACAACCACAACCACAAGAAAACAACAACAGTGGTGGGCACCGCCTTGGTTTCTGTTCAAATGACAGCAAACTCAGAATTTCTGAGATTGAGATGAAAACATTTTGCTTCAAATTTAGAAATAAGATATTTTATCATAGGCTACTAGAGTTTTGCAGCTAAGCTACCAGTCCAATAAACTATTTTGCCATTCTTACTCCCCACAGATTTCAAAATGTAAGCTGCACAGAGAACAAAATGAATGTTCTATCCTCTGCAAATGTCCCAAATAATGATAACTGCTTCCGTGAGAACGGGCTTTCTATAAAAACCTCCCGCGAGGTGTGGAGCAGTGTGGAGCAGGGTGAAGCAGGGTGGAGCAGCATGGAGTAGGGTGAAGCAGGGTGGACCAGCGTGGACCAGCGTGGAGCATTGTGGAGCAGCGTGGAACAGCGGGGAGCGGCGTGGAACAGCGGGGAGCAGTGTGGAGCATGGGTTTCGGGAGGGGCAGGCCAGGCTGGAGCCCTGATCCTGCCACTTCCCAACTGCTTGACTTTGAGCAGGCAGCTTACCTTCCCTCAGCCTCACTTTCCTCTCCATAAAGCAGGGAGGGTCTGAGCCCCCTCCAAACAGCCATCTCATTTTCTGCCACAGTTCCAGCCCTTTTGTTTGCTCCTGGTGGTCCACACCTGTGTCCAGCTCTCCGCCCTCCCCTCCAAGGCTCTCTAGCCTTAGGTCCTGTTTATTCTTCCAGGACTTTGGGTGGCAGAAGCTTAAAAACTCTCCCGGGGCCCAAGCCCATTGCCCTGGGCTCGCTGTGGAGCTGCTTTCCTCCTCTGAGGCCCCAGCGATAATGAGCAAAAGCAAAACGGGGTACACCTGGTGCCCTGGGCTGGGGAACACGCCCTCCCCACCAGTGCATCTGCCAGCTCCTGCTCTCGATGACACTCGGCCCCAGGGAGTGCCAGCATTGTCCCGTCCTCCTGCCTCAGCCCACAACCCAACTACAGGAATATCCCCGTGAACCCAAGGGCCTGGGGCATAACATTTTCCGAGAGCAGCACATACGTATTCTTGCTCCATGGTGTGAGTCAAGATTTCTAGCGCGACCTTCAGGGGATGGCCCAGATTTTATTTTCGCTGAGTAGGCAGCATCCATGCAGACACTCATTTTGTCCTTCTTCCCGCCACGTGTAGCTCTCTGGAACTCCGCCCCTGCCTGCCACACCCACAGAATCTGCCAGACCCGCCCCTAACTGCGGTCCTGGCGCCAGGTTGTCTCTACCTAAAGGTTCTGTGCTATTGTTTCCGAGAATGAGCCCAGCGGACAAGGACACGCATGTAAACCAACGCAACTTGTAGCTTTCTTCTGGATAATGTTTATATCTCCTCAGCTCAGAGTCAAGTGATTCTTAAACAACATTTCCCCCCCATAAGTTTTGTGCCTTTGGGTGTCCTCCCCCTTCTTCCTGGAAGCCTGTATCACTAAACTTTTATAAATTTCAGTCCTCCCGCACCTTGGCGGAAGTCACTGCCCCCGGGGCCCTTTCCATATTCCCTGTGGCAGACAGCGTGCAGGTCCAGAACAGAGAGGGCTCAAGGCCTCGCTCTGTCCCTTACTGTGGGACGGACTGGTCTCTTGGACCCTCTGAGGATTCCTTTCACGCGCCCCACCTCAAGGATGGGAACTATAATATTGACCTGCCTTGTAGGTTTCTTTGCCTTTGTAGATTGAGGAGCAAAAAGTCGGAGACACCCCAGGCATCTTCCCGCAATGTCCAGGATAGAATTGTTAGCAGTAAATGCTAGTCTTCTTCTTTGCTCCATTTGTGCGTGCTGGCTCGCTCTCTCTCCTTGTCTCTGCAGATATGCGTGTGTGCGTGTGTGTGTATTTTACTATAATGTACAACATATATTTCCTGCCCTTTGTCCCCACCCCCACAGCCTTGTAGACCCTTTGAGGGTGAATCTAGGTCGCATCTGGCCACTGCGTAGCATGGACTAAGTAAATATTTGTTGACTTAATTCAGTTTATAACCGTAGCTTTCAAGGTCTTAATCTGAAAGAATGAGTAATTCCTGGAATTTCAGCTCTGGGAGAATGCCATTGAGAGAGATGGGGGTGACTTTTGGGAAAGAAAAACAGCTTTCAGTTGTTCCTAATGTCTACCATAAATACGCTGCCACCTCTGCTAAGACTTGAACACCGGCCACCTCAAAAACTGTGAAATCAGTGCCAATGGGAACGGACTTCTCCCAGAAAATTTGGGCCCCTCTGTGTTTCCCTTCTTCACCCAGACTTGAAGTCTTCCCCTTCACCGTTGCTTTGGTGACAGCATCTCCACAGAGAATGAAGGACAGTGATCAGTGTGGAACTGTTGGGGAGAGTATGGGACAGTGACCAATTTGAATCTGCTGGGGACCTGTTTGCCGTAATTTCCTCTGGCCCCTTTTCTGCCAGGGGATCTTTTGAAACCTGAGGAAACTGGTGGAAATGTTTATCAAGAAGTGGTGTGTTGAACAAGAACATAACTATTACTTCCTTTAAGAAGCAATTCTCCTAACAACGTCCAGCCCTATCCTTGAAATTTGAGTGTGGAAAGGAGCGTTGTGTCCAGAAAAGTTCGATGATTCCTGCTTCCCTCTTTGGGGATGCAGCCTTGTGTTCCATCTTCTTTATGCAGGTGGCATCTTCCAGAACCAAAGTGGTTTTCTCTGGTACTCCTTGTGAGTCAAACATAAAATCCTTGTTTTCATCCCCAAAACATCAGTGCTGTTGAGTCTGGCCACCAACTTTGTAGCTGAGGGACCAAACAGCACAGGTGGCAGGAGGTTGTTGCTAGCTGGCAGTAGCTGCAGAAGACCTTGGTGAGCACAGTCAGTTATGTGGGTTAGATATTAAAGCATGGCATGGAACCATCTGTGCATCAAGCTCTCAGTCTATTGTCATCCTGGGCCCTGAACTTGCTTGATGGCCGTGGTGGCTAAGTCTGGATTGATTACTGCTGGTTCATGATTCAGCCTCTGGCCAGTTGCAGCAGAATCCCAGGCCTTTTCACACTCATTTATAGTGTCTGAAAGCCCTATAGTTACGTTCTGTAGGGGAAAGATTCACTCCCTCACTTATTCAGTCAAAAGCTTTATTGAACACTCGCTAGATAAGGCACGGTGCTCGGCACGGGGGACACAGTTGTGACAATCACGTATTCTCTGCGCTTGATGATATTTCGGTTGTTGAGTGAGGTGACTCACAGGTGCATGCAGTGTGTTAAGCGCAGGAATGCAGGTAAGCCCCTGACACCTTCCTTGCATTGCTGAGGTGTGCCTAACCCTGCCCATGTTGGAAAAGAGGCCCCAGAAACCCTTCGTTTAGAAGACAACTATGAGAAAGCACACAGGTTAATTTGGCTATGACCATGCAAATGTCCAGACTTTCCCAGGGAGGAAGAATAAGAAAGCTGGGAAGAGAGGATTACAAGGTGGGTATAAGCCCTAGACAGGTGGACTGACTACACCTGTTTTCTTCCCCAGCGCATCTCTGACATCTCACATCAATATTCATTAGTCTCATTATTAGCAGGGCTTCAATCTTTGTGAAATTGAAACACGAGTGAAGATTGAGTGGTATCATAGAGCCCCAGGAATCTGGATAGCCCACCACTGTCCACTGCCACACATAGCCCATTGATGTTCAGGCACATGGGTCCCCACAAGATCATCATTTGCTTAACAGACTAGAGCCTTCAAGAGACAATTCTGTGAAAGGCTCAGCATGGCAAAGACCGCAGGAGTGCCAACTTCCTGGAGAAGACTTCACCATGAATCTGAGGAGGACGTAAGGACTCCCAGCTGCCCAGGGAGCAGAAGCCAAGACAGAAGGAGAACAGCGGCCCGTCAACCTGAGAGGAGAAGAGGTTGATTGCTGACCGTCTTATTCTGGTAAGCTGTCCAGGACCAGCGCTTCTGAACACTCCCTCCGGAAGAACGGGACAGAGGGAGCTGAAAGGCAGACAGAGCTTTTTCATAAAGCATTCATTTATTTTTTGTCTTTTTTATTTTTATTTTTTTAAATTTATTTTTTATTGAAGTAACATTGGTTTATAACATTATATAAATTTCATGTGTACATCATTATATTTTGATTTCTATGTTAAAGTATTCATTTCAGTGTTATTTATCATGGTGAAAAAGTAGAAATTGTCCCAATATCCAATAGAAATGGAATATTTGAATAAATTATTATTTAATCACATTACAAAATATTATACAATCATTAAAGTGAGCGTTATAAAGAATTTATTGGAACTTCCTGATGGAATGTTGAATGATAAAAGCATGATGCAAAATTGTATGGATAGTATGATTAAAACTATAAAATTATACGTGGACTTCTTCAAAAAATATAGAATAACTCCAGTCATATGAAAAGGGTTTGAATTCAAGAAACGAGAAAACAGGCCAAGAAAATAATCAACCTTTGAAGATGTATATATGACATATATGACATGGTTTCAAGAATGGAAAGGAATCAGAATGACAGACTGTCAGAGATGGACTTAATCTTAATGATGATCGCTACAACCACGTAATTTTTGAATACAGAAACTGAAACCCAAGACAAGTGATTTGTTTTTAATGACAGAGCTGGTATTAAAATATGGTCCTTTCACATCTTTTCTCTTCAAAATTTTTTGCAAGACTTTCCACATTCACTGATGTCACTACCTCTCCCACTTCCTCCCCTCCTCCTTGACCCACTGCAGACCCAGCAAGGGCTTTGGCAAGGGGGGTTAAGCCAGGTGACTGGTGTGATACCCAGCAATATCCGTGTGACTTCACTCCAGCTGAAGCAGGCATGCTAGAGGACGAGGAACTGAAGACAATGTTGGGATGTGATACCTCACTTCTGCTGTGATTATTTTAAAACATTTGAAATGTGAATAATTTGTTATTAGTAACAAATACTTTTATATTCACCTTGCAACTCAGCACAGACATGTGGTTGAGAACCGTGCTCTAGGTCTCAAGGCAGCTCTCTCCTAGAGTCTGACTACCCTCTAAGAGCAGGAAAAGCAAACTTAGAAGACCCCTCATCACTGAGGAGAGCATCTGAAAATGCCATTCTCTGGGCTTGACTTCTAAGATTTAATGGAAAAGCCCCGTTTTAAGGCAATGGCAGCCATTCTCACCTTATTTCTCTATTTCCCACCCAGGCGGAGTGGCAGAGTAATGTGCAGACGTCAGCAGACCAACGTAGGGATGTTCAGAGCTTGTCATGGGAATTGGGGGCCTCCACTAATACAGGATTAGCTCATTCTCTGACTGTGTTTCTCACACTCCAGACTAAAGGTCACCTTTCATAGGAATAAAAAGGTTAATTATCAGAAAAGCGTAACAATCCTAAATGTGTGTGTATATAGTAGCAGAGCTTCAAAACACATGAGGGAAAAAACTAATAGAAGCTACAGGACAAATAGACAAAATGCACACTCGTAGGGAGAGGTTTTCCAACATCTTTTCCAGTATTTTACACAACGATAGGTCAACTGTGAATAAAGATATAGAACATTTCACTGACACTATTAACCAAATTGATCTAATTGGCTTTACAGACCACTACATCAGAAAGCTGCAGAATACATTCCTTTCAAGTGCTCACGATAGACCAGATGCTAGGCCATCAAATAAGTCTCAATAAATTTTGGGAAGTTTGAAATCTTACAAATTATGTTCTCTTATCACAACATTTGAATTAAAAATCAACAACAATTTGATACATAGGAACTCCCCCACCCACCCCCCCGCCCCAAAATCTTAAAAAATAAACACCATACTTCAAAAGAAGCCCTGGGTCAAAGAAAAAAAAGTCAGAA
The DNA here is from genome assembly GCF_021613505.1 of Equus quagga. NCBI lineage: Eukaryota > Metazoa > Chordata > Mammalia > Perissodactyla > Equidae > Equus > Equus quagga. The sequence goes on from NC_060271.1 coordinate 135,178,299, forward strand.
AGAAAGGAAATTAGAAAATATTTCAAACTAACTGAAAATAAAAACAAAACATATAAAGTATGGAGGATACTCCTAAAGAAGAGTTTAGAGGGGAATTTGTGTTCTAAATGTTTATCTTGAAATGAACGAAGCTTACAACTAAAGATCTAAGATTATACAGTAAGAAGATGGAAAAAGAAGTGCAAATCAAACCTAAAATAAGAAGAGGAAAATAATAAAGAAAAAGCAGAAATCAATGAAATAGTAAGCAAAAAATACAGAAAATTATCAAAGCTAAAATTCGGCTCTTTGAAAAGATTGATAATTGAATATACTGAGTAAAAGAGAATAGAAAGATAGAAAAGAGTGAAAGAGTATACAAGAGTAAAAGAGAGAAAACATAATAACCAATGTCAGGGACGAGACATGGGATGCTGAAGGTCCTACAGATATAAACGTGTAAAAAGGGAATATTATGAACAACTTTATGCCAAAACATTTGTAACGGACGAATTCCTTTAAAAACATAATTTACTGAAACTGACACAAGAAGGAATAGAAAATTGGAATAAATTGTATGTATGAGAGAAGCTGAATTTATCATTAAGAACCTTTCCACAAGAATTCTCTAGACCCAGACATCTTTACTGGTAAATTTTCTCAAATATGTAGGGAATAATTAACAAAAATCTTATGAAAAGTCTTTCTAAGAACTTATTGGTCTGTACAGATGTTCTATTTCTTCATGATTCAGTCTTGATATTTAATTTTTTTAGGAATTTATCCATTTCTTCTAGGTTACTCAGTTTGTTCAGAGTATTCTCTTATATTTCTTTTTATTTCTATAATTCTGTAATATCAATTACAGTGTCCTTTCTTTCATTTCTTTTGATTTTGGTTGAGCCTTCTCTCATTTTTTCTTGGTTAGTCTAGCTATGGGTTTGTCTATTTTATTGATCTTTAAAAAAACTCTCAATTTTGTTGATTTTTTTCTACTGTCTTTCTATTAACTATTTTGTTTATCTCTTTTCGAAGATTTATTAATTCCTTCCTTCTGCTAGCTTTGGGTTCAATTTGTTCTTTTTCTAATTTCTTGAGGTATAAAGTTGGGTTGTTGATTTAAGATCATCTTTTCTTTTTCAATGTGTATATTGACAGCTGTCAACTTCCCTTTTAGCAATGCTTTTGTTGCATCTCGTAAGTTTTGATATTTTGTTTTCATTTTCATTTGTCTTAAGTTATTTTCTAATTTCTCTTCTGACTTCTTATTTGACTCATTTGTTGTTTGAATGTGTTAAACAACACACTTTTTTGTTTCATCTATTATTTATTTTAGTTCCACATATTGTGGATTTTCCAGTTTTCCTTGTGCAATTACTTTATAGTTTCACTCCATTGGTATGGGAACATATACTTTGTATAATTTCAATCTTAAATTTCTTTTGACTTTTTTTCTGGCTTAGCATGTGGCCTATCGTGGAGAATATCTCATGTGCATTTGAGAGGAACTGGTATTCTGCTGTTTTAGGCAGAGTGTTCCATATATGTCTCTTTAAGTCCACTTTGTCTATAGTATTGATCAAGTTCAAATTCTCTATTTCCTTATTGATATTCTGTCTGGTTGTTCTATCAATTATTGGAAGTGAATATTGAAGTCTCCTGCTAGTATTGCGTACTATCTATTTCTTCTTTCAATTTTGTCAATTTGCTTCCTATATTTAGGAGCTCTGAGGTTTGGTGCATAAATATTTATAACTGTTATATCTTCTTGATTAAGTGATCCTTTTGTCATTATATAACGTCTTTTTTTTTGTCTCTTTAATGGTTTTTGACAGTGTCTGTTTTGTCTGATGTTAGTGCAGCCACTCCTGCTCTCCTCTGCTTACGTTGTGTGGAAAGTCTTTTTCCATCCCTTCAATTTCAGCCTGTGTCTGTGCTTAGGTCTAGAGTTAGTCTCCTATAGACACTGGATCTGGTTTGGTTATTTTTGTTTTTTTAATACATTGAGCCAGTCAATGTCTTTTGATTGGGGAATTTAATCCATTCACATTTAAAGTAATTAGAGAAGAATCTGCTTTCACCATTTTGTTGTTTTCTGTACATCTTGCAGCTTCTTTGTCCCTACTTTCCTTTCTTATTGCCTTGCTCTGGTGATATGCTTTGATTCTCTTCTCATTTCCTTTTGTGTATATCTATTGACATTTTCTTTGTGGTTACTATTGCAATTACATAAAAATCTTAAAGTTTTAGCATTCTGTTTTAAATTGACAACAACTTCAATTGCATGCAAAAACTCTAGGTCTTTACTTAATTGTATTTTTGTCTACTAAAAGCATAGCAATTCAAAAATAAAGTTTAAAAAATTCCCTTTATTATGTCATCAAGAAACAAGGTAGCAAATAAAAGATATGAAACGACTGTACACTGAAAACTACAAAACATTACTGAGAGATTATTTTTAAATGGTCTCTATCAAGAGAGAGCCATTTGACGTTCATGGATTGGAAGACTCAGTGTTGTTACAAGGGCAATTTCCCAAATTTCATCTGCATACTCAACACATTTCCCAATCAAAATCTCAGTAAGTTATCTTTTTGTAGAAACTGACAAGTTGATTCAATTTATATGTAAATACACAGTACTTTTTAAAAAAGTCAAGACAACCTCAAAATGAAGAGCAAAGTTGGAGGACGTACACTATTTGATGTCAAGATTTACTAGATAGCCTCGCTAATCAAGACAATGTGTTCAAGATAGACAAATCTATCAAACAAAAAGGAGTCAAGAAATTGACCCCCACATATGTATTCCACTGACTTGCAACAAAGGTGACAAGGCAATTCAGTGGGGGATACTAAAGTATTTTTATCATATGCTGCTGGAACAAATAGATAATTGTGCAAAAAGTTAACTTGACTTCTACCTCACACCACCTCATAACTGTATCACAACATAAAATATAACACTTCAAGAGGAAAATATTTTTTTTTAAATTTCTTATGATCTTAAAGTAAGCAAGGATTTCCTAGGTAAGACGCAAAAGTATTAGCTATAAAAGAAAAAAAATGATAAGTTGGACTTCATAAAAATTAACAACTTGATTCATCCAAAGACTCTATTAGGAAAGGTAAAAAAACAGTTTTAGACTGGAAAAGATATAAATGACAATACATATAATTAGCAGAGAATCTATATCCAAAATATGTGTAGAACTCCTACAAATCAACAATAAAAAGACAAGCAAGCCCAGTCAAAAATGGATAAACTCCTTGAACAGATATTTCTCATGGAAATAAGCAGATGGATAATAGGCACACGAAAAGAGACTCACTACCATTAGTCTTCAAGGAAACCCCAGTTCGAACCACAATGAGAATGCACAAAGGCTCAAACTTTCTACATGGCCCAAAATACCATCATCCAAGTCAAAATATAAAAAAAACAAACTGTTGTTATAAATAAACAACAAAAATATAAACTTTTTTTTAATGATATACCACTGCACACTCTCTAGAACAGCTAAAAATTAAAAGATTGACAACAGGATGTTGAATAACTGGAATACTTAATCGTTACTGGAAGGAGCATAAAATGTTAAAAACACTGTAAAATCGTGTGACACTCATACATGAGCCAGCAAGTCCACTCCTAGGCATTTATCCAAAAGAAATGAAAATGTATGCACACCAAAGCACTTGAACAAAAATATTTATAGAAACTTTATTTGTAATTCCCCCAAATTGGAAAAGAGCAAAATGTCCATCCATGGAAGAATTTATAAGCAATTATTTGGACATTTATACAATAGAATATGACTCATCAGTAAAAAAAGATCTACTGATATTTGCATCAATTTGGATAAATGTCAAATACTCAATGTCATGTGAAAAAAGCCAGTTACAAAAGATACACCTATATAGTCCCATTTATGTGTAATTCAAGAGTAGGCAAAAACCCAGTCTGTGGTGATAGAAGTCAGGAAAGTGGTTGTCAGTGTGGAGTGAGGAAAGGGATCATTAGAATGCTTGAAAACTGTTTATCTTGACTGGGGCGATGACTACACAGGTGTTTACACAGGTGTTTACTTTTGTTAAAACTCATCAACTTGAAGTTTAAGATCAGTGCATTTTACTGTAAATATATTTTACTTCAAGATATATATACAAATGTATATGATCACCCTCATCAAAACCCCGATTCTTCCCTTTACACAACCTGCACACAAGCCTGGCTCTGTGCTACTGATTTTAGTCAAAGGCTGAAAAAGTGTTTGTTGTCTTTCTCCAAAAAGGAGCGTGGTGCAATGGAGAGGGTGCTGGCTCTGGGGTCCTTCTGGATCCACCTGTCTTTCTGTCACTTATTGTGTGGATGAGGGCTGCTACTTAACCTCTCTAAGAATAATTTTCCTCATTTTCAAATGGTGAAGAATAATATCTAACTCATAGGATTGTTGAGAGAATTAAAGATTTAAAAAATTTAAGTGTAGTGTTAATTTCATTTAGGCACACACAACAAATATTAGTTCCATCCCCTTGTCTATGCCCAGGGATATTCTAGAGGAAAAATGCTCTAAAAAAAATCAACTTAGCTATGAATTTTACCCCACTAAAAAGGTTTCTTTCGTTTTGCAACCGATATTTATATTCCTTGGCGCATGTGCAAAATTCCATGTTCACAATCACTTGGTCTCCTGTAAGAAAGAGGACTCTGCGGCCTCACGACCTCTGTCTCTCTGGTTATCACTCTTCCCCTCCTTTTCGGAGAACAGGCTCCAGCAGACTGGAGCAGGTAGACCGGGCTGTCAGGGAACTCGCAAGAAGCACAATGTGGTGTGCACACAGACATGAGTTCATTTTCCTTGTGTAGATTGTCTAACCAAGCGATGAGGAAACAGAAAAACATGGACAGTTAATTGATAAAATAGAAAAGATCAAACACTTTTCAGAGAGCAAAGCAAACCTTCCCTTCAGTTGTAGACGGTCCTAATTTGGACACATCTGAAAACGATTTACCTGTGAGAGGTTCCAGTTCAGGAACGGAATATGGGCCTTTTCTAAAAACACTCTATCTGCACTGTGGTTTATGACGCAGGCGTGTCAGAAATACTCTGTAAGACGTTCTAGGAGGAGGAAAAGGCCATCTGGTCCGTCACTCTGGACTCTCTGTTTCAATTTAATCCTGCTTGCCTGCATTTTCCTTCTGCCTTTAATCCCTTCCTCTTCCAGAAAAAGACTGAGTGGTTATTGAACTCATTTATACCGTTGCCTTCAACAGCATTGTCTGGTAATCTTTTCCATATGTTTCTCAGCCTTCACTTTAAAATAAAAGAAAAGCTACCCGCCTTCCTCCAGTATTTCTATATGCTCAATATGGCAATTTTAGTCTTTAGTCTTTTAACTGTCTTCCAATAAGAAATATTCAGTTTCTATCTGTTTGGAGTTCCTATATATATATTTTACTTTATTTCTTCAATGACAGATCTCTAAGGTCTTTCAAAATCTTGTGGTTTGACTGGCAAATTTCCTGAACTGTAAAGTTTTGCCATGTAATACACAACTGAAGGGAAAACTGGTGCTGTATTTTAGTCAGGATAAAGTAAGTTATGCTGCAGTAACAGACAACCTGAAATTTTCGATTGCTTAGTACAACACCTGACTTTTTCTTGCTTGCACTACATGCCTAATGCTGGTCAGCATCTGGACTCTGCTCCTCTTAGTCCCTCAGGGTCCAGGCTAATGGAGGCTCCATCTCGACACCTGCTTTTGTGATCACACCATCCATGGGCTAGAAATATGGTGGCTGCGTACCGACTCTCAACTTTTCTCTTTGGAAGTGACACATTCCACTTTTGTTCGCATTTTACTGGCCAAAGCAAGTCATATTGGCACTTAATGTTAAGGAGATAGAGAAGTACACTCCTTTTATGCCAGAAGGAGGTACTCTAAGAATATTTGGTGAACAGTTCTAATGACTATCATACTAAGTCACACTAACTATGTGAACCACATACCCCAAGTTGATGCTGATGTGGGCGCTGTCTTAGTGTGTTCAGGCGGCTACAACAGGCTACTATAGATCACATGGCTCACCCAACAAACATTTATTTCTCACAGTTCTGGAGGCTGGGAAGTTCAAGATCAAGGTGCTGACAGATCAAGGTGCTGATAGATGAGGCCCCAGTTCCTGGTTTGCAGACGGCCGTCTTCCTGCTGTGTCCTCACAGGGTGGGAAGAAAGAGATAAACCCAATCACGTCCGTTCTTCTAAGGGCACAAATCCCATCTGTGAGGGCTCCACCCTCATGACCGAATCATCTCCAAAGGCTCCTTCTCCAAATACCATCACAATGGGGATTTAGGCTTCAATATATGAATTTTGAGGGGACACACATTCAGTCAATAGCAAGGAACGTGGCAGGGTCAGGCTAGGATTAAAAATCCTGCATGTCTGGGCAAAGACAATGCAGAGCAGTTTATAAAGCCTTTTACAGTGTCAAATAATTTTCACATGTTCCCTCCACATTCTCCTCTCTACCTTCTTTTGACTTGAAGGGATTTTGGGTTATTTATAAATGTACATTTTAACAACAATTATGATATTCCTCCACTATTTCTTTGCAGCAGGTCCAGCACCATTATTTGCATAACATCAATCAACCGTTGTGGGTTGGTTCCAGAATCCAACGTATATGCCAAAAGGAAAGCACGCAATGGCCTGACAACACCCTCCCGTGTCAGGATGGCACAATGGAGAGCTCATCGACTGAGAACTTTGCCGTCCAAACACTCATAATTATTAGCCCGAGGCTATTGCCAAGGCTGCAGGGCAGTCTCTGATTGACTGATCACGTAAATCTCCCTCAACGTGTAAAGAACTATATCAAAGTCAATTAGTATTATATGAAATACCTCAGTGTAATCTGGCACAGGTTATGGCACGTCACCAATTTGCTTTCTGAAAGAAGCTTCAAATTCTTTACCAGGGCATAGAAAAACTTCCAAAATCTGCTCCTGCCAGCAGGTCCAGTGTCTCTCGCTATGCATATTATATTTTAGCCATAGTGATCCACTTGTCTATGTTCCAAGCACTGCAGTTGCTTTCAGGCCTCTGTGCTTTTTTTAAAAGTATGTTCTCAGCACAGAATACAATATCATTTTCTGCCCATCATAAATTCCTCTGTTAAAGCTTCGGGGTGAATGGCATCTCTACCATAATGACTATTTTGCTCCCTGGAGTCAGAACACATCATGTCTTTCTTTTGCTTGTACCTCTATTATAAGGATTTATTGAATTTTTGCTTGTTTGGATGGTAGAGGATGCAGTCTAGCCCCAGTGATGACCAGAACTAATTTCACAGATCTATTTGCTTAAGGACAGCCTGTTACTGTTCTGCGTCTGCAAGAGAACCTACTAAAGTGGAAGAGAATGATCTTTCCAGAGAGAAATGAACCAAAGGAAGTAGACCATTCTCGCTGTGAAAGCACAGCAGTGCTCCAGCTGAGCTGCGCCCAGCCTCAGCAATTACGAGCTGTGGAGTCTGACATTGTTGACAAGTCACATCTTGTTATTTCCAAGTAGCACACAGGATCCACAGAAAAAAAGTTGAACTGTGTCCTCAGATTCAGATGTATTGGAAGGGCTGGAGTTGTGGGAGAAAGCTGGCGATGAAAATTAAATTGTGAAAGGAACAACAGGATCCCTAGGAGGGAAAAATAAAAATAAATTGCATATATCCCACCCTAAGTATGGCTGGAACATGGCCAGTGTTGATGCTAAGCAACAGGTCCTGGGGAGAATGGAAATGGAGGCCTGATGCTTAAATTCACTCATTTCACCCATTCTGGGGGTCCCTCTAACACCAGGAAGGGGAGAGATGTGGTAACCCTTGAGGGAGTGCCATGCTGAGGGCCCGTGCAAGCTCTCTTCAAGAGCATCACTCCCTTCTCCTCCTTCACAGACCAGGACTTGAGACAGGGAGGGCGTTCCCTACAGGACAGAGAGGGGTGAGCACGAAGTCGAGAGTCCATGGATGCCTCCACATGGGTGGGTGGGGCAGAGCACTGGCAGGTCATGAGAGATGTGCCAGTGACATCCACATTAGACAGTGCCATGGGAAAGGCAAGGGCAGCCACCACAGCAGAGGTGCTGGCAGAACTGTGAGTGGGGCACAAGACAACATCACCTTTGGGTGCTCCCGTAGCATCTCAAGAAAGGGGAAGGGGGGCCGGCCAGTGGCGCAGTGGTTAAGTTCACACATTCCGCTTCCCGGTGGCCTGGGGTTCACTGGTTCAGATCCCAGGTTGTCATGGCATCACTTGGCAAAAGCCATGTTGTGGTAGGCATCCCACGTCTAAAGTAGAGGAAGATGGGCATGGATGTTAGCTCAGGGCCAGTCTTCCTCAGCAAAAAGAGGGGGATTGGCAGTAGTTAGCTTAGGGCTAATCTTCCTCAAAAAAAAAAAAGAAAGGGGAAGGAAGAGCTGAAGTCCTACCATTTGACAGGTGAGGGGTGAGAGGCTACTGAGCCAATGTGGCAAGATGTAAACTCTTGTAGTAACCTCACTGAGCGTCCCACCCTACGAGGTTTGGAGACATTTTGGTTACCTGAATGTTATTTATGGTTACATTGGTCTCCCTCATCAAGTGTGATGAGCCCATATGGTCACACTCTATGCCATCTTTGTTCTGTCTTGCACAGTTGTATTTCATGGTAGGCACTAAGCACGGACCTGTTTTGCTTTGTTTTGTTTCTGTTTTTTTTTTGAAACAGTAACAGAGGATATGGGATCCTAAACCACATGGATAATAACATTTCCATTTTGGCCAATAGATTTAAAATTTAATTTTAGATTAATTTCCAGTTTCTTATTGATTGGTTTAAATCATATTTACCTTTACAAGGGGTCATGACAGAAGGCTCCATTATTATGACTTTTATGATTTCTGTAGCCCTTCTTCCAGAGCTCCAAGAAGACTAGATCTTTATATATTATAATTCCTGTCTAGCTTATGCATATGTAACCTCCGTTATTCATATTGTAGTTGAATATCCAGAGGGAATTGTTAGAAACTTCTTTCTCTTTCATTTTTCAGTTTTCCTTTTTCTTTTTTTTTTTGAGGAAGATTACCCCTGAGCTAACATCCCCTGCCAATCCTCCTCTTTTTGCTGAGGAAGATTGGCCCTGAGCTAACATCTGTGCCCATCTTCTTCCATTTTCTATGCAGGATGCCTGCCACAGCATGGCTTGACAAGTGCTGCGTAGGTCCACATCTGGGATCCGAACTGGCAAACGCCAGGCCGCCAAAGCAGAACATGTGAACTTAACTGCTGTGCCACTGGGCTGGCCCCTAGTTTTCCTTTTTATTTATTTTTTTTAAAAAAAACAATTTATATTACAAAGAAATTAATGAATACCAGATTTTCACCACAATTTTGCCCCATTTTCTAATTTTCTGTAGTTTATTTCAGGCACACATTGATCTCATCTCCTTTGAAAAATGAAGGTTTTGATAAACTTGACTTTATTGGTATATTCCAGAAGTGACATGGGCACGGAGCTCACTTTCTTATGGTTTCACTATCCTGTGAAGATTATTTTCTATTTGGTTAAACTATTTTCTTTAATTCAGTGGCCTTAAGAACACTTTCTTTCAGAAAATAATTGATAAGAGAAACTTTGCTCGATTTGCCTCCCTAATCATTTTCTGAAATAAATCAATTTAAAAGATATTGTAGATATTTAGGGTAATAATAAATGCTCTCCGGCAGTATCTTTTTTTCCAAGTTGCTCCAATTGCTGAGAAAGAAACTCCTTCCTTGGTCTATAAAGAAGAGTGAGCCACAGAGCAAACGCCGTGGCCATGTTCTTCCTGGCACAGGGGCCTGCTCCCCTCCCCTCCTTGCCTGTCCCGGCTTTGCTGACTTCCATGGGAAGAGGCGGCTGTCCAGGAGCAGCAGGCTCGGGTCTGCCTCTTGGCTCTAAGCCGGTGAGAACCCTTCTGAGAGCAACAGGTAAGTTTGAAGTGATGGGATTTGCTTTGTGAGTAATTAGATTCCTGATAAACTGCTAACAAGTCTTGCTGGATCTAATTACTGAGCTACCCAAGATACGCCACAAAGTCTCTCTCGCACATGGTGATTTGTGTAGACTCTGAAACCTTGGCAACAAGGCTGCCATACCCTCCTCCTTCCCGCTGCATCCCCTGTTTCAGTCCAACCTAATGCACATTTTTTGAGGATGGAACGTGAGTGCTCAGGAAGGAGTAGAAGCAGCAAAACTCTCAGACCCAACTCTCCGGGTTTAGGAGACTATCGACCCCAATTATGTTGAGGGTCAAATATTCATGAAATAAGTCAGCCTATGAATTATGAGTGATATTTCATGAGTGTTTTGTTCTCAATATAGTTGGGTTCTTGTGAGCAGGTGAAATAAGGGTTCATGAATATATTTTGCTAGAAAACTGGATAGCAGCTTCTTCTCCTTAAAAAAAAAGCTAATGAGAAGATGGAAAGGAGGAAGAAGGAGAAATTAAACACAAGAGGCTATTTCCTTTCTGCGTACCACAGAGATGCCATTTTTAAAATAATTACGTACCACCATTATTGCCAAGGGCTTGAAGGACATTGTTATAAAATATTATATTTGGTAAAAAACTCTAATTACATTATTTTTCTGGCCAAAGTTTGGCTTTGCTCAAAAGAAATTAAATAACCCTTAAGTGTCAGTATTAGAATAACCCCATATTTGCAAAACAGTGAATAGTAAATTTAAACAAAATATGTCTCTCAAACTAAGACCTTTCACTCACTGTGATTGTATTTTGGGCATTTGCTCCTTGTTTCCTAGGGTTTAAAATAATCAGATTTATTTTAAATGGTGCTACATTTAAATGAATGATCAAAGAACAAGATGTAGTATTTCAGACTTTGTGTGGCCCTTACTCGTAATTTCTGTGTTGTTTTTGACAGTACTGTTTTATAAGGACCACCTCCGCGAGTACTTCAATTTCCTCATCACAGAATAAATCAGAAGCACTGGAGTTTGTGTTTTGGAAATTTGAAGCCAGTCACAGACCCCTATAATATTCTATATTCACTAAAATGTCAATTAATTGAAGGTTTTGGTAATAAAGGGTTTTTTCTTATTTTTTGAAGCATATTTTGTGATGAATTCAGGTTTAAGTAGAACCCTGTTTTGAAATATTTTTAAAATATGTTAGAGCATGTTTGTGTCCCATAGATACCCTTTTGTTACAGAATTTTCCTGGGAAGCCCAGCATAGGGAGCAACTGGGCTCACTTTTGTCTCGGTGATGGGATACCTGGACAGACAGACGTCAGGGTGCTCCTCTTGTGACATTGTGGTGGCGGTTGTTCACTTTCAACTGAAGTATAACATACGTTACAGAAAACACACAAACCACGTGCTGTTGAATTTTCTCACAGGACACGCCCCATACAGGGCAAGAGAGAGAACATGGCCAGCACCCCGGGGGCCCTGCTGGTGCCCACTCCCTCTGCCCGTCTTCTCTCAGGACCCGGAAGTCTGATACAGCATGGCTAGATGTATTTTCTACACACAATCAGAAACAACTTGTGCAGTGCAAACAGCGTATGCAAGCGGTGGTGAGTTAACAAACTTGTAAGAAAAATTAATACAAAGAAAAACTCCAAACCTTTCATCAAAAAACTTAACTGTTCCTGAGAATTTAGAAAAAACTGCCATCATGCAATGATATTGGGGCTCTACCAGGGTCCAGCTGATGGATGGCAGGGCTTCTGCGGGAGTCTCTAGAACCACTGAGCAAATGGCCCCTACAACCCAGAGAGCAGGACACACAGTGCAGCCTGTCTGTGTCAGGCTCAGCTCCCTTGCACAGGCTCCAATGCCTCTCTTCAGCTCAAAGACAGCTGCTGCCCAGCTCGTGGCCAAGCGCCTCTCCCCAAGCCTTTACTGCCAGCCTCGCTGTGTATTCTGATCCCTGGTTTACACCCCTTGACTCAAGAGGAAACCTGAACTCCATCCTTGTAGGTTTCCCACCAAGGTTTGGCAAGGGTGGTACAACGACGAGGCTCCTTCTCCAGGGGCTGGGTCCTGGGTCAGTCTCTCCCTCACAGCACCCTTGTCTAGTAAGATTTGCATTGGGTCCCTTTTGTACTCTCTCTATACACACACGCACAGACTCACATAAACATGCACACACATGCTACATACATACACACACTACATGCACACGCAACACACACCACGCCACGCTGCACACGCACACACAGGCACACACCAAACACATAATCACTACACACATCCACATACACACTCACATGTGCACACCACAAACCCTCCAAAGGGCTTGCTTGAGAAGTTCCGGGCACTGCCAGCTGGGACGAATTCGGTCCTCCAGCAGAAAGCATGTACGGTGGAGCAGGATAGTGACAGAACACGAGGTAAAGTCCGGCTTCGTTGATGGAACGACTGAACCCCTCACTGACTCCTGAGCTCAGCTTAACACACATCGACTCTGCCTGCCCGCTGCCCAGTTCCTCCCCACTGCCCTTTGCGTAGAATTTGTTTCTGACTTGCCTCACTTTTTCCTTCCAGCTCTGGTTCTTGATTCTTTCTTGAGAACACACTTTCTTAGTGGCCAACAGGAGAACACTGCTTTTAGCACTTCGTACTCTCTGACTCCAGAAATAAAGAAAATCTCAGTGTGACTACATCTTAGAATCGGGAATAAACCAGAAAGAGAGGTGTGCTCTGCGGAACTGTCCTGAATGACGATCTTCGGGAGTGAGGTCAGCCAACCCCAGTGGACGATGGCCTTTTGTGGTCTGTTCTCCGTGGTTGTAATTGTTTTTCACAATGAGGATGATGACTTTGACTTGAAATCTCATAATGTAAACAACCCTCTGAGATCGCTAAAATCATAATAACAAAATGATTATTCCAACTGCTACAATGGAATTTGCCCCGAAATCTATTTTTAAATTTGCAGAGTTAAATTAGAGGAGCTGTCATCATTACCCCAGTTCTCTAACATAAGATTTTTCATGGTGAATGACACAGAGAGGTCTTACATTTCTGAAGTGCCATCATTCTTGCAAGTGGATACATGGTATGTTCACAAGTGTGCTTCAAAGTGTCATAAATAATTAAAATGAAATTTCACTTGTCCAAGGGCAGTAAAGAAATTGCACTCCACATGGTAATGAAATCGCCATGTGGTTTTATCTTAATCCCCTCAATTTACTGGGCAGCAAAATTTACCAGATGGTTGGTTTTTCCTGTTATTAATATAAACAGTGAAAATTTACTAGGTGTGTTTATGTCAGCTATAGTTCACAGATAATGAATATTGGCACCAAATAAGATGCTTCCTTGAAGTGAATACATGTATATATATATATATATAGCTTAGAAATAGATAACAAAAGTATGACAAACACATACTCACACGCACACACACACTCGCATATATATATGAAACAATGCTCGTCACGTACTGCACAGCGCTCCCAGCACAATGGGAACAGCAAAGCAGAGTTGACTGGGGCCTTTGCTCCAACGTTCTGAGCGTTTCCCGCCCATGACACTGAATGCCCTCCATTTGCCCACGTGGAGCCTCACCTGTTCTCCCGCCTTCTCTCCTCCACTTATTGATGTACTTACTTATTTCTTGTTTATCATTTGTTCTTCAGGAGGGACATGGGTGATGACTCTTAGAGGATGTCCCACTGGCTCTGTCCTCGTGGGCCTGCATCGTGCACGCTAAGCTCCGTGGAGTATTTGTAAGTCGCCAGCGATAACACAGCGCAGCCAGCACAGGTTCTAACTAAGCCGGCAGACAGACGTGCAGTCATCCACATAGCAAAGGTGCAGAAAGGGTTGCCGTCGCACTACAGCTGCAGAGGGAGTTTCCGCCTTCCGGGGTGCGGGCTGTGCTGGAGGCCTCGCGCAGTCTGGAGCTGCGCAGACGTGTCTGTGAGTCTGCTCCTGGAAACAGTTTCTTCCTTAGGACTGTCCATGAAAGGCGAGCACGCTACTTACAGCCGCCCTGGGAGCAGCCAGGGAGATGCAGGCTCAGTCGTTGATTGAAGATGTCTAGATGTGCAGTCACCTTTCTAATGTCAGATGTGTGCAGAAGTGACTGCGGGAACATTGCAATTGAGATTGAGTTATTGTACTTAATTCTTTTTCTCAAGATATAATCATCATAATGAGAAAAGGTGTTGCTCAAGCAATGGGACGTGTATGGGTTCTGTGCGGTCCAGCCGTCGAGACCTTGTTACAGCGTACGGAGTACAGAGGCTGGAAGTGCTGGCTTCTGTTGGTGCAATCACTCAGGAACTTCAGCTTGTGCATATAAATGGTCACCAGGATCCGAAACTGACGTTCAAGCATAAAGTTGCAAGTATGGATTTGTACAACTTTTGCTGCTGGTAAATAAGATAGCCGGGATTTGGCACTAAACCAATACATCATTTGAGAAATTCAGAGATGAATCAGGCTGGTTTTTGAAAGTAATTCATAATAAGGTGTCTTTATTTCATCTTTCAAATTTTGACTCAAAGACAACCAAAAAGTATTTAAGGGTGAGTCTTATTAGGTGTCTTTGTTGTTTTTCTCTTGCTATTTTGTAGTTGTTAATCTCCTCTTACTTCTGAGTAATTCAAGGTCACTTATTTTAAGATTTGAAACAGTTCAAAGAAAAGCAAAAAATTTTATTTTCATAGCTTTTTTTGGATTTTTGTTATCATCTACCAAGAGGGGAAATTTCATAATTTGGGAAGTAGAAATTTAAACATCCCGCCACATTTTCCAGATACTGCACTCACTTTAGACAACCAGACGATAATGAAATAAAGATGTGGTAGTCTGCTTGCAGAACATCTGCAGGCATCCACCAACACTTTTGACAGACGCTTCTAACCCTGAATCATCTAACGCCTCAGAAAAGTAGATTTCTCCTGTCCTCTAAGTGAATTCTTAATCCCGTCATCTTCATCAGTAGATGAAATCTGAAGGTCAGCTTGTTACGTTTCTTGAATTCATTCTTTGGCGTAGAAAAATAAAGGTAAATTGCAATAGTCATTTGCTAGTTTGATGACAAGACTTCCTAAAGCGGCATATTTAGTTCATTTGCCATTGAAATGTGAAGTTTGGGAGTAAAATCTGTCGAGTATTGCACCCGATTCTATTTTTGTTGTTTTTATTTGTTTTTAATTCCTATGTTTCTCCTTTGGGGAAAGTAGCAGCACTGTGTTGCTAAGTACCTTGACCGTACACGCCTTTTATTGTTGAAATCATAAAGCCTTTAAATTTAATAAATTCTCCTTTGCTTAACTCAAACATGTGCCTCTAGGGCAAGACAGAAAAGATAAGTTGAATTTGAATCAAACTCCTTACACACACACACACAATTTTTTAGGTTTGCTGAATCCAGTTATTTTATTTTTCACTGCAAACATTATGTATTTCGAACTTAAGACCTCACAGTAAAATCTTTTCATTTTATAGCCCATTTTAATTAACTTAAAACCAAAATGAGGAGGTCTGTTACAGCAATGCCTTAAGGATTTTAAATCACTGAGCTAAATTCATTTTACCTGGTGACCTCCGAATGGGATTCAGTTTCACTCTTTAAGCGCAGGGCTCTGCTCCGCCCTGGGTGCCTGTGGGACACAGCGACATGGGGGCTCACGGTCAGAGGGGTGTGCCAGTGCCAAAAACGCTTCCCACTTTTTTAGAGAAGAAGTTTTTTTTGGTCTCTCCACTTTAAAAAATATGTGTATATGTCCATCCATCCACACACACAGACACACACACACACACACAGACACACACACACAGACACACAGACACAAACACACAGACACAGACACACACACACACAGACACACACACACAGACACACACACACACAGACACACAGACACAAACACACACACACAGACAGACACACAGACACACACACACACACACACAGACGCACACACAGAGCTAGAGCCTGAAGTGTGTAAACAACGGTAGTATATGCTGGTCTGTTGGTCCACGATAAGGAGTAAATCGCATTGCGTTTGCATTTGCACCCATGCACATCAATGTTCCAGGTTTCTTTTCTTAGTTTCATTTGTTCTTTAAGGACTTGGCTGCTGAAATACGTGCCAGGTGGGTAGGAGAGATGTTTTCAACAATTCCAACCCTGGCAACAGTGCAGGATTGGAGTATGAAATGAAAAACAACATCCCTAGTAAAAAAGAATAATAATAAAGATTATCTTAAAAAAACGGCCCTTTGTCCTTGCTGTGTTCTTCCCTGGGGAAGCTGCCCTACATGTCCCTTCCTCCTGACGCCCTTCCCTCCTCCAGCAGAGGCCGCTTGGCTGAGCCCTGTGCTCATGCCCCTCCCGCCACCGGCTCTGGCAGGCTTTGACCTCCTCTTCTAGGAAACCCCCACAGAGGACATGCACTCCAGCCTTTCCTTCGTGGCTGCCACAGCAGAAATGAAAAGGAGCCTGGGGGTTCGAGGCTCCCGAGTGAACTAACCCCTGACGCATCCTGCAGCTAAAAGTTAATGGTACAGATGATGTGTTAACATCATGCTAACCAGAAAAGTGTCCTTTGAATTGATGGGAAAGTCCAGGAAACTGAACGTTTCAAAAGTGAGGACTTCTCAGAGGGGCTGTCCTGCGCCCTGGAGGTCTGCAGGCTGTGGCCGTGACTGCTATTGACTTTGCCACATCCCCTCAGACAAGTCAGTCTGCTTCTTGGGGCTTCAGTCTCCTTGTCTGCTGCATGCCTGGGGTTGCCTGGATGCATCATTTCCAAGGCACCTCCCACTTCCGACATTCTCTGATCCTTACCCCAAATCTACCTTGAAAAAGACACCTGGGAAAATCACCTACTTTTCTGCATTTCACATTTTTCTGCAACTAAAAGGCAAGTTGGTGCAGTTGTGATACTGTGACGCCTGCAGGCACAGCCTCAGTCACAGCCACCTAGGAGTGATGTCCCTCCTGTGGCTCAGGGTCCCATACCACCCGCTGCTCTCATGGGGCCAGGTCCCTCTGGAGTTGGCAAGGGCCACTTCAGCCCAAATGAGGACAGCTCACTGCAGGAACATCATTAACTGGGTTGTTTTGAGGAGCCTATCTGAGAAACGAGTACTTGACATCAGAGCGCAAATGTGAAGGCGGAGGTGCAGTTTGGGAGTGGTCTTAGCTCCTCTAAAGGGCCTTGACTTTGGTGAATTTCTCCATACATGACAGTGTGGTGGGCAGCGGGCGATCGAAGCCGGATGGCCGGCTTGATGAGCTGCTCCCATCTCCCCTCTGACAGGCAGCCGGAGGAGGAAAGGGGAGGGTGCAGGTCATTCAGCAGGGCGTTGATTGACGATGTTGTTCTCCTGGGATCCTGCCTAGTTTTTATTTTAGTGGGAATCTGTTTCCAAGATGTTGAAATTAAGAATATTGGTGAGGTCTTAGAAAAGGATAAGCACGTTATTTGAATGATAAGGACTTAAAATATCTGATTATGTATGAAAATAATTAGTCACATGTAGCAAAATCCTCGATAGCTAATGGAGAGGTTTTTGGGACTGCATCTTCCCCTAAGATTTCAGACAGAATATTGTAGTGGCCGGTGCACAATCACAGTTTGCCTGGATGCTTACGGACATGTGAGGACGCTGGCAACCACCTCCTTTCCGGCCCTTCACGAGGGCACATGCATCAATCTGCTGAGTGAATGTGCACTGACCTCATACAGCTCCTGCTGTAATGCTTTTATTTTGACAGTCTATTAATTTTACTCCTGTTTTTCCCAGTCACCCCACTTTGCTGGCAGATATTCAAGTTTTGGTCAAGTAGCTATTGGAAAAATGGCAATGTTTTGGCAAAGTCATTCTTGTGTAGAAAAACCAAGGGAACCATTTATTACAGGATCTAAAACATAGATTTGTAGTCACCCTGACCTGGGTTCGGATTCCGTCTCTGCTAAGAGCAGTGCCATGTGGGGAGGTGGTGTAATTTTCTGAGATGTTGCCATCCTCATTGTTACAATGTGCCCCGGTGAATTCTCAGAACTCCCTGGCTTCTGTTGAAATTTCCCTTTGATTTCACAGGATACTCACACTCTTTATTTAATTGTAGGAGGGGCCTCCATGTTTGTGATTCGGTTCAGCTCTACAAATACTTGCCGGGGCCATGCCCTGGACTAGGATTTGAGGACATGAGATATGAGCCCATCTTCACCAGGCGACAGGCTGACAGTGTTGTCCCCTTTTCATCTTCCTGATCTGTGTGCGTTTGTGTGCACGCACGCATGCACTAAAGCCCCACCAAAATACTTTAGTTAGAGGTTCATTATAGGCAAATTCTGGGCTGTGGTGGCTTTAACAATAATGTCCTCTGTTTCTGTTTGAAAAGCTGCTGTCTTGAAAATAAGACATGTTTTCCGGCATGAGGAATTTCTCTACCGTGGGCCTCCCAATCCCTGTCACAATCTTCTCACGTGTGTAAATGGCTGCTACTGAGTCTTCCTCTTGCCCCCTAATTGCCCTCTCCTCTTCTGCCTCATCTCCATGGGCTGAAGTCTTGGCCAGATGGTGATGTGGGTGCCTTGATGATAGGTTCTTCCCCAGGGTCCTCAGCTGCTGGGTTTATGCAGAGACTTAGATGAGTGGCCCAGAATCCATGTCCTGAGTCCTTAGTTGTCACAGAGGAGTGATTAGACAAATAAAAATTGAAAATGCCCTTCACTTAGAGAAAAGTATTTTTCCTTTAGACTCCCCCTTCATTCTAGTGATCAGGGACCACATAATTCCTTGCTTATAGGAGCTAGGCAGAGAGGCAATGAGCAAAGATGGTGGCAATGGTGATGATGAGGAAGGTGAAGATGATAGAGATGATGGGTGTAA